>NC_080702.1:20827238-21139940 GCF_030445035.2 Dasypus novemcinctus | reverse complement strand
CTGTCTGTGAATAGTTTGTCTCAAAATATTGGAAACATATTGATAACAAAATTCCCTTGATATTGAAATAGCAGAAGCAACAAGTATGAGATATTTCATAACCCAGAAATTTACAGGCAAAAAATAATGATGGTATTTCATGGAAATCTATCAAAATAAATAAAAATCAATATTAAAACATTAATGGAAATGTAAAGATTTCCAGTGTATTTTTTTTATTGACTTTGTAATAATATTACATTAAAAATATATATGTGAGGTCCCATTCAACCCCACCCCCCCCTTCCCCCCCCCCCCCCCCACAACACTCGTTCCCATCATCATGACACATCCATTGGATTTGGTAAGTACATCTTTGGGCACCTCTGCACCTCATAGACAATGGTCCACATCATGGCCCATACTCTCCTCCATTCCATCCAGTGGGCCCTGTGAGGATTTACAATGTCCGGTGATTACCTCTGAACCACCATCCAGGGCAGCTCCATGTCCCAAAGACGCCTCCACCTCTCATCTCTTCCTGCCTTTCCCCATACCCATCGTCCACCATGTCCACTTTTCCCAATCCAATGCCACCTCTTCTATGTGGACATTGGATTGGTTGTGTCCATTGCACCTCTATGTCAAGAGGAGGCTCAGATTCCATATGGATGCTGGATGCAATCCTCCCATTTTCAGTTGTAATCACTCTAGGCTCCATGGTGTGGTGGTTGTCCTTCTTCAACTCCATCTTAGCTGAGTGTGGTAAGTCCAATAAATCAGATTGTAGGTGCTGGAGTCTGTTGAGGCTCAGGACCTGGCTATCACATTGTCAGTCCAGAGATTCAAATCCCCTAAATATATCTTAAACCCCAACATTAACTGCACCTCCAGCACATTAGCATGAAAGTCTTATGAAGGGAGATCCCATCTGAGTCCAGATTCATCACACATAAACACCATTTCCAAAGAGGGGCCATCTGCCCTGGTAGTTAACCCCATCGGCCATGACCATAACTCCGATGGGTCTCTTTAGCCCTCAAAGGAACCAATATCTGGGGGTTGTATCTGCTTTATCTGTCTCTCTGACTCTGCTCAGTTGTGCATGAGGGCAATCCTTCTGCCAGCCTCCAGACTCTTTTTTTAGAAACTCGTAGCCATATAAACTCATTTCTCCTTTCCATTTCCCCCTTACTTTAGGTCAAACAGCATTTTAAAGTCATGTTATTTTATGTAGACATGGATATTCTGCTGATCCGCATTGAACCTTCCATATAAGGTCATTTTCCAGTTGCATCATCAGTTGGTAGTTGAGAGTGGTCCCTCGTTGCCAGGGAGGCTCATCCCCGGGTGTCATGTCCCACGCTGGGGGGAAGGCATTGCATTTACATGCTGAGTTTGGCTTCGAGACTGGCCACATTTGAGTAACATGAAGGCTGACAGGAGTAAATTCCCAGGCACAATGTTGCTCTAGGCCTTGTTCTTATTTTAGGTTTATCAGCTCACAAGCATAGTCATTAGCATCAGGGGCTCACTGTTGAACCCTCACTCCCTCCCAGTCCCCGCCGCTGTACCTGGGAGACTGTCGCTGCTCCCCTAGGGACCATGACAGAGCACCACTGGTCAGGAACCCAGTACCCCCCCTGCTGTGGTTTTTAATTGTTGCCACTATGAGTATATCCAAACATTACCATGCACCCTGGACATATGTTCTGTACAGCTCCCTGTCAGCCATATATCACCTGTCATTGGTATCCCATACCAGTATCCCTCCATTGCCATTGTTGAAACACTCTGTGATCCAGAACTCCCCGAAATTTGAAGCCCAATATAATGTCATGGTCCCTTACTAGGGAATGGCATATAGCGATGGGCTTAAAGGATAGATAAAGAACTTGGATAAAGATAGATAAAGAACTTAGATAAAGAATGTTGACTTGAAAAAATTCCACATCCTATCTTTTTCTTTTTTTTTTTTTTTTTCCCCCTAATTATTCAGCTTTTCTTCACAGGAGTCCTAGACCACAGCAATGCATATATATAATATACAGCACTCCCACACATCCACCAGAAAACATTTTCCCTTCCACAGTGATACTCTTACGCCCTATTCATATCATATTTACTTAAAGTGATGTACAGATTCTGAGACATTAGCTTTCTAACAAGGTGACATCTGTGCTTACATTATGGTGCATACTTTAGGATACACAGTTCTTTACATTTTTAGTTATCCTGTTTTACATTATGGTTTACATTATCAGTCTGTCATCTCCTATATGTTATGGTGTAATATTACATGTTTTATATCCATCCTTGTGTACTCTCAAGAAACTCCTCTCTTACCCCCCATTTACTTTGGTTCCACACATTTAACGTCCATTTTCCCTTCCACCTTGGTGCCCACAGTGACAGCCAACCTCCGTTTCCTGAGGAGCCACTTCCAGAGATAGATGGAATAGTGTTCAGGGCCTAACTTGCTCAACTGCCCCAATGCCCTGGGAGCCACCCTTTCTCTCGAGGGGTACAGTTCCCTCTATTTGATGGCATTAGTCCTCCCCAGGATGTGGGTCCACCCCCACTCTCACTACTTGGGTTTCTACCCATGGTGTCACCCACTCTGGCAGAATGAGCATTTAGACATTCCCCAGGAGCCCGTCCTGCATCAGACCCTCCCCTCCGAGCATTCTAAACAGGTAACCCTCTTTATTATATTTTGATATGATTTTCTCGGCATTTTACTCTCCACCAACACCTGACCCTCTCCTGTGTTCGTATGCGAACCCTCCCTCCCCCCCACTTTTGGGCAACGTTACCCATCCGTCTCTCCCCAGCCACCCTCAAACCCGCAAAGCCCCAACCAAAGGCAACCCCTTGCCCCCCTTTTATCTCTTCTTTGTGTTCATACTTACCACCATCTCGTCTTAACTTCCACCCCTGCAGACATTGGCTCATATCCTTCCTCCACCCTCCAATTTCCTGTAAGTCTATCGTTCAGTCTCTTGCTATCTAGGGCAGCTTGTTTATTTCATATCATTGAGGTCATGTAGTATTTGTCCTTCAATGTCTGGGTTGCTTCACTCAACATAAGGTTCTCAAGATTCATCCATGTTATCACATGTGTTTGTAGTGTGTTTGTTCTTACAGCCGAGTAGTATTCCATTGTGTGTATATACCACATTTTATTGATCCACTCATCTGTTGATGGGCATTTGGGTTGATTCCAACTTTTGGCAATAGTGAACAATGCTGCTATGAACATTGGTGTACATATATCGGTTTGTGTCCTTGTTTTCAGTTCTGCTGGGTATATACCCAGCAGTGGTATTGCTGGGTCATATGGCAAATCTATGGTAATTTTTTGAGAAACCGCCATACTGTCCTCCAGAATGGTTGGATCCTTCTGCATTCCCACCAGCAGTGGATGAGTGTTCCCCTTCCTTCACATCCTCTCCAGCACTTGTAATCTTCTGTTTTTTTCATAGCTGCCAATCTTATGGGTGTAAGATGATATCTCATTGTAGTTTTGATTTGCATTTCCCTGATAGCTAGAGATTTGGAACATTTTTTCATGTGCTTTCTTGCCGTTTGTATTTCTTCTTCGGAGAAGTGTCTGTTTAAGTCTTTTTCCCATTTTTTAAATGGGTTGTTTATCTTTTTATTTTCAAGATATAGGAGTTCTTTATATATGCAAGTTATAATTTTCTTATCAGATATATGATTGCCAAATATTTTCTCCCACTGTGTGGGCTCCCTTTTTACTTTCTTGACAAACTCCTTTGAGGTGCAGAAGGCTTTAATTTTGAGGAAGTCCCATTTATCTATTAGTTCTTTTGCTGCTCGTGCTTTTGGTGAAATATTCATAAATCCATTTCCTATTACAAGGTCCTGTAGATGTTTCCCTACACTGCTTTCTAAGGTTTTTATGGTCTTGGCTCTTATATTTAGGTCTTTGATCCATCTTGAGTTGATCTTTGTATAAGGTGTGAGATGGTAATCCTCTTTCATTCTTCTACATATGGCTATCCAGTTCTCCAGACACCATTTGTTGAATAGGCCACTCTCTCCCAGTTGAGAGGGTTTGGTGGCTTTATCGAATATTATGTGGCTGTATATGTGAGGTTCTATATCAGAGCTTTCAATTCGATTCCATTGGTCTATGTGTCTCTCCTTATGCCAATACCATGCTGTTTTCACCACCTTAGCTTTATAGTATGTTTTGAAGTCAGGTAGTGTGATTCCTCCAATTTCGTTTTTCTTTTTCAGTATGTCTTTGGCTATTCGGGGTCTCTTTCCTTTCCAAATAAATTTCATAGTTAGTTTTTCTACTTCCTTAAAGAAGGCTGCGTTGATTTTTATTGGGATTGCATTGAATGTGTAGATAAGTTTTGGTAGGATAGACATCTTAATAATTCCAGTGTAGTTTTTACAATGAACAATTTCTGATATTTATTTGCTGGATATTTTGAAGCAACCGTGATAAATGCTGGTCATTTTAAAATACTACTATATATCTTCTTTTAAAAAATAGACAAGGAATTAGCAATCCCACTCATAATGCTATTGTCCACACATTAAAATTATGAAATAAATGCTTCTTAAAAATCCCTGAGGTAATAAGGCATAGAGGAAAAACCCTGAACTCTCTGCATGGCCATAGCTATTCTTTTGATTGTCATGGTATATTTTAAAGAAGATACGTGGTAAATTTAGCATAATTAAACTTGAGAATTTCTATGGACTAAGGAAAAAGTTGCAGTCTGAAGAGATGGATGATAGGAAGGAGGTTTTAATGATCAAGGGCTAATGTATAATCCTGATAGAGCAAATATGCAGAAATATTTTTTTAAAAAATGTACATCTGGCTTAATTCAGTAACATGCACCAAAGCCCATTTGTATTCACCTTAACCACTGAGTAATGTTTCATAGTTAATAAGTTATCTACTTTGCATAAATTGTATACTTTAGAAATTGAGAATATTAGAAGAAACCACATATAATAGAAATGATATTATATAAAACAATCTGCACAAAATATTTTGAAATAAACTAGAAATTCATGTGGATAAAAACAATGTAAGCAATATAACATGTTTATTTTTTACTTTTATTTTTTATTATATTTTTTGAAAATACATGGATCACACAAAATCTTACATTAAAAATTATGAGGTTCTCATATACCCCACTCCCCACAATGCCTACTCTTCCCACATTGACAACTTCTTTCATTTGTGTGGTACATGCATTGCATTTGATGAGTACATTTTGGAACACTGCTACATCATATGGGTTATAGCTTATGTTGTAGATTACACTCTTCCAGTTCGTTCAGTGGGTTATGTCAGGATATATAGTGTCTGGCATCTGTCCCTGCAATATCAGTCAGGACAGATCCAAGTCCCAAAAATGCCCTAATATCACAACTCATTTTCCCTCTCCCTGCCTTCAGCAACTCCTGTGGCCACTGTCTCCACATCAATGATATAATTTCTTCCATTGCTAGTGTCAATATTTTTATAGTAGAATACCAGCAAGTCCTCTCTAAGCCATATTTTATTCCTCTGTCCTGAAGACTCTGGGATGGTGATGTCCACTCCACCTCTAAATCAAGCTGGGGGTTAGATTCCACGTGGCTGATGGTTGAAATTCTCCTGCTTGCAGCTGTAGACTCTCTCAGTTCCCTGGTGTGGTGGGTTGACCTTCCCCACCTGTTAGTTGACCTGGGTAAGTCCAGTGAATTGGAAAGCAGGTCTTGCAACTCTGCTGAGTCTCAGGGCCCAGTTGGCACATAGACAGTCCAAAGGTTCAAGTTCTGAACATAAACCAACCCCAGAACCAACCACAGTTTCAGTAGAAGTGACAGAAGAGAGGTCACATCTGAGTCCCACTCCATCACATTCAGGAGCACAAATTCCAAGGCAGGGCACACTGGCAGGGCACTGAACTTCAGAGCAATCTGTCATGACTGTAGGAGCTGGGTGTCTCCATTACCCTCAGGAGCACCACTACCTGGGGTTGTATTTACTTTGGCTCTCTCTCAGATCCTGCTGAGATATATTAACATGTATAAAAATGGCAGAAAAACTGAAAACATATTTGTAAAGACAAGAGATCTTTTATAAAGAAAATATTATTAAAATACAAATTATAATCATGTGTAATTATAATTCTTTAATTTCTGGTTTCTGACAAGTAGAAATTAGTAAAAAATTCTACTTCAATAGCAATAAAATTTATTGAAATAAGATTGCTTTATACTTTGAACTACTTCAAGATGAGCACAATTTATTAATTATAGTTAGCATAATTTTTTTTATGAATGAGGAGATTTCTGCAACCTAGAACAGCATATAAGAAAGAGAATTGATCAGAATGTGAACCCTTCACTAAATATTGGAATTCCTGCTACATGGTAAAAGGATGCTATGTGTAGGACTACTGTCAGCTGGAATTATTTTCTCAAGAGTTTGTGTGCAGGTGAAAAAGGTAACTAGATTGAAAACAGGGAACTGAAGATACACACTCCCAACTAAATCAAATATAATTTTATGGGCAGTGTCACAAAAGAGGAATGAAATAATTTGTCTACATTTCCTAAAAGCAACTAAAATGAAAGAATGCTGAGGAAGAACCATTTGTTTCATTTCTAATAAAATCTCAAATCATTTCCAGAACTATTAATTAACTTGTTACAGAAACAAGCAATTTCTATGTCCCATTGCCTTTGAATGGGAAGATAAAGACATTCCCTGGTACAAGCAAGATTCAGTAATAGCTGTGTAGTGGTATAATGCTCTGCTCTCTATATAAACTTTCTCACAGAGCATGTCTGCATTAATATTGTAGAAAATAAGAATATAAGCACTGGATGTGTTCAGCTTATTTTTAGGTATATTTTAAGAAATACTGTAATTGTAGCTCAATGATTGAAATACTCAACTTTAAATCTCATAAGAAATATTTAGTTTTGCTTAGATTCTACTATATCATGAGTGTTGTAGCTACTATAGCTCAGCAGAGTATGAGTGGAAAATGAAAAAGAATTTCATGAATTTACTGATTTTGAAAGACTGCTATTTCTTGATTTCCTATATCCTGATTTCTAGGTTAGAAGCCTTACCTTGATGCCAATGTTGGCTTATTATTTGTTGATAGTGTGGATTGGCTTCATTTTGCTCTTTAGTGTTATCTTATGATTTTATGCTCTGACTCCCAGGTTGACTGCAGCATATAAAGTGCACATGAGCAACCTCACCATCTTCACAGAATTCGTCCTCATGGAGATCTCAAGCTCCCGAGAGCTACAAGTTATGCAAGGTCTGCTATTTTTAGTGATTTATCTGGGAGCACTGACTGGGAATCTTGTAACTGTTACTGTTATTGTGAGAGACCCTCATCTACACTCTCAAATGTATTTCTTTATAGGAAATTTATCCCTGATAGATATTTGCTGCATTTCCGTTACTGTTCCCAAATTCATTGTGAATTCTTTGACAGGCAGTGCATTGATTTCTCTGCCAGCCTGTGCTGCTCAGCTTTTCCTGTTTAACTTCTTTGCTGCCACAGAGCTGACCTTCCTCGTGGTGATGTCCTATGATCGCTATGTTGCCATTTGCCACCCTCTGCACTATGGACTCACCATCACCCCACGTCTGTGCGCACAGGCTGCAGGCGTCTCACGGGCAACTGGGTTGGGCTATTCTGCTGTCCACACAGGTATCATGTTCAGGCTTCCTTTCACAGGGTCCAATGTGATCCATCAGTATTTCTGTGATATACCTCAAATTTTGAGTATTTCATCTTCAGATGTTTGTTTTTCCGAGTTTGTTTTCATAGCTTTAAGTATAGGCCTGGGCTTATTATGTTCTATCTTATTGTTAATATCATACATTAATATATTTTCAGTGGTGCTTAACATGCATTCCATGGAAGCTCGTAATAAAGCCTTATCCACCTGCACACCACACTTGGCAGTTCTATTTATATTTATAGTTTCTGGAATTGTTGCTAACTTAGGACCCATTCCAGATAAAACATATCTTGGTAATCTGCTCACAGGCATGTTCTACTCCATGGTGCCCCCACTAATAAAGCCCCTCATCTATAGTCTGCGGAACAGAGAGATTAACACTGCTCTATGCAGAATGTTCAACAGATGTTTTTAGGTCCCAAGGAATGCTTTCTTTGGTTAAAAATAAAGCAACTTAGAATACAATGACAAAGAAGTATAATTTATATTTTATGTATGTTTTTAATTTGAATCTTTCCCTATAAAATATCTAAACCTTTCTGATCTGTACATATCTTGTCATGAACACATGACAGGAAGCTAGAAAAAGCTGTCATAATTTTTCATTCTTAATTCTACATTTGGGTAATTCACATATTCTTTTAGAATAGGCTTTCAAATTCTAAAATATGTTTTGTAAAATTATTATGATGGTTTAGAGCAAAAAGCAGGATATGGCACCATAAGAAAAAGACTGGGCCTTCTACATCAGCGCCTAAACAGGTGTCTATACTTTTTATGTATTTCCAAGGTACTGGATACTGCCACCCTGGAAGAAAACATTGAGTGTTTTGGTTTAGAGAAATATGCTTTTTAAATTGCTCTCTTTGGTTCATGCATATACACGTCTGCTCAAAATAAGATATTAGAACTAAGAGACAACTATGGAATTGAGGACTCAACATGGGTATAGCACAGACACTTGTATCATTGCTGGAATACTTCATATTTGTCTGCCTCGTTCAAAATGGGCATATAAAAACCCTGAACTTTAATACAATACAATTTGCAAGTTTTAGGTTTTACTTATCTCTGTGTAAAGTTGCATGCTACTCTTGTTTCATTCAAGCTTCTGCATGAGAAAAAACAGGATTCATTAGTTGTAAAATCCAATAAATGATATTGGATTTGTCTGTAGAACAGCAGTCTTTTTAATACTATGTGATTCACTTTTCCCATAAGTAAAATATAAACATCATACCCTGAAGAGCAAACATTTTATTTTTCTGATTCCTCAAGGCTTTGCTAGCACTCTGATAGCCTAAGAATATATTAGCCCCTTTATATCTAAGAATTTAATTCTTTGACAGCTTCCTTTTTAACTCCAGGATGCTATGTAGAAAATGTGTACTTCGTAGAAACTTAAGCTCATTTATATTCAGCTGCAAGTTGTACAGTTTACAGTCTCCTTATGGTTCAGTATGGATTATCAGACATAGAAGCAAGAAGTTGGTGATGAACTCTGCCCTCCTTTCATCAAAAGTCATAATCCTAGGAATAATTTGAACATTGCTCATGTTCATCTAGTGTCTGAAATATAAACTTGTATTTTCAATGATTTGATAATTGAGAGAACCATCATATTTCTTTGTAAAATTTAATTGTCCCTACCTGAGTTTTCTTCTAGCTTTTTCCTGTTTAAAGGCATCACTGATTATATGTTCAATTAACAAACTTACAAAGATTAGCTATACCCTTTCTGAATATGCATATGTGACAATGTCTTTATATTTCACTATGTCTTATTTATATTTTTATATATATATATATATTTATTTATTTCTCCCCCTCACTCCTCCCCTCTCATTGTCTACCTTTTGTTTCCATTCACAGTGTATTCTTCTGTGTCTGTTGTATTCTCATTAGGGGGCTCCGGAAACCCATCCTGGGACCTTCCAAAGTGGGAGAGAGCCTATGATTCTTTTGCTCCACTTCAGCTCCCTAGTTTTCTGCATCTCATACTATCTCTTCTCTGTGTCTCTCTTTCATTGTGTCATCTGGCTGCATCAGCTCTCCATGTGGGCAGTGGCACCACTCCTGGTAGGTCTGTCCTTCTGCGCTGGGCTGCACTTTATGTGGGGGCCACTCCTTGCACAGGGGGCACCCCTGTGCAGGGTGAAGCTCTTCGCATATGGCAGCCCTCCATGTGGGCCAGCTCACCAAAGGTCAGGAGACCCTGGGTTTCAAACCCTGGACCTCCTGTATGAGAGGTGGAAGCTCTATCTGTTGAGCCATATACACTTCCCTATATTTATGTTTATATTCACATTAATAATTCCTGTTGAATTAATTCCCTCCAGATATTTGACTGTCTTCATCCATTGAATTCTATTTCTCAGTGGCTCCTTATAGAAATCGAATAGTCTTCATATTCTAATTCTTTCATTTTCTTGATATTACAGATTTTATTTCATGCATTTCTTGATATTCAGTATTTATTTCTAAGTGTATGTTTAATGAATATGGCTGGTATGTGCACACTATCTTAAATAGAAAACTTAAGTTTTCTATTCCTGAAATTTTTTTTCTGTGGATTTTATGTAATATCTAATCAATTACATTTTTATCTCAGGAATTGTATCATTAATTTTGTCCATATTTTCAATATATTTTTATTATAAATATATATTATGGGAAATATTCTTCAAAATTTCTTCAAACATATGAAATGAACTTCTGATTAAGGAATTCTATTCATATATAATAACCCCTAGTATTTTTTATCTTTGGTTTCTCATAGCACAATCCAAATGCAAAATTATCTTTTGTGTCTTTGAATATATTAAATAGATATCTTAAACTGTCAAACTTTTCCATTTAGTGTCTCAGCACACTTGTGGCCACTTAAAAATGATTTCTTTTTTAAAATATAGTTTTCATTTATTTTTAAAAGATACATAGATCACACAAAATGTTACCTTAAAAATATAGGAGTGGGGAACTCTGTTGCACTCCCCAATGTAGCAGCAACATTTCCCCAAGTGAAAGGGTGAAGACCAGTGAAAAAGGATCGCACAATGATGGGCCCTTGATACTGATGACTATGCTTATGAGTCTGTGTGGTTGAGATTTCAACTAGGTCTAGAGCTGCAGGGTACCTAAGAGTTACCTCCTGAGAGCCTCCATGTTGCTCAAATGACTCCTGGGGATTAGCCTCCCTCATGCTGAAGAATTACTACCAAGCACTAGATTGTGATGCAACTAGAAAAAGACATTGAATAAAAGGGGTAAATGGTAAAGACAAATGAGTTTATATAGCTAAGGGACTTCAAAGTGAGTTGAGAGGTCATCAGAGGGGTCATGCTTATGCACATCTCAGCAGGATCTCAGGGACAGCCAAAGTAGATACAACTCCAAGTAGTGGTGCTCCTAAGGGCTATGGAGAGGGCCACGTCTCACAGTTATGACAAATGGCTCTCAAGTTCAGTGCCTTGCCAGTGGGTCCTGCTTTGGAATTTGTGCTCCTGAGTGTGATGGAGTTGGACTCAGATGTGACCTCTCTACACATGCCTCTTCTGTCACTTTTACTAAAGCTGGGGTTGTCACTGGGTTTGGTTTATGCTCAGGAGATTTGAATCTCTGGACTGACTGTGTGTCAGATGGCTCTGAGCCTCAGCAGAGCTGCAACGCCTAGTCTCCAGTTCCTTGGCCTTACCCAGTCAACTAACAGGAAGGTGGTGATGGTCAACCAACACACCAGGGAACTGAGAGAATCTACAACTGCACACAGGAGAATTCCATCCATCAACCATATGGAATCTAAGCCCTCTCTCAAGTTAGAGGTGGAGTTGATATCGCCATCCCAGGGTCCTCAAGATGGGGGAATCAAATATGGATTAGCGTGAACTTAAAGGTATTATACTATAGAATTTTTGTGACTCTAGCAATGGAAGGAACTACAATGTAAACTGTATGCTGTGTAGCAGTGTCCAAAATGTATTCATCAAATGCAATGAATGTGACACACCAATAAAAAGTGTTTGGTGATATGGGAGGGTGGGGAGCAAGGGTATGTGGGATCTTTTTATACTTTTAATGCAACATTTTGTATGATATATGTATCTTTAAAAGATAAATACATGAAATCTAAAATAAATGTAGGAGATTCTCATATGCCCCACTTCCCATATCCCCCATTTTTCCTACATCAACTTCATTAGTGTGGTACATTCTTTGCATTTGATGAATACATTTTACAGGAAATAGAAAGGGAGAAGAAGGTTGTGAGCCAACACCCACATGGGTGAAATATATGAAAAATGATTTATGTTTATTCTCATTCAAAACCTCAGTTTCTGCCAATACTTTCTGCCAAGTATTCCTTCCGATGCTCCACTGATTCAACTCCCTCCTTCCATAAGAACCCCACAGCATTGTCTGGTTTGCCAGAAAAGTATCTGGAACAAATATTGATGAAATTAGAACCAACACATTTCAGAAATCAGGGGCAAATGTAATTCAAGATTTTACAGTAACTTCAAATAAATGAATAAATATTAATGTATATATGGTGACTTTTGGACAAACATTAACTGTTGGAGAAAAAGACGGTGCTCACTCAGACATCAAGACTGACTGCAGGCAGAAAGTTTATTGGAAGCTCTACCAATGGAGGGTGTCTGAAGAATAGACTTTAGCACACTCCTGGAAGGGGGAATAAGGATTTATACAGGACTTTCCTAGGCAGAGAAATGATAGTTGGTGGGAGGGTTTTGAGGGTCTGATTGAGGTGCAAGAGCCAAGGAAGCCCTACAGGGGAAATCTTTCCCTTGTATGGCTAGGGAGTAGTGAGTTAGGGAGTTATGGCTTACTGGAATGCTGAAGGAGCAAGTGGTGCTTTGATCAGCAGGCAGTGAAGGTCTTTATCTCACTTTACTCTCATATCCATGTGGTTTCTTTGTTCAACCTTTGGGGAAGTGTCATGCTTTCAGACATGTAGGCTATGTAATCACCTCAGAATCCTAGAGATTTTCTATGTGTATCTCATTTTTCATCAGCTTTTTTTCCACCATGAAGATAACCACTCTCCTTACTGGAAATGCAGGGTCATAGCATGTGTTTCTGAAATTTAATATATAAAGCCTAGTTTGAATCTTTATTCAAAATATCAATGTCCTTTGAGTTGCTCCTCTCTTCTGTGCCCTTGTAAGAGTGCATTATAATGTCCTAATTCATTATTGCCAGATTAGGCCACAGGTGTGTCTTTACAATAACTTCTCATTCTGCCACAAGAACCAGTAACATCTCATATACAAGCTGCTCCAGCAGCCTGGACAAATAGCTGAAATGTTGTAGCAAAGTCACAGCCAACACACATGGAACATGTGTCATAAGTAAAAAGTTATCTGTTGCTCTCAGCATCATGAATTAAGACTTAGTGGGGACTGCAAATTAACATGGTCAGAGCTGACTGAAACAGTATTAGACAGTTTTCCAAAGTTTCTGTTCCAACTTAAACACACACACCAATAATCTATGTCCAGTTCCTTTGCTCCACATCCACAGCAACAATTGGTATTCCCAGATTATTTTACAATCTATTGAATTTTTTGCATTACCTTACTGAAGTTATACTTTTTATTTGCCTTCAGTATGAATGTCATTAGTTGTAAATGAGATATTAGTGCTTCTTCAAATGCATTTCTTAGCCTTATAAGTGACATCTATTTTCACTTGATTTATGGTGTGGGTTTAGGTGCTCTTATGTTGCATCTAGGAAGAAATACTCCTCACCTTAATGCAATTAAATTCACACAAAAAAATCCCAATATTTTCTTTCCTCCTCATCCTTATCCTTCTCTACCTCCCTTTGTGTAATTCTTTCTCACTTTAAGGTTCTGAAGATTTCTTCCAAAATATAATATTGTTTTTCATACTTTATTACTCAGTATACTTAGAGTTAACTTGGAACAGGTTGGGAAATATGAATACCATTTGATTTTTAATATATTTTTATCTACTTGTCTTGGCACCATATACTAAAATATACACAGTATTACTACACTTAACAGAGCTGCATCTTTAATCACTTGAGTCTTCTTATATGTACCCTCTAATCTGTTGCTCCCATCCCTATAGCACAATGTTTAATTACTATTATTTTATAGCAAGATTTTATACATGTTAATTAAAATCATATAACTTTTTCTTCCTTATAATTGTATAGATTATTTGCTTTCATATGAATTTTTATGGCCTACTAGTCAAATACTAAACAATTGATACCCTGAGATTATTATATTGTTATCGTTTTAAAATTAGTATCATTTACATCTTTATAATATTGTCTTCCAATTCATAAATACAATCAAGCTCTTCATTAATTTATTTTCTAATAACTCCCAATGAAATCTATAATTTTATACAGGAGATCTCATATAGATTTGTTGCATATCTCCTATGTTTATATTTCATATTATTTTCAATTGTTCCATTTAAAGTTCCATTTTATATTTTCTGTTTTCTGTTAATGGGTATTAGATATTTTCTTAGCATCCAGTTGCATTTCAAACCTATTCAATTAATATTCTTATGATATTTGTCCAGATTTTTTTTATCTTTCACATTTTCAGGTCTTAACATATTAGATGGCTCCTTGGACTCTTTATATAGAATCTTTTTTTTTTTGTCTTTATTTTTTTAATGTTACAATAAAAAAATATGAGGTCCCCATTTACCCCCCACCCCCCTTACTCCACTCCTCCCCCCATAATAACAACCTCCTCCATCATCATGAGACATTCATTGTATTTGGTGAATACATCTCTAAGCACCGCTGCACCTCATGGTAAATGGTCCACATCATAGCCCACACTCTCCCACAGTCCACCCATTGGGCCATGGGAGGACATACACTGTCCAGTAGTATCCCTGCAGCACCACCCAGGACAATTCCAAGTCCCAAAAATGCCCCCACATCACATCTCTTCCACTCCGTACTCCCAGCAGCCATCATGGCCACTTTCTCCACACCAATGCCACATTTTCTTCGATTACTAATCACAATAGTTCATGAATCAGTAAGTCCACCCTAATCCATACTCTATTTCTCCATCCTGTGGACCTGGAATGGTTGTGTCCACTCTACATCTATATCAAGAGGGGATTTAAATTCCACATTGCTGCTGGATGCAATTCTCCTGCTTTCATTTGTAGGCACACTTGGCTCCCTGGTGTAGTGGTTGACCTTCTTCACCTCCATGTTAGCTAAGTGGGGTAAGTCCAATAAACCAGAGTGTGGGAGTTGCAAGTCTGTTGAGGCTCAGGGCCTGACTATCACATGGTCAGTCCAGAGATTCTGGTCCCCTGGTATACATTAAACCCCAGCACCAACTACAGTTCCAGTAAAAGTAACAAGAGAGACTTGTGGACACTGATCACACCTAAGTTCAGGGATAGCTACACAGAAACACAAACTCCAAAGTAGGGCCAACTGAGATGACACTGAACTCCATCTGCCATGACCATAGAACCTGTGGGTCTCTGTACCCCTCAGAAGAACCAATATCTGGGGTTGTATCTACTTTATCTGTCTCTGGACTCTGCTCAGGTGTGCATAAGGGCAACCCCTCTGATAACCTCCCGGCTCACTTTGGAGACTCATAGCCATATAAACTCCTTTGTCCTTTCCATTTCGCCTTTTTATTCAGGTCAAAAAGCATTTTTAACTCCTGGTATTATATGTAGATTGAGATATTCTGCTGGTCCGAGTTGACCCTTTTATTCAAGGCCATTTTCTAGTTACATCATCAACTTATATAGAATCTTAATACATTTCTTTTTGTTTGGATGTTTCTAATTTTTTTTATTGGAGCAATTGTAGATTTACAGAAAAACCATAAAGAAAATACTTCACATATACCATTCTAAATGCACATAAACAGCTTTTTCATTTTACTAATAATATTCATTAATGTGGTATGATTCTAACAATTGATAAGTTGATAGTATTACAATTATATAATAAACTATAGTTCCATTAATTACATTAGGATTTACTGTTTGTCTTGTACTGTCTAATTTTCTTTAAATTTTAGTTACATATGTATACATACAGACAACTATATATATAACCAAATTAATCATTTCAATAGCATTTAAGTGTGCAGTTTGGCAGTGATGAATACATTCATAATGTGCTCCATCACCACAAGAATTACCAAAACATATCCATCATCTCAACTTTCCATTCCCCATTCTCATCCATACCCTTGGTAATTGCTAATTGCTAATTTCTGACTCTCTAAATTTGCATATGTGAGATAATTTGCATATGAATTGTCATTCATGTCTGATTAACCTCATTCAACATAATTTCTTCAAGGTTCATCAATGTTGTAGGATATAGAAGAACTTCATTTATTTTTAGAGCTGAATAATATCCTACTGTATATATATGCCATAAGTTGTTTATCCAATCTTCCATTGATTGATATTTGGGTTGTTTTCACTATTTGACCATTGTGAATAATGCTGCTACAAACATTGCTGTTCAAATATCATTTCAGTTCCATGTTTTCAGTTCTTTTGTGTATATACTTCGAAGTGGTTTTTCTGGGCCTTATGGTAATTCTATATTTACATTTCTGAGGAAATGCCAAACTCTTTTTCACAATGGCTATACAATTTTACATAACCAACAAAAATATATCAGGACTCCAATTTTTCCACATTCTTGTCAACATATATTTTTCATTTTATAAATAGTAATGGGTGTAAAATCATATTTCATGTTGGTTTTCAGTTGGATCTTCCAAATGTCTAAAGGTGCTGTCTTTTCATGTGCTTGTACATCTTCACTGAAGAAATGTCTATTGAAGACCCTTGTCCATTTTTTATTTGGGTTGTCTTTTGTTGTTGAATTGTAGGATTTCTTTTATAATGTGGATCTTGATCCTTTATAATATATGTGGCTTCCAAATATTTTCTCCTATTCTTAGGTTTTTTTCCTAACACACACAAAAGTTTTTAACTTCGATGAATTCTCATTTTATATATTTTTCTTTTATTGCATGAAGTCTCATTTATATACATTTTTTTCTTTTATTGTAATGTCTAAGAAACCTTTGCCTAACACAAAGTCCTGAAATATTTCCTCACATTTTATATTTTTTTAGGGCTTCTTTAGTTTTAGTTGTTATATTTAGATCTTTCATCCATTTTGAGTAAATTTTTGTATATGGTGTGAGGTAGAGGTAAACCGTTTTGTTTTTGTTTTTGTTTGCATGTAAGCTTTTTTCCCCAGAGTAATTTGTTAAGGAAAATGTTCTCCCCCATTATCAGAAATCAATTGGCTGTCCTCAAGAAGTGGAAAGAAGACAGGAAGTCTCTGGTCCATAAAGGAAGTGGTGGGGCACAAGATGAATGGTATGCAAGCAGCAGATGAGTGGGGGACTTGCAGGATGTGGGGGAAAGTGTGGGACCACAGGTTGAATGGTGCATGGACAGCCCCATAGTGAGGGACTTGCTGGGCATGGGGAAACTGGCAGAGCCATGGGGCAAGCAGCACACAGATGCCAAGAAGGAAGTCTTGTTGTGCACAGGGGTAACCAGTGGCACCCAGGAGACTGGCAAGGAGGGACACTTGCCAAATATGGGTAGAAGCAGCAGGTGAGCAGCACATGAATGACCAATGAGGGGGACCTTACTGGGTGTGTGGGGAAGTGGTGGGTGCACAGGGCATGTGGCAAGGCTAGCCAGATAGACCATGCTGGGAGTAGGGGGGAAAGACTGGGTAGTTTCTGAGGGAAGCCTCACTGTTATGGGCAGGCACAGGCAGACACGGAGAAAAGAGTCAGCAGTTCTTAGATTCTGGAGCCAGGGAACCACAATACAAGATCTAGGAGGGAGTGAGGACGTGGAGACTGAGAGAGGCCAAAGTAGAGGAATTTAGTTTTTGGACTGATCTGTGCCACTTTCATGGGTACATGGTCTGGATTTTACCAGTTAAACACAGGCAGTTCTAAAAATTTAGAATGAATTACACTGAGTATCAAAATAGCATTAACACAAATCCAAACAACAAAAAATAGCCAACTGAGAAAGTGACTAACAATAAACTGATCAAAATAAACATGTCTAGACATCAGCTAAAATGGCAAGTCATACTAAGAAAAAAGATGTGGCAGAATAAAAGGAACAAAGTAAAAGCACATAGGAAACACAGAACGAATTAAAGATGTCCACTAAAATCTCCTAAATCAATTCAAGGAATGAAGGAAGAGGTAAAGGATATTAAGACACTGGGTGTGCCTACAGAAGAAATTTTAAACATACATAGAAAAATAATAGATCTTGTGTTAGTGAAGGGTACAGAAGAAATTAAAATATCACACTACAGAAAATTTGAGCAGGCAGAGGAAAGCACTAATGAATTAGAAGATGAAACATCCAAAATAACACAGATGGAAGAACAAATAGAGAAAAAATGAAATAATTGAGCAGGGTCTCAGGGAATTAAATAACAGGATCCAATGCATAAACATACACATTATGAGAGTCCCAGAGGCAGAAGAAAAGGTAAATAAAAAGGGGCAGAGAGTTTGAGAAAATAATGGATGAAAAAGTTCCCAACTATTATGAGGTACACAGATGGACAGAAGTGCAACATACTCCAAACAGAATTAATTCTAGCAGAACTTCTCAGAGACACATATTAGTCAGATGGTCAAATTCTAAATATAGAGAGAATCCTGAAAGCAGGGGGAAAAAATCAACACATCAAATACAAGGGACATGTGATAAGATTAAGTGCTTGTTTCTCATCTGAAAGATGGAGGGATGAAAGCAACGGTTTAACTTATTTAAATACAGAAAGAAAAACTTATATCTAAGAATTCTGTATAGGGAAACGGACTTGGCCCAGTGGTTGGGGCGTCCGTCTACCACATGGGAGGTCCGCAGTTCAAACCCCGGGCCTCCTTCTCCCATGTGGAGCTGGCCCATGTGTGGTGCTGATGCATGCAGGGAGTGCGGTGCCACTCAGGGGTGTCCCCCACGTGGGGAAGCCCCATGCGCAAGGAGTGCGCCTGTGAGGAGAGCTGCCCAGCGCGAAAGAGAGCGCAGTCTGCCCAGGAATGGCGCCACCCACACTTCCGGTGCCGCTGATGATAACAGAAGTGGACAAGGAAACAAGACGTGGCAAATAGACACAGAGAACAGACAACCGGGGGGGGGGGGGGTAATTAAATAAATAAATAAATAATCTCAATTAAAAAAATTCTGTATAAAGCAATACTGTCTTTCAATAATGAGGAAGATGGGCCATGATGTGAACCAATGTATATGAGGTGCAGAGGTGCCCAAAGATGTACTTACCAAATCCAATGGATGTGTCATGATGATGGGAACGAGTGTTGTTGGGGGGGGGGGGGAGAGGGGGGGTGGGGGGGTGGGGTTGAATGGGACCTCACATATATATTTTTAATGTAATATTATTACAAATTCAATAAAAAATAAAAAAATTAAAAAAAAATAATAATGAGGAAGAGATCAAAATATTCAGATATAAACAGAATTTAGAGTTTGTCAAAAAGAATCCTGCCCTTCGAGAGATCCTAAAGGGAGTTTGGCAGACTGAAAGGAAAAGACAGGAGAGAGTGGTTTGGAGGAAGAGTAAAAATGAAGTTTATTAATAAGGGTAACTAAAAGGTTAAGAAAGAAAAATATCTTAAGATATGACCTATAAAACCCTGAAGAAAAATTCTTGAAGTAAAAAAATTCTGCCTTTGCAGTAATACAAGTGCTTGTTAATGGATAAAACTCCCCAATTAAGAGTTGCAGACTGGTGGAATGGATTAAAATATGATCCAACAATATGCTGTCTACAGGAGACTCACATAGAACCAAGGACACAAATAGCTTGCAAGTGGAAGGGTGGAAAATGATTTTCCATGGAAACAGTAACTGAAAAAGAGCTGGGATAGCTAAAATACTATCAGGCAAATAGACTCTCAATGCACAACTGTTACAAGAGAAAAAGAGAGACACTATATATTAATAAAGGGGTCAATTTACCAAGAAGAAAGAGCAACCCTAAACTTTGCATCTAACCAGGGTTCTCCAAAGTATACAAGGCAGACACTGGCAAAATTGAGGGAAGAAATAAATGCCTCTGCAATATAGTGAGGGAATTTATTATACCACTCTTAGCAATAGAAAGAACGTCTATACTGAGAATCAATAAGAACAACAGAGATCTTGAATAATATAACTGAAGTAGACCAAATAACATATACATAACATGGAATCCTCAAACAACAACATATACATTCTTTTCAAGTGCTCATGGATCATTCTCCAGGATAGACCACATGTTAGTTCATAGAGCAAAACTCAGTGAATTTAGAAAGACTGAAATTATACAAAGCAGTTCCTCTGACCAAAATGGAAAGCATGTGGAAATCAGTAATGGGTGAAGAACTGGAGTATTCAAAAATATATGGAAATTAACACATTCTTAACCAGTTGGTCAAAGAAGTTGCAAGAGAAATCAGTTAAAAACTCCAGGTAAATGAAAATGAGAACACAACATATCAACAGTTATGGGAAACGGTGAAGACAGCACTGAGGGGCAAACATATAGCCTATAGGCTTACATTAGAAAAGAAGAAATGAGATCCATTATGGCTAAGTAGGGAATGGTAGTCTGCACTCTTCCTCTTGAAATTGTGGGAAGGTAGGCAGGCTTGCTGGGCATGTGGGTGAGGAAAGGGAGACTGGGGAGGGGGATTTCCTACCTGGGCACCAGAGAAAGGGGAATGGCCCAACCAGCCACGGGGAAGAAGGGAGCATACCAGCCAGTCCAAAGGAGAAGAAAACTGCCCAGGCAGTTCTGGAGGATGGAGAGCCACAGAGCTGGCTCTGTGGGAGGCAGGACAAGTGCTGCTGAGGAATGATCCTATCCGTTGGTCTATGCCCAACATGTTTAGAGTAGGGGAAAACTGGGCAAGCCATGGGGATAGCTGAAGGAATTTTGCCAGAGGTTTTTACCCCACTTTTTTTCCTATTTCCTTTTTTTCTTCAGGGTATCGGCAGAGAGGCTGGTTGTGAATAATTGGTGGAGAGGTACAAGCAGCTGGAGAGGAGTGAACTATTGAGGCTCTGAAGGCCTGAGAAGGAGGACTGTTACTCTGTGTGTGTTGGGGGGTAGGGGTGATAAAAGAGCCTAGCCAGTCTTGGTGGTCTGAGATGAAGACACAGAATTTTCCTTTTGTTTTGCTTTGCTTATTTTTCATTTCCACTTCCTTATTTTCATCTCATCTTCTCCTGTTTACTTCTACTCTCATTTCTCATGTCTCCTTTTTTTAAATTTTTAAATTTTTAATTTTTTGTCTTTATTCATTTTTTAATATTACATTAAAAAAATATGAGGACCCCATATACCCCCCACTCCCCTCATCCCACTGATCCCCCTGTAGCAACATTCTCCTCCATCATCATGAGACATTCATTGCATTTGGTGAATACATCTCGGAGCTTCGCTGCACCTCATGGTCAATAGTCCACATCATAGCTCACACTCTTCCACATTCCATCCAGTGCACCATGGGAGGATATACAATGTCTGGTAATTATCCCTGCAGCATCACCCAGGACAACTCCAAGCCCTGAAAACGCCTCCACATCTCATCTCTTCCTCCCATTCCCCACACCCAGCAGCCACCATGGCCACTTTCGTCCCTCCAATGCTACATTTTCTTCAATTACTAATCACAATAATTCATGAATAGAATATCAGTAAGTCCACTCTAATCCATATTCTATTCCTCCAGCCTGTGAACCTTGGATTAGTTGTGTCCACTCCACATCTGTATCAAGAGGGGGCTTAGATTCCACATGGATGCTGGATGCAATCCTCCTGCTTTCAGTTGTAGGCACTCTTGGCCCCATGGTGTGGTGGTTGACCTTCTTCACCTCCATGTTAGCTGAGTGGGGTAAGTCCAATAAACCAGAGTGTAGTAGCTGAAGTCTACTGAGGCTCAGGGCCTGGCTATCATATGGTCAGTCCAGAGATTCAGATCCCCTGGGACTATATTAAACCCCAGCACCAACTACAATTCTGGTAAAGTTAACATGAAAGGCTTGTGAAAAGAGATCACTTCTGTGTCCAGCTCCATCACACAGAAACACCAACTCCAAAGAAGGGCCAACTGACATGGCACTGAACTCCATCTGCCATGACCATAAAACCTGTGGGTCTTTGTAGCCCTCAGAAGAACCAATACCTGGGGTTGTATCTACTTTACCTGTCTCTGGGACTCTGCGCATGTGTGCCTAAGGGCAACCCCTCTGATAACCTCCTGGCTCTTTTTTAGAGACTCATAGCCATATAAACTCATTTGTCCTTTCCATTTCCCCCTTGATTTAGGTCAAAAAGCATTTTTAACTCCTGTTATTATATGTAGACAGAGATATTCTACTGGTCCGAGTTCAACCTTTTATTCAAGGTCATTTTCTAGTTACATCATCAGGTGGTACTTGGTAGTAATCTCTCGGCGCCAGGGAGGCTCATCCCCAGGAGTCATGTGCCACGCTGGGGGGAAGGGTCTCTTATTTTTTAACATTTTTATTTTCCTCCCTTTTCATCATTAATTTATTATATTTTATTGTCTTCATTTTTTCCTCTTTCCTTGTTCTTTTAATGTTTCTTTCTTTCATTTCATTCTTTTCTTCTTCCTTCCTTTCTATCTTTCCTTGTTTTGCCTTTTTAAAATTGCTAATCACTTATTTGGCATTCTATTATATTACATTCTATTCTACTTTTTCCTGTTTTTTTCTCACCTTTTAAAAGTTTTATTCCTTCTTTATATATATGTATATAAAGTTACTATATGCTGTCTACAGGAAACTGACCTTAGATCCAGGGATTAAAAGAAGTTTCAAGTGATAGGTTGGAAAATAATTTTACATGCAAACATTAACCAAAAAAGGGAAAGATTAGTTATACTATCAGGTAAATAGGGCTTTAAATTCAAAACTGTTGTAAGAGAAAAAGAAAGACCTTAGATATTAATAAGAGGAATAATCTACTAAGAAGATAGAATAATCATAAGAATTTATGCACTGAACAAAGGATCCCCAAAATACTTGAGGCATATATTAGCAAATCTAAAGGAAGAAAAGATGCCTCAACAATCATAGTAGGGAGATGTCAGTATACTATTATCACCATTAGAACATCTCAACAGAGGCTCAAAAAGAAATATGTACGTTAGTCGAACTAGACATACTAGACTTACAAAGAACATTCTACTCAAAAAGAGCAGGATATACATCTTGTCACGTATTGTAGCTTCATTCTCCAGGATAAACCACATGCAATGTCATAGAAAACGTCTCAACAAATTTAGAAAGATAGAAATAAAAAGCACTTTTTGTGACCACAGCTGAATGAAGTTAGAAATCAATAAAGAATGAAAAATGCAATGAGCAAAAATATGTGGAGGTTAAAAAACAAACTCTCAAACTATCAATAGGTCAAGGAAGAAATTGTCAGAAAATTCAGTAACTACCTAGAATTAAATGAAAATGAGAATGCAATATATCAAAATGTATGGGATGCAGCTCTATCAGTGCTGAGAGGGAAATTTACAACCCTAAATATATACATTTGAAAAGAAGAAAGAGCTAAAATTAAAGATCTAACTGCACACCTGGAGGAACAAGAAAAAGGACTATAAAATAATCCAAAACTAGCAGAAAGAAGGAAATAACAAAGAGTAGAGTAGGAAAAAAGTGAAATTGAGAATAGAAGAAACATTAGAAAGAATTAACCAAACCAAAAGCTAGTTTTTGGAAAAGATGTATAAAAATGGTAACCCTTTAGCTAGACCAACAAAGAAAAAGTGAAAGAAGATGCACATAAATAAACTCAGAAATGTGAGTGAGAATATCATTACTGATGCCACAGAAATAGAGTATCGTAACAGTTACTTTGTCCAAGGCGGACAATTTAGATGAAATAGATGAATTTCTAGAAACACATAAGCAAACTACATTGATGAAAGAAGAAACAGAAGACTCAACAGACCAGTCACAAGTAATGAGATTGAACTAGTCCTCATAAGCCTCCCAATCAAGAAAAGCCTAGGACCAGATGATTTCACAGTTGGGTTCTACCAGTCATTACAGAAAGAACTAACATATTTCATGCTCAAACTCTTCCAAAACAATAGACATGGAGGGAACATTACCTAACTAATTCTACAATGCTAACATCACCTTAAGTCCAAAACCACATAAAGATGCTACATGGGAAAAAATACAACAGAAGAAACATTCTAATGAACTTAGATGCTAAAATCCTCAACAAATTACTTGCTAGTCAAATCCAACAACACATCAATGGAATTATACACCATAATCAAGTGGGTTTTAACCCAGGTATGCAAGGATGATTCAACATAAGAAAATTAATATAAAACAATACATAAACAGATTGAAGAGAGAAAAAAAGCACAACCATTTCTGTTGATGTAGAAATATCATTCAATAAGACAGAATACATTTTTGATGAAACACTTAAAAAATAAAATTGGAAGGGAACTTCCTCAACATGATAAAATGTGTATATGAAAAACCCACAGCTGACATCATAGTGATGAAATGCTATAGGTTTTCCCTTAAATATTTGAAAAAAGACATGGATACCCCCTGTCACCATTCTTATTTAGCATTATTTTAGCAGTATTTGCTTAAGGACTTAGGTAAGTAAAATTAATTAAAAGCAACCTTACTCAGCAGAATCTCAGAGATACAAACTCAGGTAGTGGTGCTCCTGAGGGCTACAGAGACACCAGGTCTTACAGTTATGGCAGATGGCTCTGGAGTTCAGTGCCTTACCAGGGGGTCCTTCTTTGGAATTTGTGCTCTTGAGTGTGATGGAGTTGGACTCATATATGACTTCTCTACACATGCCTCCTGTCACTTTTATTGAGCCTGTGATTCCTGTGGGGTTGATGTATGCCCAGGAGGCTTGAATCTCTGTCTATGTACCAGCTGGGCCCTGAGCCTCAGTGGTGTTGCAACACCTATTCTCCAGTCTATTGGACTTTCCAAGTCAGCTGACAAGGAGGTGAAAATGGACAAGCAGCACACCAAGGAACTGAGACAGTCAACAGCTGTGGGCTTGAGATTCCCATCCACCAGCCTGTGGGATTGAAGCCCCATCTCAATGGGAAGTAGAATGGGTAGACCACCCCAGAGTCCTCAGGATAGAGGAATAAAATCTGGATTAGAGTGGACCTACTACTATAGAATTATCGTGGCTCTAGCAATAGAAGAAATTATATCATTGATGTGGAGACAGTGGCCATGGGAGTTACTGAAGGCACAGAGAGGGAAAAGGAGATGTGGTATAGGGCATTTTGGGGACTTGAAGTTTTCCTGAATGATTGCAGGTACAGATGCAGGACATTATATATATTCTGTCTTAACCCACTGAATGGATTGGGAGAAAGTGTAAACTACAGTATTAAGTATAATTCATGATGTGTAGCAGTGCTTCAAAACATCTTCATTAATTGCAGGGAATGTACCACACTAGTGAAAGAAGTTATTGTGGGAAAAGTGAGAGCTGTGGGGAGTGGTGCATATGGGAAATCTTACATTTTTTAATGTAACATTTTGTGTGATCTATGCATCTTTTAAAAATAAAAAATATAAATTTTAAAAAGCATCCATATTGTAAAGGAAGAAATAAAACCTTTACTCTTTGCAGAACATGAGAACCTATACCTAAAAAGTCCTGGAAAAATATACAGCAAAGCTTCTGGAACTGATAAATTCAGTATAGTGGTGGGATATAAGATCAATATGCAATAATCAGTAGCATTTCTGTACACTAATAATGAGCAATCTGAAGAGGAAATCAGGAAAAAAATTCATTTACAATAACAACTAAAAGAATCAAATGTCTAGGAATAAGTTTAATTATGTAAAAGACTTGTACACAGGAAACCACACAACATCATTAAAAGAAACCAAAAAGTATCTCAATAAATGGAAGAATATTCCACATAATTCTGTAAGTTATGACAAGATTTATAATGGCCTGTATCTGTCATTGCAATGTCATTTAGGACAAGTCACAAGTTTCAAAAATGCCCCATATTACTCCTGTTTTTCCCTCTCCTTGTCCTCAGAAACTCCAGTGGCCACTGCCTCCACATCAATGATATAATTTCTTCCATTGCTAGAATCACAATAAGTATATAATATAATACCAATAAGTCTACTTTGGTCCAAAGTTCATTCCGCAATCCTGAGGATTCTGGGATGGTGATGTCCACTCCACCTCTAAATGAGAGCTGCAATCATTAGGATCAATGGATGGGACTCTCTTGCTTCCAGTTGTAGATTCTCTCAGTTCCTTGGTACGATAGTTGTCCATCATCACCTCTATTTTGGTTGTCCTGGGTGAGTCCAATTAATTGGATAGTAGGTGTGGTAATTCTGATGAGATTCAGGGCCCAGCTGGCACATGGACAGCCCAAAGATACAAGTCTCTTGGACATACACCTACCAACTCTAGTACTAATTATAGTTTCAAATAGAAGGATAGAAAAGCCATGTGTAGAGAAACCACAATTAAGTCCAACTCTGTCACACCAGGGAGCATAAATTTTAAAGTAGGGCCCACTGGCAAGACACCAAAATCCTGAGCTATATGCTCTGACTACAGCCTCTGGATGTCTCCAGATCCCTTAGGAGCCCTGTTATTTTGGGTAGCATTTCTTTGGCAGTCAAAGAGATTGTGCTGTGATGTGCATAAGCATAACCTCTGGAATGACCTCCAAATGCACCTTGAAGTCTCTTAGCATTATAAACTCATTTGTCTTTACACTTGCCACCTCTTGATCAAGGTCTTTTTGCAGTTGCATTGCTAAATAGTTCTTGGTAGTAATCCCTTGGTTCCAGTCAGGCTCATGCCCAGGAGTAATGTCCATCCTGGGGGACAGGTAATATATTTATACACTGAGTTTGGCTTAGAGAAAGGCCACATTTGAACAATGAGGAGGTTCCAATGATGCAACCTTATGTATCCTGCAACTCTTGGCTAAGTTTCCATTTCAAAATTAAAGGTTCATAAGCACAGTCATCAGTATCAAGGACCTGTCAATGGACCACTGTCCTTCACTAGGCATTGCCCTTGTGCTTGGGGGATTCTTACTGATCTCTTAGAAAATATGGCAGAGCTCCCCAGGATGGGAATTTGATATTCCTTTTTTTGTTGTGCGAATCTTCACCTACAATGACAATGCCCCAAGACACATTTGAACACATTCATTTGCCTTATATGTGTGCCCAAGTGAGCTTCCTCCCATGTATTCCTCATCACTGATACCCCATACCAAGGATCCTTCTCTGCTACAGTTGTAACCCTTCTGTGGTCCACAACTTCTTAAAATATGAAGCCAATAAAATAGCTAAAACTATGAATGATAGCTTTAAAAATAAAATATAATTTTTAAAAAATATATTAAAATACGGGATAAAAATAATGAAAAACATTTTTAAAATTGACATTCCCTTTCATCACTATAAGATATGTTGTTGTTTATGTACAGTGGCATTGTCTTCCATTTATTCCCCCAGTGTCTTACTTTTAAAAATTTTGTTCTCAAAGAAGTTTTAGTTTACAGAAAAGTCATGCACTGAATACATGGGACTCCCATATACCCAACATCCTCCTCTTTCCCCCTTCCCCTAGTAATAACATTGTATATGTGGTTGGTAGATTTATTACAACTGATGTACAAGTATTGAAAAAAAGGTATATATTTTAATATATGAAAATGTTAACTCTAGGCTTTAGCCCCAGTCTATTTCTTGGTTTTGCAAGCAGTTAGTGTGATAAGACAGGGAGATTTTTTGAGCTTCAGCCCTGCTATCAGGATGGCCTATCCCAGGTGAGTGCAAATTGCAGCCCTTTCCATGTCTTTTTAGACCTCTGCGCTTTCCTGGGGTCTTGCATATTTGCTTTGGAGTTCCTCTCTTTACAGGAGTTTGATGGTCCCTTTTCTGCTTCCCAAGGGACATTTCTCCCTCTACAGTGTATTTGACACTGGCAGGCCTTTTTCCCAGAAGTTACCACCATAGTTTTTTAAAAATTAATTTTATTGTCTCATGCTGCTTTTGCCTGGAAGGCAAATTCCCAAGTCAGTCCTCCACAGTGAAATCATGGCCATGGTCATATGAGGGAGTGCAGACATGCACAACATGCTTCTTTTTGGGATATTAGGAGGGGTTCCAAAACTTCTCAGATGGCTTCATGTGGCTAAGCTTTCCTGGCATTCCCAGCCAATGCAGCCCTTCAGCAAAATGTGACCTGCAGCCTGAGGAAGCACTGAGTCTACAAATCTCCCCTTCCTCTGCTGATGTCTGGAAGGACTGGAACAATGGCTTCTGTAACCTTTGTCCAGGACAGTATTGAAACAATGGCACCCTCAGAGCTGGGACCCAGCAAAACAACTTCACTAATCAAAAGCTGTTATCAGTGATTGGCCATGCCCACCCTATTCTTTGGAAGGAAGATTTTTAAGTCCCTTTTTGTCACCAGTAGGAGTCAGGGACTGAACCCCACAGCAGCCAACCATGAGATTGTGCATATGGATGCTGGTAGCCACTGCATAGAGACACCGATTCATGGGTCTTTACTGCAATTTATCTGCCCTTTGGCCTGCTCTTCCCTCAATGTTGAACTGTGTTCTTCTGGCTTCTAAAGTCTCAAAATATTTGTTTCAGATACTTCTGCCTTTTTAACAGTTATTTGTGGTAGGACTATGTCCTGGAGATCCCTATTGCCATCTTCCCCAAAATTTATCTCAAAAATATTTTAACTGACATACTTTGCCAATTAAATGTGATGTTAATATAATATCAACAAGTACAGAACATAGTAAATAAGTTCAATAGTGCTACATTTCTTATTTCCAGGGAATCAGATACTTTCAGAAACGCAATTAGTTCAGGTAAATCTAAACATCCATTGATTATTTTTAATTAGTTATTCTACTGTGGAATCACAAAAGAACATCAGGTTCCTTTAGTCAAAGTTTTGGAAGCATATCACCTGATTTTCTCATATCTTGGGAACATAAGCTTTTGGATGAAAATAATATCATAATTTACCCAAGTACCTCAAAGCTCTCCCTATTGTAAAATATTAAAAATTCAGAATCAAATCAAAGAACTAAAATTGTTGTCAAGAATTGCCAACTTTTCTCAACCTTTAGTCAATATGATACGTAAATCTGAAGACAATACTGGACCTTCTTCTTCAATCCAGACTCTGGATGTCAGTGCTAGGAAAAAGGAGTAAAATAAGGCTCATGGCTCATGGAGCTACCAGAGTGTGTTCTATTCTTGTTTATCTTATGGACTTTTTCTTGCTCTTAAGTATCTATTAAATATTTCCCAATATAGGTTTGCCCATCAATTTGAGTCCATTAGAAATTCAAAAGACTTTTTTGCTGCTTAGATTTTGACAAAAATATTCTGTGAGGCTGTTTCAGCACAATTACTATATAGAAATTAAATATATTCCCAAAATGGGCCTTGTGATAAATATAACTAATTTTGGATCTTTAGCTGCAATTCATTAATAATATTTTTTTTAAGCATTCAGAATTTTTTTTTTTGTTAGAGAACTTCATGTCAGGCATCATATTGAACACCTTATAGGTGATACCAATAATAAATGAGATAGATTCTGACGGAATATATCCAATAGAAAAATGAAAAATAATTAAGTGAAAAAAAATATTGTGATAGGGTGTATAAGGGAAAACAATTCTATGTAATGACAGAAGGAGATCATCTGCTCTTTTAATGACTTGATTAAAGTGATAAGAGAGATCACCAAAAGGAAATAGACATCAGTAGGCAATATCCACCATCAGGCAATATATTATGCATTATGGATCAATTCACACTCAATTATACAACTCATAAAAGTAAGAAAAAATAAAATCTTATATTATGAATTCTTTCTCCCAACACCTGGTACTGTTCAATTAGATTTGCATTCATCAATATATTTATACTCACAAAACCATATAATATACAAGCTATTATCATTATCATTTTGTAGATGAAGCATCAGAGGAAAGAAAATTTATGTAGCATATCTGAAGTCACTAATAAAAGGTGAAGTCAGGAAGGAAATCCATTTACTCTGGACCCAAGCAGCAGCTGTTAAATTCTGCTTTGGGATTTCACCACTGCAATTTTCCAGTTCTCAGCTAGAGTTAGTTGTGACAGGTTTATGAGTGCTTATGGGACTGATTAATATTTTTGTTTGCTCGTTTCCAAGAAAACAGACTTCATTAATTTGGTCATTTGAATTACAATGGAATAAATTTGCTTGGCCTACCTAAGGGAACTGAGGGGCAGACAAGGGACATTTTCTCTGAGGAAAGTGCAGGTAGGATTTTAAATTGGCCTTAATATCTTTGGTAGAGAATTTTGTGTTTTATTTAACCACCATAATTCAGTGGTAATATGTGATACTGATAAACATGATTTCTCTGTAAAAGGACAAATTGGGATGCAAGATGGGGCAAAGAAACAGAGTAACTGGAAAAAGTGTAGATGTGGTTATGGTGCTGGTCATTTAACTATCAAAAATATGCAAAATTATTGATTTTTCTGAAAATCAAACTTAACTTTTGAAATTAAAGAAAGTAACCCCTTGAAGACATATTATAAAGGTAAGATAGCATATGTGAAACAATGGGTGTATTTCATATAGTTATATAGAATATGATTTATGATTACTATCTCATTAATGCTGTTTCTAGCTCTTGCAAATCAGGAATAAGCAAAAGCAGATAACATCTGCTTTAAATTTCTACGTTGGATATAAACATACACAGAAATAGATATAGAAATAGAAACAGGAAAGTAACTGTAGGTGTAGATATATACTTAGCCATAGACTTTTTAAAATATATATATATGTTTATATATATATATATATAGAGAGAGAGAGAGAAATATTGGCAAAGAAGTAGATGGAGAGATTATATATATGAATATTTTATTTTTAAACAAAATCTACTTATTAACATCATTCCAACTTCCCGTTGTCTAAATGTATTTCCTTAAAATATAGAGTGTATTATCTAGGTAATAGATGTTCCATCATATTACAGACTCATTTCAGAATCTGAGTCAAGAATCCAGGGCATCCAAATGAATCAATGATCTCCCAAGGAAAAACTTACCCAAGCACAACTGAAGGAATCATGCCTTATTTAGCAGGCCCCCCAGATTAGACCTTCACTGACAGCCTTCCTGGGGGCTCAGGAGGTGTGATGTGATCTGCAGATCCCACATGACTCTCTTCCCTCATTTCCTAAAATTTCTCCCATTCAATGTACCTCTTTGTGCTGAGTATGTCTTCTTCTGGTGTGCTTTCACTAGACACCCCTCAAAATAAGAAACTCCCTTACTTCCTTAAGACTGCTTAAATGTCACCTCAGTGAGACCTCTACTGCCTGCTAATTTTTTTTTTAACTTTTATTAGGGAAATTTACATAATATTTAAAAATTAGAAAAAAACAAAACAAAACACTAAGAACCTTCCAGAACACAAACAAGTTTCAACTATCATAATTTTTCTAAAGTTCTGGTTTCATTTATTTCACCTCACCACCACCCGATTTTTTTTTTTTTTTCTTGATGCTCTTGTTTTTTATTTTTTTCCTTGTTTTGTTTTTCTGGAGCATTTTAAAGCAATTTGAAGACATAATAATACTTCTACTTAAATATTTCGGTTTACAACTCAACAAAAGATGAAGACTTAAAAAGAAAATCAAGATTGCATTATCATATCCAGGCATCAATTCCCTTATATCATCTAATACTCAGCATATATTCAATTTTACTCTTTCTAAATCTTATTTTTTACAATTCTGGCCATCCTATCTAAAATGTCAATGCTGACCCTCACCTTGTACTACCAGTATTATCCTACATGGCTTTTTCTTTCAAATACGATATTTATCAGTGCTAACAACATGTTAAGTGTCTTGCTGTACCAGAATATGAATGTTGAGAGAGCTATTTTTTCTTTTTTCCTTCTTCATATATGAATCCCAACCAAAGTGCTTGAAAATAAATATGCTGGAGGAGGTGGGGCAAGATGGTGGCTGAGTGAACTTGCCTGATAGTATCTCCTGCAGGGAGGTGGTTGGGCAGCGTTGGAGGCTTTTCGGGACCGGGCTGTTTCAGGATTTTTGCTGGTCGGCTGGTGTCTGGACATCGATTTGGTGGGAAGGTAACAGAGAGGATACGTCTACAAAATATACACAGAGGTCCCAGCTGTGCATGGAAAGTTCCCTCCTTGGGTGGGCGGAGCAGCAGCATCGGGCGCTGCCATGGCCCGGGGAGCTGCCGCGGTGGTTGGGTGGCCAATTGGGGGGTTGATAGGACAGGAGGCGCTTGCAGACCGATTTGGGGAGACAAATGGGAGTTTTATGGCAAAGCAGGGGGTAATTTTTGATTGCACACACAAACAATAGCGCTTCCGCCTAGAGCCACTCCCCCCCAAGCCCGGCTACTGACCTACAGTGGTCTTAAAGTGATAGCAATAAAGAGACGCCACCAGGGTCTGGTACGGTGGGAGACGTTTGGCAGCTGATTGGGGGAATATTTTGCGAAGCGTGGGAATTTTGGGTTTGGACTCTGTTATTAGCATTTCCGGCTGGAGCCCCTCCCCTAGACCTGGCTATTGATCTGAGTCATTAAATTGGCCGCAGCCTAGAGACGCCCCCAGGTGGCCGTTCCGGGGGATCACAGGGTGGGAGGGGTCCTGAAGTCAATTGGTGATATACCCACAGAATAGACCCCAGTGAGTGAATGAATTGTGGGGTACAGAACACAGGATAAAGCTTGTGGATGTGACCTCACCCATTGGGCTGGCACCCAGCTGTGGGGATCCCTGAAGGCTGTGATGCACTGTGGTGCTCCCAGGCTTCCTGTTAACCAGACTTGAGGTTTCCAGGTCTGAGTCCCCTAAACCCTGGTGGCCTACACCCCAGAGACTCACACCTCTTGAGTCCTCAATATCTCAGACATTCCATCCCTGAATCCATCATGCGCTGAGGTCCATCTGAGGTCCTTGAATGTCCTAGCCCTCAACATTTGCGTTTTTTCTTTTCTGTTTTGTTTTTATTTTTATTCTATTTTTATTTTTTATTCTATTTTTTTAATGTTCTGATTCCTAACATTGCATTATCCCCTAATCTTTTCTCCCAGAATATCCCCCAAAGTCTTTTTTTTCTCTCTCTCTTGTCCCCCATCTTCTTCTTATTCTTTTTTATCTTAACTATACAATAGGTGCTGTAGGAAACATCTCATATTTGCTGGGTTCCCTCATCCTCCACTGCCTCATTTCTGTGTGAATAGATTTTGGCTATCTACACTATCCCATTTCCCCTACACCTTGATATCCTCCATCATCTACTATCTCTCCTATATCCCACCTCCCTTTCTTTGATCCACAAAGTGTCTACTCTTAATTTCTAATCCCTTTGTTTTGTTTTCTGTCTGGTATCCACTCTTGAAACTATTACCTTTCTTTTCTCTTTCCCTCTCTCACGAAAACAATAGCTTTTTAGCTCATACCATATTCCTCCCATATTCAATGGGCTACCTCATTATAGGTACTCTACATACTGCTATAACTCTACACAATTTACATGAATCTAACCTCCATCCTCCCAGATCTCATATTGTTGCTTTGTTAACATATATCACCAATACTACTTTACACTTTTTCCTTGCTTACACAATTGCCTTTCCCCAGCACTAATACTTTCCTTTAAAGTGAACTTAACCAGCAATAAGAAATTAGAATAGGAAGAACAAAGTGACAAAGAGAAGATATAACACTTACGCAAAAACAACAGCTAATTAATCTCCAAGACTAGACAAAGAACCTAAGGAACTGATTAAACCCGTCAAGATAAAATGATGACCAGACAACAACAAAAATCTACAAACCAAACCAGTAATCAGGAAAACATGGCTGAATCCAATCAACAAATTAAAAATCAGGAAGGGGAGCAGAACTTCGCACAAGCAATGAAAGATCTCAGAACATTTATCACCGCCAAATTTGATGAAGTAAAGGAAGAGGTTAACAACATGAAGACAACACTTGGAGGGGAAATTGCAGACATACGCAAAAAGATAACAGATATGATGGAAATGAACACCACAGTTCAACAAATCAAAAATACACTTGTAGCAAATATCAGCAGACTAGAAGAGGCAGAGCAGAGAATTAGTGATGTGGAAGACAGTGCATCGGAAATCAAAAGATAGTAGATGTGATCGATAAAAAGATAGAAAAAATCCAGCTAGGACTTAGGGACCTGAATGATAATGCAAAACGCTCAAATATACATATTATAGGCATTCCCGAAGGAGAAGAGAAGGGAAAGGGGTCAGAAGGAGTGTTGCAGGAAATAATGGCTGAAAACTTCCCAAATCTACTGATAGAGACAGATGTACATATCCAAGAAGCACAGCACACTCCACAAGTCAAAAACCCCAACAGGCCCACTCCAAGACATATACTTGTCAAATTATCCAATGCTCAAGACAAAGAGAAAATTCTAAAAGCAGCAAGAGAAAAGAAAACCATCACATACAAGGGAAGCTCCATAAGATTAAGTGCTGATATCTCATCTGAAACCATGGAGGCAAGAAGGCAGTCGTATGATATAGTCAAGGTACTAAAAGAAAAAAAATTCCAACCAAGAATACTCTATCCAGGTAAACAAGCATTCAAAAATGATGGAGAGTTCAAAATATTCACAGATAAACAGAAACTGAAAGAGTATACCAACAAGACCTCCCCTTCAAGAAATTCTAAAGGGAGTTCTGCAGGAAGAAAGGAAAAAACAGGACAGGCAGAGTTGGAGGAGAGTGTAAGAGCAACAAAAAAGAAAAATAGAAGGGAAAAAAAAAACTACAAACAAAATATGACAAACACAAATCCAATCAAAATATGGCTAACACAAATAATTCCTTGAAAGTAATAACACTGAATGTCAATGGATTAAACTCACCTATCAAAAGATTCAGACTGGGACATTGGATAAGGAAATATGACCCATCTATATGCTGTCTACAAGAGACACATCTTAGACCCAGAGACTCATGGAGGTTGAAAGTGAATGGCTAGAAAACAATCATACAAGCAAACAATAACCAAAAGAAGGCAGGAGTAGCTATGTTAATATCAGACAAAATAGACTTTAAATGTGAAACAATTGTGAGACACAAAGAAGGATACTACATTTTACTGAAAGGGACAATCTGTCAAGATCGAACAATCATAAATATTTATGCTCCTAACAAGGGCGCCTCGAAATACATGAGGCAAACGCTAGAAAAACTAAGTGAAAGAATAGATGCATCTACAATTATAGTGGGGGATTTTTTTTTTTTTTTTTTTTTTTTTTTTTGAAAATTGATGACTTTTATTGGACCCATCAGAGAATTGAAGTTGCAAGATAAACTACCACCTTGAATTTAGAAGAGACAGGCAAATTCAGAGAGCAACAGCTTAGATCTGTCTATCTGGGGCAGAAGCTGTTGGCAGCAAAAATTGATAGGTATAGTTAAATGGTCATTTTGATGAGTTGTTGGTAGCTGAAATTGGACTGGGTATGAAAACATGAGAGTGAGACACTCTGGAGAGCCACAGTCTCAGGATGGATTACACACTTTCATGGGTTTTGGCTCCAGGAACTCCATCAGCTTTTCATGCTCAAGAGTCAAGAAAGATAATCTGCTGATTCTGCCAGGGAAATGAAAATTAAACATTAATATACCATTATGTTTCTCCATAACAAAGTATAGTGGGGGATTTTAATACACCACTATCAACTCTGGACAGAACATCTCAAAAGAGAATCACTAAAGAAACAAAACATTTGAACAGTATATTAGAGGAGCTGGACCTAATAGACATATATAGATCATTACACCCAAACACAGCAGGATATACATTTTTCTCAAGTGCACATGGATCATTCTGAAAGAGAGATCATATGCTAGGCCACAAAGAAAGGCTTAATGAATTCAGAAAGATTGAAATCATACAAAACAATATCTCTGACCACAGTGGAGTGAGGCTGGAAATTTGCAAGGGAGAGAGGCCCAGATTTCACACCACGATTTGGAAATTAAACAGCACACTCTTAGAAAACGGTGGGTCAAAGAGGAAATCTCAAAAGAAATCAATGACTACATTGTAACAAATGATAACACAACATACCAAAATTTATGGGATACAGCAAAAGCAGTACTGAGAGGGAATTTATAGCCATAAATTCATATATCAAAAAAGAAAGAGCAAAAATTGAAGAACTATCTGCACATTTGGATGAATTAGAAAAACAACAACAAAGTAATCCAGCAGGAAGAAGAAAGAAGGAAATAACAAAGATAAGAGCAGAACTAAATGAAATAGAAAATAAGAAAGCACTTGAAAAGATAAACAAGACCAAGCACAGAGATCAACTAAATTGACAAACCATTAGCGAGACTACAAAGAAAGAAAGAGAGAAGATGCAAATACACAAAATAAGAAATGAGAAAGGCGATATCACCACTGACCCCACAGAAATAAAAACTATCATAAGAGGGTACTTTGAAAAACTATATTCCAACAAAAATGATGATCTAGAGGAAATGGACAAATTCCTAGAAACACATAAGCAGCCCATACTGACGAAAGAAGAAATTGATGATCTTAACAAACCAATCACAAGCAAAGAGATAGAATCGGTCATAAAAATCTCCCAACTAAGAAGAGCCCAGGGCCAGACGACTTCACAGGTGGATTCTATAAAACATTCCGGAAAGAACTAACACCAATCCTGCTGAAACTATTCCAAAAAATCGAAACAGAAGGAATATTGCCTAACTCCTTCTATTATGCCAACATTACCCTAGTACCAAAGCCAAACAATGACACCACAAGAAAGGAAAATTACAGACCAATTTCTCTAATGAACCTAGATGCAAAAATACTTAACAAAGTACTTGCTAATCGTATTCAACAACACATTAAATGAATTATACACCACGACCAAGTGGGATTTATTAAAGGTATGCAAGGATGGTTCAACATAAGAAAATCAATCAATGTAATACACCATATAAACAAATTGAAGGAAAAAAATGACATGATTATATGTATAGATGCAGAAAAAGCATTTGACAAAATACAGCACCCTTTCTTGATAAAAACACTCCAAAAGATTGGAATACAAGGAAATTTTTTGAACATGATAAAGAGTATATATGAAAAACCTACAGCCAACATTGTTTACAATTGAAAAATCCTAAAATCCTTTCCTCTAAACTCAGGAACAAGACAAGGATGCCCATTGTCTCTGCTCCTGTTTAACATTGTCTGAGAAGTACTTGCTTGAGCACTGAGGCAAGAACCAGATATAAAAAGCATTCAAATTGGAAAGGAAGAAGTCAAAATTTCATTATTTGCAGATGACATGATCCTATACATAGAAAACCCTGAGAGATCTACAACAAAGCTTCTAGAACTCATAAATGAGTTTAGTAAAGTCGCAGGTTATAAGATCAATGAGTGAAAATCAGTAGCATTTCTGTACACCAATAATGAGCAAGATCAGGAGGAAATCAAGAAACAAATACCATTCACAACAGTAAATAAAAAAATCAAATACTTAGGAATAAATTTAACTGAAGAGTTAAAAAAACATACACTGAGAACTATACAAGACTGTTTAAGGAAATCAAAGAAGACCTCAATAAATGGAACAATATTCCTTGTTCATGGATAGGAAGACTGAATATTATTAAGATGTCTATCCTACCAAAACTGATCTACACATTCAATGCAATCCCAATAAAAATCAATACAGCCTTCTTTAAGGAACTAGGAAAACTAACTGTGAAATTTATTTGGAAAGAGGCCCTGAATAGCCAAAGACATATTGAAATAGAAAAATGAAATTGGAGGAATCACACTTCCTGACTTCAAAACATACTACAAAGCTACAGTAGTGAAAACAGCATGGTATTGGCATAAGGAGAGACACACAGACCAATGCAATTGAATTGAAAGTTCTGATATAGAACCTCATATATATAGCCATATAATATTCGATAAAGCCACCGAACCCTCTCAACTGGGAGAGAATGGCCTATTCAACAAATGGTGCCTGGAGAACTGGATATCCATATGAAGAAGAATGAAAGAGGATTACCATCTCACACCTTATACAAAGATCAACTCAAAATGGATCAAAGACCTAAATATAAGAGCCAAGACCATAAAGATCTTGGAAAGCAGTGTAGAGAAACATCTACAGGACCTTGTAATAGGAAATGGATTCACGACTATCACACCGAAAGCATGAGCAGGAAAAGAACTAATAGATAAATGGGACTTCCTCAAAATTAAAGCCTTCTGCACCTCAGAGGAGTTTGTCAAGAAAGTAAAAAGGGAACCCACACAATGGGAGAAAATATATGACAAGCATATATCTGTTAAGAGACTTATAACTTGCATATATAAAGAACTCATATATCTTGAAACTAAAAAGATGAACAACCGATTTAAAAAATGGGAAAAATATTTAAACAGACACTTCTCCAAAGAAGAAATACAAATGGCGAAAAAGCACATGAAAAAAATGCTCCAAATCTCTAGCTATCAGGGAAATGCAAATCAAAACTACAATGAGATACCATCTTACTCCCATAAGATTGGCAGCTATGAAAAAAACAGAAGAATACAAATGCTGGAGAGGATGTGAAGAAAGGGGAACACTCATCCACTGCTGGTTGGAATGCAGAAGGTTTCAACCATTCTGGAGGACAGTTTGGCGCTTTCTCAAACAACTAACCACAGATTTGCCATATGACCCAGCAATACCACTGCTGGGTATATAACCAGCAGAACTGAAAACAAGGACACAAACCGATATATGTACACCAATGTTCATAGCAGCATTGTTCACTATCGCCAAAAGTTGGAATCAACCCAAATGCCCATCAACAGATGAGTGGATCAATAAAATGTGGTATATACATACAATGGAATACTACTCGGCTGTAAGAACAAATACTACAAACACACGTGATAACATGGATAAATCTTGAGAACCTTATGTTAAGTGAAGCAACCCAGGCATTGAAGGACAAATACTACATGACCGCAATAATATGAAATAAGCAAGCTTCCTCAGAGAGCTAGAGACTGAAAGATAGGCTTACAGGAAATCGGGGGGTGGAGGAAGGATGTGAGCCGACGTCTGCAGGGGTGGAATTTATGATGAGCTGGCATTAAGTATGAACATAAAGAAGAGATAAAATGGGGGCAAGGGGCTGCCTTGGGGTGGGGCTTTGCGGGTTTAGGGGCAGCTAGGGATGGGCGGATGGGTAATATTGCCCAAAAAGTGGGGGGAGGGAGGGGCAACATACGAACATAGGAGTGTGTCAGGTGTTGGTTGAGAGTAAAATGATGAGAAATTCGTATCAAAATATAATTAAGAGGGTTACCTGTTTAGGATGCTCGGAGAGGATGGTCTGATGCAGGACGGGCTCCTGGGGAATGTCTTTATGCTCATTTTGCCAGAGTGGTTTGTACCATTGTGTAGAGACCCAGGTAATGAGAGTGGGGATGGACCCACATCCTGGGGAGGACTAATGCCATCAAATAGAGGGAACTGTATCTCTTGAGAGAAAGGGTGGCTGCCAGGGCATTAGGGCAGTTGAGCAAGTTAGGCCCTGAACACTTTTGCAAGTATTTCTGGCCATAGCTCCTTGGGAAATGGAGGTTGGCTGTCATTGTGGGCCCCAAGGGGAGGGGAAAATGGATGTTGAATGTGTGGAACCAAGGTAAATGTGGGGTAAGAGAGGAGTTTCGTGAGAGTACACAAAGATGGATATAAAACATGTAATATTACACCATAAACATATAGGCTACGACAGACTAAGAATGTAAACCATAATGTAAAACATAAGATAACTAGAAATTTAGAAAACTGTATATCGTAAAGTGTGGACCACAATGTAAGCACAGATGTCACCTTGTTTGAAAGCTATTGTCTCAGAGTCTGTACATCACTTTAAGTAAATATGATATGAATAAGTTATAAGAATATCGCTGTGGAAGGGAAAAGGTTTTATGGTAGATGTGTAGTTGTAATGTATATTGTATATATGAATTACTGTTGTTTAGGGCTCTTGTGAAGAGTAGCTCAATAATTAGGAAAAAAGAAAAGAAAAAGATAGGATGTAGAATTTTTCCAAATCAATACGTATTCTATATCTAATCTTTAAACCCATCGCTATATTCCATTTTACTAGTAAGGTATCCTGACATTATATTGGGCTTCACTTGTCAGGAATTTTGGATCACAGAGTGGTTCAACAATGGCAGTGGAGGAATACTGGTATAGGATGCTATTGACAGGTGATATATGGTTGACAGGGAGCTATACAGGGCATATGTCCAGGGTGCATGGTAATATTTGGATATACTCGTAGTGGCAACAGTTAAAAACTACAGCTGGGGGGGTACTGGGGTCCTGGCCAGGCATGCTCTGTCATGGTCCCTAGGGGAGAAGCTGCAGTCCTCCAGGTGCAACGGTAAGGACCAGGAAGGAATGAGGGTCCAACAGTGAGCCCATGATACTAATGACTATGCTTGTGAGCCTATACGCCTGCAATAAGAACAAGCCTAGAGCAGCACTGTGCCTAGGAGTTTCCTCCTGACAGCCTTCATGTTACTCAAATGTGGCCAGTCTCGAAGCCAAACTCATCATCTAAATGCAATGCCTTCCCCCCAGCGTGGGACATGACACCCAGGGATGAGCCTCCCTGGCACCAAGGAATCACTAACAAGTACCAACTGATGATGCAACTAGAAAATGACCTTGAATTAAAGGTTCAACGCAGACCGGCAGAATATCCCTGTCTACATATAATAACGGGTTAAAAATGCTGTTTGATCTAAATTAAGGGGGAAATGGAAAGGACAAATGAGTTTATATGGCTATGAGTCTCTAAAAAAGAGTCTGGAGGATGTCAGAAGGATTTCCCTTATGCACACATGAGCAGAGTTTCAGAGACAGATAAAGTAGATACAACCCCAGGTATTGGTTCTTTTGAGGGCTAAAGAGACCCACATGTCACATGTCTAGGGTCAGGGCAGATGGGGTTCACTGCCATGTCATTTGGCCCTTCTTTGGAGCTAGTGTTTCTGCATGATGGAGCTGGACACAGGTGGGATCTCTTTGCACAAGGCTTTCATGCTACTTTACTGCAAGTGTTGTTGGTGCTGGGGTTTAAGATATATCTAGGGGATTTGAATCTCTGGAGTGACAATATGATAGCCAGGCCCTGAGCCTCAACAGACTTCATCTCCTACACTCTGATTTATTGGACTTACCCCACTCAGCTAACATGGAGTTGAAGAATGTCAACCACCACACCATGGAGCCTAGAGTGCCTACAACTGAAAGCAGGAGGATTGCATCCAGTATCCATGTGGAATCTGAGCCTCCTCTTGACATACAGTTGCAACGGACACAACCAATCCAAGGTCCACAGAGAAAAGGTGGCATTGGTGTGGGAAAAGTGGCCATGGTGGCTGATGGGTATGGGGAATGGGAGGAAGAGATGAGATGTAGAGGCATTTTTGGGACTTGGAGTTGTCCTGGGTGGTGCTTCAGGCACAATTACTGGACATTGTAAATCCTCCCAGGGCCCACTGGATGGAACGTGGGAGAGTGTGGGCTATGATGTGGACCATTGACCATGAGGTGCAGAGATGCCCAGAGATATACTTACCAAATGCAATGGGTGTGTCATGATGATGGGAATGAGTGTTGCTGGGGGGGAGTGGTGGGGTGGGGGTGGTGGGGTTGAATGGGACCTCATATTTTTTTAATGTAATATTTTTACAAAATGAAAATAATTTTTTAAAAAAAGATCAAACTGAAGTGCCTGGAAAACATATTGTTCTCAGCATCTTATCTATCTTATCCTAATTTTAGAGAAAATGTGTGGTTCTTATCTTGGCTTGTGCTTGCTTTTGGCTCTAGTATTACCTCATTTAGAGGAATTTGAATTCCTGTTGCCTCTTGCTGGGGTTCTATTTTATGATTCCATGGTGGTAATCCTCTGCTCCAGACTTCTATGACTTAATTATTTCCAACAGTGCTTTAGATGACTCCCTACCTGTAGGACAATTTCTGGTTGCTAAGACAAGATTCCTGATTCAGTACTTCAGGCTTCCCTCTCACATAGATGGGCAGTGGAATAAAGGGATCCCATTATGTTCATAGAGGTTACTTGGCTCCTTCTGGAACAGGGCCAGAGACCCACAATGGAAGTGCAGGCTGGCTCCACAGCCTGGCAATGTGGTGGGGGAGAGGGGTTAGCAAGGAGTTTCATCTACTGTTTTTCAGGACACATTTTGTTGACTGATCAATTGGTCACATACTACAACTTTCTAACATTTTTCAGGAGTTTTGAGAAAGATGTCACTTCCAATTTTTGCCAGATGTTCAAAGATCCATGAAGGAATGGCATCTTCAATATGTAAATGTCCATCATGGTTGACCAGAAGTCCAAAGTAGGTGACATTTGAAACACTTCATGTACCTCATATTTATCAAATGATTGGTGAGTAGAAATATAGAGAGGGTATATAAATAGAACTATAGTTGAGAAATGTGTGCTAGAGTCTCATTTACCCCCAAAAGGGAGAGCAGACTATCTATGGGATGCCTTCAAGAACTTGGTCCTTTGGTTAATAGTAAGGGTAAGGTGGGCTGGAAGAGCAAATGTAAGTTGATTACACCTTGTGACAGCCTTGAACTTCAAGGATTTACCAAGGCCTAATATGAAAAAAAGTTATGAAGCATGCTTAAGTTTCATCCCAGGTATGAGAAAAGACTATTTTCATTGTATAAATTTTAGGGATACTGGGCTTCAGGGATTTTACCATTGTTCTTGTTACCAATATATTTATCATCTATGTGTTATTAAACATATAGGAGATAATACAATATCATTTTTCATGTTAAAATATTATGAAGAAGCTTAAAGAATGTGACACACTGATAATCAAATAGATTGTGAACTATATATTTGACTGGTTTTAAATTTTCTTTGAGATTCCAAAGATAAGGACACATACTAATACACTGAAGCTTGTGTTAGACTTAACTGGGTTTAACGTAAGGAACAACTTCCAAAGATGTGAAAAGTCTGAAATGAAAAGGAACTTCCTGGGAGGTAAGAGACTTCTCATCCAAGAGATGATTTTATTTATTAATTGTGTTTTTTAAAGACACATAGATTGCAAAAAATTTTACATTAAAAAACATGAGGTTCCCATATACCCCATTTCCACCTCACCTCTCACTTTCCAATTTAACAACCTCTTTCATCACATTTTCACATTCACTGCATTTGGTGAATACATTTTGGAGCATCCTAGCACCACATGGATAATAGTTTACATTGTAGTTTACACTCTGCTCCAGCCTATTCAGTGCGTTATGGCAGGAAATATAATGTTCAGTATCTGTCCCAGCAATATCATTTACAGAAACCCTAATCCCAAAACTGCCCCCACATTACATCTCTTCTTCCCTCCCCCCACCCTCAGCAACTACCATGGCTACTTTCTCCATATCAGTGCTACAACTTCTTCCATTACTAGTCTACTGGAGTAGAAAGCCACTCTAATTCACATTTTATTCCTTCATTCTGTGGACCCTGGGATGGTGATATCCACTCCACCTATAAATCAAGAGAGGGCTTAGGTTCCACAAGGAGGTTGGATGCAATTCTCCTGCTTGTGGGTGGAGGCACTCTTGGTTCCCTCGTGTGGTGGTTGACCATCTATATTTCCTTCTTAGCTGACCTAGTTAAAACCAATGAACTGGAGAGTAGGAGATGCAACTCTGCTGAGGCTCAGGTTTCAGGTGACACATGGCCAGTCCAGAGATTCAAGTCTCCTGAGTATATACCAACCCCCCACCAACCACAGGTTCAATAAAAGAGACAGAAGAGGCATGTGCAGCAAGGTCACATCTGAGTCTAACTCCATCACATTCAGGAACACAAATTCCAAAGCAGGGCCCACTGGCAAGGCACTGAACTCCAAAACCATCTGCCATGACTGTAGAACCTGTGTGCCTCCATAGCCTTCAGGAGCACCACTACTTGGGATTGTATCATCTTTGGCTGTCTCTGGGATCCTGCTGAGGTGTGAGTAAGCATGACCCCTCTGGTGACCTCCTAACAGTTTTTGAAGACTCTTAGCCATATAAACTCGTTTGTCTTTACCATTTCCCCCTTTCATTCAAAGTCTTTTTCTAATTGCATAACTAGTTAGTACTTGATAGTAATCCCTTGGTGCCAGGGAGGCTCACCCCCAGAAGTCATGCCTCAAAAGCACTGGGGGGGGGGGGGGGGGGAAGGTAATGCATTTATGTGCTGAGTTTGACATAGACAGTGGCCACATTTGAGCAACATGGAGCCTCTCAGGTAATTCTGAGGCACCCTGAGACTCTAGGCCTAGTTCAAACTTCAGGTACGCAGGCTCATAAGCATACTCATCAGAGTGAATATCTCATCATTGGACCATCATTCTTCACCAGTCTTTGCCCTTGTAATTGGGGTATTGCTGCTGTTTCACTGAGGAATATGACAGAGCTCCCCCAGCTAGGATCTCCTTACTCCCTCAGTTGTAATTTGTAACTGTAATTACTATGAAAATACCCAATGAACATCTGAACATTTTTATATACCCTATATACATGCCCTGGACAACTTCCTCCCAGCCATGTGTCCACCTTCAATAACAGCTCACACCAGTGTTCCTCCCCTGCCATAGTTGAACCCCTCAGTAGTCCAAAACTTAAAAAATAAAGCCTAATATACTTCCAAATTTAATTTTTAGTGAAATGAAATAGTAATGATAGGTTTAAAGAGTAGAAATAGAATACATACTAATTTAGAAAAACTAAAATAAAGTAAAAATTGGGGTATTAAAAAATGAAAAATATCATAAAACTTTGTTTTTGGCATTTTGCCTTCTGTCATTGTAACAGGTGTTGCCCTGTATGTACAGTGGCAAAGTAATTTCTTTCATTCCTTCCTCAGTGTCTTTATCCTTTTTTTAATTTTTAATTTTGTCTTCAAAAGAGTTTTAGATTACAGTAAAGTCACATATACAATATATAGGACTCCCATATATCCAAAATCAAACCCTTTTCCCCGTTCCCCAGTAACGACCTTTTTACATGTTCATGTTATGTTTTCTGTAGCTGATGTACAGATATTGAAATATAGCTACCAAACATGGTTTCATTTTGGTTTCCATTTTGCTTTATATTTTAGACTAAAATTTTCTAAAATTGTATTTACCTTATGTTTTACATTTTGGTTTACATTTTAGCCTATAGACTTACACATTTTTGGTGAATTTTAACATGATGTTCTCAAACACAGGGAATTGTGTCTCTAGAGAGACTTGGTGGCTCCCAATGGGAGAGGACAGTCTACTGTGTCAAGCCCTCAGCATTGTTTCAAATATCTGTGAATCTGGTCCTTCAAACAGTGAAACTTGATTGTCACTGTGTGCCCTGAGGGGAGTGGGAGAGAGGAATAGAATAGACAGAAGCAGGGCCGCTGGGGGACAATTGATGCGATCCACAAGATTATGCAATGATGGATATGATGGACATGCTAAATTTCACCAAGAAACTTTAAATAGAAGCTGTGAAGCCACCATGGATCCTGGTGCAGAGTAGGTCTGTAAATTAAGAAAAGACCTCAGCTGTTGCTTCTGAATTTAATATACTGTCCAAGATTTTCTACACTTTCCTTCCTATTCTTTTCTTAAGATCACTGGGCTCCCTATACAGGTGGCCCTTAATAGAGGTTCTGAGGGTAGAATTAGGGAAGAATAGGTGGAATACAGGGCATTTTTAAGTCATTGGAATTGCTCTGCATGATACTGCAATGATGTACACATAGCATTATACATTTTTCCAAAACCTACAAATTGCACAGTGCAAAGGGTAAACAATGGTTAGTCATAATGCTTCAATATTTCTTGAACTGTAGCAAATGTACTACAGAATGAAAGATGTTATTAATAAGGAAAACTGTGAAAGGGAGTATATGGGAATCACTTACATTTTCATGATAGGATTTCAAGGAAAAAAAACCTCATTTATAGTAGTAAGTAAAACAATCAAATACCAAGGAATAAATTTAACTAACAAAGTAAACAATTAATACACAGAAAACTACATGACACTGTTAAAGGAAAATAAGGAGATTTAAATCAATGGAATATTATCCTGTACATGGATGGAAAGACTTAACATCATTAAGATGTCTATCCTACACAAACTGATCTACAGATTTAATGCAATCCTAATAAAAATAAACTGCATTTTATGGTATTGGAAAAATTAACTATGAAATGTTTTGGAAGGGCAAGTGGCCCCAAATACCCAAAGACATACTGAACAAGGAAAATGAAATTGGAGGAATCACACTACCTGACTTAAAACCTACTACAAAGCTACAAAGGGCAAAACCTGGCCTTGGCACAAGGATACACATACCAACTAATGGAACCAAACTGAGAGTTCTGATATACATACACACAGATACAGTCATGTGATATTCAACAAGGCCACCAAGCCCACTCAATTGGGAGAGAATGGTCTCTTTTTTTTTTAATGTTATATTAAAAAAGTATGAGTTCCCCATATATGCCACACCCCACTCCTCCCCCCATAACAACCTCCTCAATCATCATGAGACATTCACTGGATTTGGTGAATACATCTCTGAACACTGCTGCACTTCATGGTCAATGGTCCACATGATAGCCCACACTCCCACAGTCCCACCAGTGGGCCATGGGAGGACATACAATTTCTGGTAACTGTCCCTGCAGCACCTCACAGGACTACTCCAAGTCCCAAAAACATCCCCACATCACATGTCTTCCTTCCACTCCCTACCCCCAGCAGCCACCATGGCCACTTTCTCCACACCAATGCCACATTTTATTCAAATACTAATCACAATAGTTCATGAATAGAATATCAGTAAGTTCACTCTATTCCTCCATCCTGTGGACCTTACAATGGTTGTGTCCTCTCCACATCTATATCAAGAGGGGGCTTAGATTCCCCATGGATACTGGATGCAATTCTCCTGCTTTCAGTTGTAGGCAATCTTGCCTCCCTGGTGTAGTGGTTGACCTTCTTCACCTCCATGTTAGCTGAGTGGGGTAAGTCCAATAAACCAGGGTGTAGGAGCTGCAAGTGTGTTGAATCTCAGGGCCTGGCTATCACATGGTCAGTACAGAGATTCAGGTGCCCTGGGTATACATTAAACCCCAGCACCAACTACAGTTCCGGTAAAAGTAACAGGAGAGACTTGTGGACAAAGATCACATCTAAGTGCAGCTCCATCACACAGAAACACAAACTCCAAAGTAGAGCCAACTGAGATGGTACTGAACTCCATCTGCCATGACCATAGAACCTGTGGGTCTCTGTAGCCCTCATAAGAACCAATACTTGGGGTTGTATCTGCTTTATCTGTCTCTGGGACTCTGCTAAGGTGTGCATAAGGGCAACCTCTCTGATAACCTCCCAGCTCTTTTTGGAGACTCAGCCATATAAACTCATTTGTCCTTACTATTTCCCCCTTTTATTCAGGTCAAAAAGCATTTTTAACTCCTGGTATTATATGTAGACTGAGATATTCTGCTGATCCAAGTTGACCCTTTTATTCAAGGTCATTTTCAAGTTACATCACCAGGTGGTACTTTGTAGTATTCCCTCAGTGCCAGGGAGGCTCATCCCCGGGAGTCATGTGCAATGCTGTTTGGAGTGCAGAACATTTACTTGCTGAGTTTGGCTTTGAGACTAGTCACATTTGAGCAGCACAGAGACTCTCAGGAGGTAACTCTTAGGCACCCTGCAGCTTTAGGCCTTGTTCTTATTTCAGGTGCCCAAGCTCACAAGCATAGTCATTAGTATTAAGGGTTCATTGTTGAACCTTCCTTCTTTTCTGGTCTTTGCCACTGCACTTGGGGGATTGTTGCTGTTCCTTTAGGGACTGTGATAGAGCCCCCCTGGCTAGGAACTCAGCACTCCCTCAGTTGTTTTTAATTGTAACCACTATGAAAATATCTAAACATTTTTATGTACCCTGGATATATGCCCTGGAGAACTCCCTACCAACCATGAGTCCCCTGTCAGTAACATCTCACACCAGTATTCCTCCCCTGCCATTGTTGAACCTCTCTGTGATCCAAAACTTCTTCAAAAGTGAAGCCCAATACATTGCCAGGTTCCATTAATAGTAAAATGTAATATAGTGATGAGTTTAAAGGTTAGATATGGAATACATACCAATTTAGAAAAATTAAGGTAAAAATATGTTGGGTTATCAAAAAATTTAAAAATACAAAAGCTTTGTTTTTGATGTTTTGCCTTCCATCACTGCAGTGTTGTCCTGTATGCAAATTGGCAAGGCAACTACTTCCTTCATTTCCTCAGTGTCTATGTCCTATCTTTTTTCTTCCTAATTATTAAGCTTATCTTCAAAAAAGTTTTAGATCACAGTAATTCATATATACAATAAACAGTACTCCCACATATCCAACATAAAACCATTTTCCCTTCCACAGCAATAATCTTTTTACTTATTCATACTATATTTACTGAAACTGATGTACAGATATTGAGACAATAGCTTTCAAACAAGGTTAACATTTGGGTTTACATTGTGGTTTATATTTTAGACTGTATGATTTTCTAAATTTCTAGTTATCCTATGTTTTACATTATGATTTACATTTTAGCCTATTAGCCCCTATATATTTTTGGTGTAATTTAACATGTCTTATATCCATCCTTGCATAATCTTGTGGAACACTTCTATTGCCCACACAGTTACATTGGTTCCATCTATTCAATACCTCTTTCCCCCTCCCCTTAGGGCCCACAGTGAGCCAATTTTCATTGCTTGAAGGGCCATGTTCAGAGATGCTTGACATGCTCAAGTGCCCTAATGCACTGGTCTCTTGAACAATGTTTCTTAGAAAACTGGATATTCATATCCAAAAGAATGAGAGAAGAACACCATCTCTTACCTCATTAAAAAAAATCAACTCAAAATGCATCAAAGATCTAATATAAAAGCCAAGGACCTAAAGATCATTAAAACCTTGGAAGGTAATGTAGGGCATCATCTTCAGAACCTTGTAAAAGGAAATGGCTTCATGAAATTCACACCCAAATCATGAAAAAAAGAAGAAAAATTTCATAAATGGGACTGTGGCAGTTTGATATGGTTATGAATTCCAAAAATAGAAATTGGATTATGCTTGTGATCTGATCTGTATGAGGGCAGGATTGAGTTATGATTAGGGTGAGTCCAAGGGGTGGGGACTCATGGATAAAAGACATGGCAAAGAACAGTATTGAGGGTTTCTGAAGTTGCAGTTTTGATGTTGGAGTTTGATGCAGAAGACTTAAGCTGGAGCCCCAGGAAGTCAGATCTCAGAGGTAAGAGAAGCCAGCCCCAGGAAGAAAGTAACCTTGAACTCGGAGAGAAAAGCAAGTCCCAGGATTGTTGGAACTCAGGAAGCCTGAACCCTCAAAGACATTGGCAGCCATCTTGCTCCAAAGAGATGTTGGTGAGGGAAGTAACTTTTGCCTTATGGCCCAGTATCTGTAAACTCCTACCCCAAATAAATACCCTTTATAAAAGCCAACCAGTTTCTGGTATTTTGCATCAGCACCCCTTTGCCTGACTAAGAATTTGGTACTAAGGAGTGGGGAAGTGCTTTTGCAATTACCAACATGCTGGAATGATTTTATAAATGGGTAAGGTATATTATTTGGAAGAATTGTGAGATGCTTGGAAGATAAATTCACAGAGCTTTGAAGAGAGTGTTGATAGCAATATGGATGCTAAAGAAACTTTTTAGGATGCCTTAGAAGTAAATGATGAGGGAAGTGGACTTGGCCCAATAGATGGGGCATCTGCCGACCACATGGGAGGTGCTTAGTTTAAATTGCGGGCCTCCCTGCCCCATGTGTAGCTGGCCCATGCACAGTGCTGATGCACTGCAAGGAATGCTGTGCCACATAGGGGTGTCCCCCACATAGGGGAGCCCCATGTTCAAGGAGTGCACTCCATAAGGAGAGCCACCCAGTGTGAAAGAAAGTGTAGTCTGCCCAAGGATGGTGTCACAGGTACGGAGAGCTGACACAATGAGATGACGCAACAAGGAGAAACACAGATTCCCATTGCCACTAAGGATAGAAGTAGTCACAGACGAGTGCACAGCAAATGGACACAGAGAACAGACAACTGAGGGGGGAGGGGAGAGAAATAAAAAAATTCTTAAAAAATAAATAAAAATAAATCAATTTTAAAAATTTAAAAAAAGGAAGTAAATGATGAAACTATTATTGGAAAATGGTTGGTGATCTGTGTTTTAAAGTTGCAGAGAACATATTAGCAAGATTAACTCCTGGTGTTGTATGGAAGACGGGGCTTGAAAATGGCAAGCCTGGGCATTTAGTTGAAGAACTTTCCAAAGTAAACCAGGGGAATGCAGCTTGGCTTCTCCCTGCAGATTATAGCAAAACGCTAGATGAGAGAGATAAGTTAATGACTGAAATGTTTGACAAAAAGAAAACAGAAGCTGATTCCAGAAAGGTCACCACCCCATAGGTCTGAATGTGTGCACCTTGCCCCAAAAGGTTAGGGAAAGCCAGCTAGTCAACCTGTTGCTCTGAGAGGGTTGAGCCTGTATGCCAAAGGTTAGGAGAAATATTGTCTTCATATCACCGCAGTAGGGGGGTTAAGACTGTAACCCAAAGACTGGAGAGGTATGGCAATCACCCCAATACTCTTGGAGGGAGAAGTCTGGAGTTTGGTTGAAACCCAGATGCTTCATGAGGGTGGAAACAAGAAAACGATCATTGGACAAGACTGTGGAAAGTGTACATTCCCATAGGGCCCCAAGGAGAAGAAACCATCATCTTAAGAATGACTCTCAGACTGAAATCTAACAGAGGATGCCCTGCAGGTTTACTGAAATGTAGAGTACCCCAACTCATGTTTTCCTCCCAATTTCTCCTTATTGTAATGAAAATGTTTCTTCTACATCTGTCTATTTGTGCATTGGAAAAAGATAAATTATTTTCTAAGTTTCAGAGGTCTATAGCAGACAGGACTTTGCCCCAAGACAAACTATTTCTTCAAGTTGATTGGGATATGATTTAGTACCTGCATTGTTACTGATTTAAGATTTTTTTCAAATATTGTAATGTCTTTTTGGAATTCAGTGTTGGAGTGCAGCAGTTTGATATGGTATGAATTCCAAAAATAGTTATTGGATTATGCTTATAATCTGATCTGTACCTGGGCATGATTGAGTTATGATTAGGGCATGGGAAGATAAAAGGCATAGCAAAGGGCAGAGTTGAGGGTTTCTGAAGTTGGAGTTTTGATGTTGGACTTTGATGCTGAAGACTTAAGCTGGAGCCGCCAGTAAATCAGCATGTAGAGGAAAGAAAATCCAGCCCCAGGAAGGAAGTAACCTTGAACTCAGAGAGAAAAGAAAACCCCAGAAATGTAGGAACCCAGGAAGCCTGAACCCTCACAGACATTGGCAGTCAACTTGTTCCAAGTAGACTTTGGTGAGGGAAGTAACTAATGCTTTATGGCCCAGTATCTGTAAACTCCTACCCCAAAGAAATACATTGTATACAAACCAACAAGTTTCTGCTATTTTGCCTCAGCACCCGTTTGGCTGACTAATACAGGGCTCTCATTAAAAAGAAAACCTTATGCACCTCATACCAGTTTGTCAAGAAAGTGAAAAGACAGCCTATCCATGGGACATAATATTTGGTCACCATATATCTGATAGGAACCAAATATACAGTATATATAAAGAAATATTATATCTTGAAAATAAAAAGATAAATGACCCACTTAACACATGGGCATGTGATTTGAACATACACTTCAACAAAGAAGGAATGCAAATGCCTAAAATGCACACAGAAAGATGTACAACATCACTAGTTATTATCAAATGGAATTCAAAACTCCAAAGAGATATCATCTCAGAGTATTAGACTGGCAACCGTTTTAAAAAAAGAGGACTACAAATGATGGAGAGGATGGAGAGGAATGGGAACCCTTATTCACTGCTAGTGAAAGAATGAACACAGTCCTAACACATGGATAAGATGGATGAATCTTGACCTTATGTTGAATGTAGTAAAGCAGGCAATGAAGGAGAAATATTACATGACTTCATTCATATGCATTAAGCATATCAAGGAGACTCAGAGAGAAAAAGTTTGGAAAGTATGTTTATAGGAAGAAGAAAAGGAGAAGAGGGTTGTGAGCCAACGCCGACATGGGTGAAATCTATGATAAGGTAAAAGTGAGTAGTTGTGAAGTTAAGGAATATTACTGGGTATAGTAATACTGCTGGGTTGGGTGATGCAAGGTTGACAGCAGAGTAGGATGGGGAGGGTGGTTTGCATGGCTCATGGAACTGCAGGTGGTTTGGGTGAAGAAGCATGTGAACACTGGGGGTTGGCAGGTAACTGGTTGAAATGACAATGTTGGGAAAGCTCTTTTGGCAATATGACATGGAAGGGTTACTGGTTTAGGGTGTTGAATGGGGGAAATTCAGGACATGGCACACCTGGGGCAGTCTCCTAGAGAATGTGCATGTGATCATTTTGTCATACTATGGTGTATCAGTGGCTGGAAGACCCACATAATAAGTAGGAAGGAGTATGACTCCCATTCTGGGGAGGCCCAATATGTTCTCAAACAGAGGGGTGTCTCTCAAGAGCATGGGCAGTTCTTAATAGGGGAGGACAGATCAGTGTATGTCCAACCCTCAGTGTTGTTGCAATTAACTATAAATTGTGTCCTTCAATGAGTGAAGCACAGTGGTTGCTGTGGGCCCTGAGGGGAGGGGAGGGAGGAATAGAATACATGGAAAGGAGGTATTTAGCTGGCAATGGAAGGGTTCTGTGTGATCTTGCAATTGATGGATACAGGCCATGTTGAATTTCATCAAAAATTTATAAAGGTGTATGGTCTAGAAGGGAGACCATAATGTAAACCACCGATCATGGTCAGTGGCTATGTTTCAGTATTTGTACATCAGGTGTTACAAATGTATGATCCACATATAAAAAGGTTATTGATACAGGAAGGGGGAAAAGGGAGAGGATATTTGGGTATAGGGGAGTCCCCTGTGTTTCACATGTGACTTAACAGTGACCTAAAACTTCTTTGAAAACAAAATGAAAAAACGTAAGACACTTGGGAAGAAATGGAAGAAAATGTCACTATTTACAGGACAAAAGATATTATAGCAATGAAAAACAAAATATCAAAAAAATTTTAAAAATATTTTTCATTATTCATTTACTATACCAATTTTTAAATTTTATTTTACCTTCAGTTTTCTAAATTATTGTATATTTTACTTCTTATGTCTAAACCAATTTTGGTTATTTGATTTTCCTATTAATTGTATTTGGCGATACACTTGGCTTCAATTTTCAATTACAGAAGGGATACAACTATGGTAGGGAGGATCACTGGTGTGGGGTGTCAGTGAGAAAGTTCACCTGGGCATATATATAATGTATTTAAATGTGTTCAAATATTATTTGGGCACTGTCACAGTGGGTAGAGATTCACACAATAGCCAAGAGAAGATGGAATTCCCATCCTGGCCAGCTCTGCCACATTCTGTAATAGAACAGCAACAATCCTCCAAGTGCAGTGACAAATGACTAGTGAAGCAGGGTGGTCAATTCCTGCAGCCCTCGATATTGACAACTATGCTTATGAGTCTTTACTCTTGAAATTGGAACTTGGCCTAGAATAGTAGGGTACTTAAGAGTTACATTCTGAGAACCTCCATGTTGCTGAAATTTGTCCTCTCTCAAAGCCAAACTCAGCATATAAATACATTACCTTCCCCCTGATGTGGGCTATGGGGTGGAAGGCTCTTTGTCTCTTCAGAGATAACTAAGTTGTTTGACTTGTGGGTGTGGAACGGTAAGAGGCTGCAGTCCTGCCCTTAGGGACAGTGGCAGCGGCTCCAGTCCCAGGAAATGTTTAACAATGCAAGGGCTATAAACTTTAAGTATTTAGGGGAAATGCAAAAAGTAAATATGCTAAAAGCTTATCTAGAATATCTGGAGTCCATGCTAAAAGCTTACCTAAGATGTGGAAGAGATATATGCTAATTGAAGCCTATTGAGAATTGAAACAAAGGGACCATTTGGCCTTTCCTCTCTGTATAAAAGACGTTTGAAAATCTTGTTCAGGGCTTGGGATTCAAACAGAAGTTCCCGAGTCCGGCCGGCCATCAATAAACCATTTTTCCTTCTCAAAATCATTCCTGAGTCCTGGCCTCTCTATACGCAAATAATTGAACTTCTCTTAAATTCTACAACACCCCCAGTATGGGACATAACTCCCAGGGATGAGCCTCCCTGGCATCAAGGGATTACTAGCAAATAGCAACTAGAAAGGCAACTGGGAAAAAAAAGGCAACTGAGTAAAAGTGAGAAAAGATAAAAAGATATGAGTTTGTATGGTTAAGAGACATCAAAGTGAGTCAGGAGGTCATCCTAGAGGTAATGCTTATGCATGTAACTGCCGGATCTCATAGATGGCCAAAATAGATACTACTCCAAATAGTGGGACTCCTGAAGGCTCTGTAGACACCCCAGTCCCACAGTCATGGCACATAACTGTACAGTTTGGAGCCTTGTCAGTCTGCCCTTCTTTGGAGTTTGTGTTCCCAGGTGTAAAAGAGTTGTATTCAGTTGTGATTTCTCTACACATGACTATTCTTTTCCTTCTGTTTCAACCTATAGTTCATGCGGGAGTTGGTAGGTGTGCTAGTTAGGCTATTGTCTAAACTCAGCTAGCTAACTGTGCCCAGTTGTTTGGTCAAGTAAGCACTGGTCTAATTATAATACAAGGGCATTTACAGACTTTAGTCAATATTGACCTTACTGCAGTGGTAAATTATAAGTAGGTGATTACAGTTACATTGATCAGGGAGGCTGCCATCAGCAATGAGTGAACCTTTATCCAATTAGTTGAATGCCTTAAAAGGGGAAGTGATTCCAGCATTAAGTGAGAATGACCCAGCTCATCTTTGTACAGCCAATGTCTCCCAGATTTCATCAAAGACCTTCACTGGACTTTCCTTGGCACCCCTGGTCCCTAGTTGCAACATGCCTGCAGAACGTGGACTTGTGTATCCCCATGGTCACATGAGAGACTCTGATAAAATCCCTTACTATCAACAGGTATCTCTTGATGATTATGTTTCCCTACATAACCCTGACTAATAGAGTAGGTGTAAGTACAAGAGACTTGATTCTGAGCTCTCCATATGCCAGCAGGGTTCTGAGCCTCAGTAGAGTTGCAAAACCTACTCTCCTGTTCATTGGACTCACCCAGGACAACAAAGAGGTGTGGATGGACAACCAACATACCAAGGAACCAAGAGAATGTATAACAGTAAGCAAATGAGTCTCATCCATCAACCATATGGGATGGAGGCCCCTCTCAATTATAGGTCGAGTGGGCACCACCATCCCAGAATACTCAGGATTGGGGCACAAAATATGGACTAAAGTCGACTTACTGGTATTCTACTACAGACTTATTGGTATTCTAGCAATGTAAGAAATTATATCATTGATATAATCTCCCCTGGAGATGCTAAAGGCAGGAAGAGGGAAAAAGAGGTGTAATAATGGGGCATTTGTGGGACTTGGATTGGTGTTCAATGACATTGCTATGAGAAAAACAGGCCAATAGATATCCTGCCATAACCTCCAGAATTGAGTGGGAGGGAGTGTAAACTGCAATGTAAACTATAATCCATGCTTATTGGCAATGCTCTAAATGTGTTCAACAATTGTAATGAATCTACAACACTAATGAAAGAAATTGTTAATTGGGGAAGGGTCGGAGGTGTGGGGAGTGGGGCACATGGGAATTCTTTACATTATTTTGTGTAATATTTTTGTCATCTAAGTATTTAAAAACAAATAAAAATATATTTTAAAAAGGAGGAATAGACAAGAGGATGAAATCCATCCCACTGCTCACATGTAAATGATTATTTTGTGATTAAGTGTCTGTAATTTGCCAGGTATTATTACACTTGATCACTTAATCTTCACAACAACCCTATTAGGAAATTATTATTATTGCTTTTTTTTTTCCAGGTGAAAAAACTTACCAACGATCAACATGAAAAACAAGTGGCAGAGAAAACATTTGAACCCAGGTCTGCCAAGTGCAAAAATGGGTGCTGCTTCCTCCATTGTATGTTTAAAATAAGTTTTAAATGTGTAAGTATTTCTCCATGCTTCTTTAACTGAAAAAGAAATTATTCTGGCACTATGAAGAAACAGCTGTTTTTTTAAAAACAAAATCTGATTCTATTCCCAAAATTTTGATATGGCAAAGGAAAGATTGCTACAGAGAGAATTCTTAGTTGAACATATTCAAAATTTAATTCCTTGGTAATCTGGGCTTTGGCCAAGACAAATCAAAAGTATAGCTATTTTACAAATGCCAAGTTTTCAAAGAAACAAAAAATTGCAAAAGCAACAGATGTGATCTCCTTAGACATTTGTGTTGAACCTAGTTAGATCCAGATCTTGAAGAAAAGTGGGCTTTCTCATTTTTTTTGAATAATGTATTCCTAGTTTCTCTTAATGTCAAGCTAATCAAATAAGGTTATGTACACTTTTTTGAAAATTAATCAATAGGCAATGAAAGAGAGAGAAAGGGAGAGGAGGAGAGAGAGAGAAGGAGGGAGGTGGTGAGAAGGAAGGAGGGAAGGAAGAAGGAAGGATTTTAAAGGGCAAAAAAGGACTAGAAAGGAGGGAGGGGGCAAGATGGCGGCTGAGTGAACATCCCTGTTAGGGTCTTCTGCAGGGAATCGGCTGGGCGGCGTTGGAGACTCTTTGGGACCGGATTGTTTCGGGATTTTTGCTGGTCCGGAGGTGTCTGGACATTGATTTGGAGGGAAGTATACAATAGGTGCTACAGGGAACACCTCACATTTGCTGGGTTTTCCGATCCTCCACTGCCTCATTTCTGTGTGAACTGATTTAGGCTACCTACACTATCCCCCTTCCCCTGCATCTTGATATCCACTATCATCTACTGTCTCTCCTATATTCCACCCCCCACCTCCCGTTCTTTGATCCATAAAGTGTCTAACTCTTAATTTCTAATACCTTTGTTCTGTTTTCTGTCTATTATCCACTCTTGAAACTATTACCTTTCTTTTCTTTTTCCCTCTCTCATGAAAACAATAGCTTTGTAGTTCATACCATATTCATCCCAAATTCAGTCATCTACTTCATAAAAGGTACTCTACCTACAGCTATAACTCTATACAATCTACATGAATCTAACCTCCATCCTTCCAGATCTCATATTCTTGCTTTATTAACATACATCACCAATACAACTTTACACTTTTCCCTTGCTTACACATTTGCCTTTCCCCAACACTAATACTTTCCTCTAAAGTGAACTTAACCAACAACAAGTAACTAGAATAAGAAGAAAAAAGTGACAAAGAGAAGATATAACACCTGTGCAAAAATAACAACTAATTAACCTCCAAGAGCAGACAAAGAAGCTAAGGAACTGATTAAATTCGTCAAAATAAAGAGATGACCAGAAAGCAACAAAAATCTACAAACCAAACCAATAATCAGGAAAACATGGCTGAATCCAATCAACAAACCAATAATCACGAAGGGGAGCAAAACTTGGCACAAGCAATGAAAGATCTCAGAACATTTATCACCGACAAATTTGATGCAGTAATGAAAGAGGTTAACAACATGAAGACATCACTTGGAGGGGAAATTGCAGACATACGCAAAAACATAACAGATATGATGGGAATGAACACCACAGTTCAAGAAATCAAAAATACACTTGCAGCAAATATCAGCAGACTAGAAGAGACAGAGCAGAGAATTAGTGATGTGGAAGACAGTACATCAGAAATCAAACAGATAGTAGAAGGGGTCAATAAGAAGATAGAAAAAATCCAATTAGGATTTAGGGACCTGAATGACAATGCAAAACGCGCAGACATACATATTATAGGCATTCCAGAAGGTGAAGAGAAGGGAAAGGGGTCAGAAAGAGTGTTGCAGGAAATAATGGCTGAAAACTTCCCAAATCTACTGAAAGAGACAGATGTACATATCCAAGAAGCACAGCGCACTCCACAAGTCATAAACCCCAACAGGCCCACCCCAAGACATATACTTGTCAAATTATCCAATGCTCAAGACAAAGAGAAAATCCTAAAAGTAGCAAGAGAAAAGAAAACCATCACATACAAGGGAAGCTCAATTAGATTAAGTGCTGATTTCTCTTCTGAAACCATGGAGGCAAGAAAACAGTGGTATGATATAGTCAAGGTACTAAAGGAAAAAATTTCCAACCAAGAATACTTTATCCAGCTAAACTAGCATTCAAATATGATGGAGAGTTCAAAATATTCGCAGACAAACAGAAACTGAAAGAGTATACCAACAAGAAACCTCCCCTTCAAGAAATTCTAAAGAGAGTGCTGCAGGAAGAAAGGAAAAAACAGGAAAGGCAAAGTTGGAGGAGAGTATAAGACCAACAACAACAACAAAAAAGACAAAAAAAATATACAAACAAAATATGACAAACACAAATCCAATCAAAGTATGGCTAACACAAATAATTCCTTGATAGTAATAACACTGAATGTCAACGGATTAAACTCACCTATCAAAAGATTCAGACTGGGACATTGGATAAGGAAATATGACCCATCCATACGCTGTCTACAAGAGACACATCTCAGACCCAGAGACGCATGGAGATTGAAAGTGAAAGGCTGGAAAACAATCATACAAGCTAACAATAACCAAAAAAAGGCAGGAGTAGCTATATTAATATCAGACAAAATAGACTTTAAATGTGAAACAATTGTGAGAGACAAAGAAGGATACTACATTTTAGTCCAAGGGAAAATCTGTCAAGAAGATCGAACAATCATAAATATCTATGCCCCTAACAAGGGTGCCTCTAAATACGTCAGGCAAACGCTGGAAAAACTAAGTGAAAGAATAGATACATCTACAATTATAGTGGGGGATTTTAATACACCACTATCAACTCTGGACAGAACATCTCAAAAGAGAATCACCAAAGAAACAAAACATCTGAATAGTATATTAGAGGAGCTCGACCTAATAGACATATATAGATCGCTACACCCAAACGCAGCAGGATATACATTTTTCTCAAGCGCACATGGATCATTCTCCAAGATAGATCATATGCTAGGCCACAAAGAAAGGCTGAACGAATTCAGAAAGATTGAAATCATACAAAATATTATCTCTGACCACAGTGGAGTCAAGGTGGAGATTTGCAAGGGACAGAAGCCCAGATTTCACACCACGATTTGGAAATTAAACAGCACACTCTTAGAAAAACAGTGGGTCAAAGAGGAAATCTCAAAAGAAATCAATGACTACCTTGAAACAAATGATAATGATAACACAACATACCAAAATTTATGTGATGCAGCAAAAGCAGTACTGAGAGGGAAGTTTATAGCCACAAATTCATATATCAAAAAAGAAGAAAGAGCAAAAATTGAAGAACTAACTGCACATTTGAAGGAATTAGAAAAACAACAACAAAGTAACCCAACAGGAAGAAGAAGGAAGGAAATAACAAAGATAAGAGCAGAACTAAATGAAATATAAAATAAGAAAGCACTTGAACAGATAAACAAGACCAAGAGCTGGTTTTCTGAGAAGATTAACAAAATTGACAAACCTTTAGCAACACTAACAAAGAAAAAAAGAGAGAAGATGCAAATACACAAAATAAGAAATGAGAAAGGCGATATCACCACTGACCCCACAGAAATAAAGACTATCATAAGAGGATATTTTGAAAAACTATATTCCAACAAAAATGACAATCTAGAGGAAATGGACAAATTCCTAGAAACACATAAACAGCCCATATTGACAAAAGAAGAAATTGATGATCTTAACAAACCAATCACAAGCAGAGAGATAGAATCAGTTATTAAAAATCTCCCAACTAAGAAGAGCCCAGGGCCAGATGGCTTCACAGGTGAATTCTACAAAACAGTCCGGAAAGAACTGACACCAATCCTGCTGAAACTATTCCAAAACATCGAAACAGAAAGAACATTACCCAACTCCTTCTATGATGCCAACATTACCCTAGTACCAAAGCCAAACAAATACATCACAAGAAAGGAAAATTACAGACCAATTTCTCTAATGAACCCAGACGCAAAAATACTTAACAAAATACTTGCTAATTGTATTCAACAACACATTAAACGTATTATACACCACAACCAAGTGGGATTCATCCCAGGTATGCAAGGATGGTTCAACATAAGAAAATCAATCAACGTAATACACCATATAAACAGATTGAAGGAAAAAAATCACATGATTATATCTATTGATGCAGAAAAAGCATTTGACAAAATACAGCACCCTTTCTTGATAAAAACACTCCAAAAGATTGGAATACAAGGGAATTTTTTGAACATGATAAAGAGTATATATGAAAAACCTAAAGCCAATATTGTTTACAATGGAGAAATCCTAGACTCCTTCCCTCTAAACTCAGGAACAAGACAAGGATGCCCACTGTCGCCGCTCCTATTTAACATTGTCTTAGAAGTACTTGCTCGAGCACTGAGGCAAGAACCAGAAATAAAAGGCATTCAAATTGGAAAGGAAGAAGTCAAAATTTCATTATTTGCAGATGACATGATCCTATACATAGAAAACCCTGAGAGATCTACAACGAAGATTCTAGAACTCATAAATGAGTTTAGTAAAGTCGCAGGTTATAAGATCAATGCGCAAAAATCAGTAGCATTTCTGTACACCAATAATGAGCAAGATCAGGAGGAAATCAAGAAACAAATACCATTCACAATAGTAAATAAAAAAATCAAATACTTAGGAATAAATTTAACTAAAGAGGTAAAGAACTTATACACCGAGAACTATACAAGATTGTTCAAGGAAATCAAAGAAGACCTAAATAAATGGAAGACTATTCCTTGTTCATGGATAGGAAGACTGAACATTATTAAGATGTCTATCCTACCAAAACTGATCTACACATTCAAAGCAATCCCAATAAAAGTCAACACAGCCTTCTTTAAGGAACTAGAAAAACTAACTATGAAATTTATTTGGAAAGGAAAGAGACCCCGAATAGCCAAAGACATACTGAAAAAGAAAAACGAAATTGGAGGAATCACATTACCTGACTTCAAAACATACTATAAAGCTACGGTGGTGAAAACAGCATGGTATTGGCATAAGGAGAGACACATAGACCAATGTAATCGAATTGAAAGCTCTGATATAGAACCTCACATATACAACCACATAATATTCGATAAAGCCACCAAACCCTCTCAACTGGGAGAGAGTGGCCTATTCAACAAATGGTGTCTGGAGAACTGGATAGCCATATGTAGAAGAATGAAAGAGGATTACCATCTCACACCTTATACAAAGATCAACTCAAGATGGATCAAAGACCTAAATATAAGAGCCAAGACCATAAAAACCTTAGAAAGCAGTGTAGGGAAACATCTACAGGACCTTGTAATAGGAAATGGATTTATGAATATCTCACCAAAAGCACGAGCAGCAAAAGAACTAATAGATAAATGGGACTTCCTCAAAATTAAAGCCTTCTGCACCTCAAAGGAGTTTGTCAAGAAAGTAAAAAGGGAGCCCACACAGTGGGAGAAAATATTTGGCAATCATATATCTGATAAGAAACTTATAACTTGCATATATAAAGAACTCCTATATCTTGAAAATAGAAAGATAAACAACCCATTTAAAATATGGGAAAAAGACTTAAACAGACACTTCTCCGAAGAAGAAATACAAATGGCAAGAAAGCACATGAAAAAATGTTCCAAATCTCTAGCTATCAGGGAAATGCAAATCAAAACTACAATGAGATACCATCTTACACCCATAAGATTGGCAGCTATGAAAAAAACAGAAGAATACAAGTGCTGGAGAGGATGTGAAGGAAGGGGAACACTCATCCACTGCTGGTGGGAATGCAGAAGGATCCAACCATTCTGGAGGACAGTATGGCGGTTTCTCAAAAAACTAGCCATAGATTTGCCATATGACCCAGCAATACCACTGCTGGGAATATACCCAGCAGAACTGAAAACAAGAACACAAACCAATATATGTACACCAATGTTCATAGCAGCATTGTTCTCTATTGCCAAAAGTTGGAATCAACCCAAATGCCCATCAACAGATGAGTGGATCAATAAAATGTGGTATATACACACAATGGAATACTACTCGGCTGTAAGAACAAACACACTACAAACACATGTGATAACATGGATGAATCTTGAGAACCTTATGTTGAGTGAAGCAACCCAGACATTGAAGGACAAATACTACATGACCTCAATGATATGAAATAACCAAGCTGCCCTAGATAGCAAGAGACTGAACGATAGGCTTACAGGAAATCGGTGGGTGGAGGAAGGATATGAGCCGATGTCTGCAGGGGTCGAATTTAAGACGAGATGGTGGTAAGTATGAACACAAAGAAGAGATAAAAGGGGGGCAAGGGGTTGCCTTTGCTTGGGGCTTTGCGTGTTTGAGGGTGGCTGGGGAGGGACGGAAGGGTAAGGTTGTCCAAAAGTGGGGGGAGGGAGGGGTAGCATATGAACCAGGAGAGGGTCAGGTGTTGGTGGAGAGGAAAATGCCGAGAAAATCATATCAAAATATAATAAAGAGGGTTACCTGTTTAGAATGCTCGGAGGGGAGGGTCTGATGCAGGACGGGCTCCTGGGCAATGTCTAAATGCTCATTCTGCCAGAGTGGGTGACACCATGGGGTAGAAACCCAAGTAGTGAGAGTGGGGGTGGACCCACATCCTGGGGAGGACTAATGCCATCAAATAGAGGGAACTGTATCCCTCGAGAGAAAGGGTGGCTCCCAGGGCATTGGGGCAGTTGAGCAAGTTAGGCCCTGAACACTATTCCATCTATCTCTGGAAGTGGCTCCTCAGGAAACGGAGGTTGGCTATCACTGAGGGCACCAAGGTGGAAGGGAAAATGGACGTTAAATGTGTTGAACCAAAGTAAATGGGGATAAGAGAGGAGTTTCTTGAGAGTACACAAGGATGGATATAAAACATGTAATATTACACCATAACATATAGGAGATGACAGACTGATAATGTAAACCATAATGTAAAACAGGATAACTAAAAATGTAAAGAACTGTGTATCCTAAAGTATGCACCATAATGTAAGCACAGATGTCACCTTGTTAGAAAGCTAATGTCTCAGACTCTGTACATCACTTTAAGTAAATATGATATGAATAGGGCGTAAAAGTATCACTGTGGAAGGGAAAAGGTTTTCTGGTTGATGTGTGGGAGTGCTGTATATTATATATATACATTGCTGTGGTCTAGGACTCCTGTGAAGAAAAGCTGAATAATTGGCAGGTGGGGGAAAGAAAAAGATAGGATGTAGAATTTTTTCAAGTCAACATTCTTTATCTAAGTTCTTTATCTAACTTTATCCAAGTTCTTTATCTATCCTTTAAACTCATCGCTATATGCCATTCCCTAGTAAGGGACCATGACATTATATTGGGCTTCAAATTTCGGGGAGTTCTGGACCACAGAGTGTTTCAACAATGGCAATGGAGGGATACTGGTATGGGATACCAATGACAGGTGATATATGACTGACAGGGAGCTGTACAGAACATATGTCCAGGGTGCATGGTAATGTTTGGATATACTCATAGTGGCAACAATTAAAAACCACAGTAGGGGGGGTACTGGGTTCCTGGCCAGTGGTGCTCTGTCGTGGTCCCTAGGGGAGCAGCGACAGTCTCCCAGGTACAGTGGCGGGGACCGGGAGGGAGTGAGGTTTCAACAGTGAGCCCCTGATGCTAATGACTATGCTTGTGAGCTGATAAACCCAAAATAAGAACAAGGCCTAGAGCAACTTTTTGCCTGGGAATTTACTCCTGTCAGCCTTCATGTTACTCAAATGTGGCCAGTCTCGAAGCCAAACTCAGCATGTAAATGCAATGCCTTCCCCCCAGCGTGGGACATGACACCCGGGGATGAGCCTCCCTGGCAACGAGGGACCACTATCAACTACCAACTGATGATGCAACTGGAAAATGACCTTATACGGAAGGTTCAATGTGGATCAGCAGAATATCCATGTCTACATAAAATACCATGACTTTAAAATGCTGTTTGACCTAAAGTAAGGGGGAAATGGAAAGGAGAAATGAGTTTATATGGCTACGAGTTTCTAAAAAAGAGTCTGGAGGCTGGCAGAAGGTTTGCCCTCATGCACAACTGAGCAGAGTCAGAGAGACAGATAAAGCAGATACAACCCCCAGATATTGGTTCCTTTGAGGGCTAAAGAGACCCATGGGAGTTATGGTCATGGCCGATGGGGTTAACTACCAGGGCAGATGGCCCCTCTTTGGAAATGGTGTTTATGTGTGATGAATCTGGACTCAGATGGGATCTCCCTTCATAAGACTTTCATACTAATGTGCTGGAGGTGCAGTTAATGTTGGGGTTTAAGATATATTTAGGGGATTTGAATCTCTTGACTGACAATGTGATAGCCAGATCCTGAGCCTCAACAGACTCCAGCACCTACAATCTGATTTATTGGACTTACCACACTCAGCTAAGATGGAGTTGAAGAAGGACAACCACCACACCATGGAGCCTAGAGTGATTACAACTGAAAATGGGAGGATTGCATCCAGCATCCAGGTGGAATCTGAGCCTCCTCTGACATAGAGTTGCAATGGACACAAACAATCCAATGTCCACATAGAAGAGGTGGCATTGGATTGGGAAAAGTGGACATAGTGGACGAAGTGTATGGGGAAAGGCAGGAAGAGATGAGAGGTGGAGGCATCTTCGGGACATGGAGCTGCCCTGGATGGTGCTTCAGAGGTAATCACCGGACATTGTAAATCCTCACAGGGCCCACTGGATGGAATAGAGGAGAGTATGGGCCATGATGTGAACCAATGTATATGAGGTGCAGAGGTGCCCAAAGATGTACTTACCAAATCCAATGGATGTGTCATGATGATGGGAACGAGTGTTGTTGGGGGGGGGGGAGAGGGGGGGGTGGGGGGGGTTGAATGGGACCTCACATATATATTTTTAATGTAATATTATTACAAAGTCAATAAAAAATAAAAAAATTAAAAAAAAAAAAGGACTAGAAAGTAGCCCATCACTGCTATTTCTTTGGAGCAGTAATAATTAGACTTTTAAAATTCTATTAAAAGAAAACACAACATGCATCTCTCTTTTTCATTTCTCTTACAGTATTCTCATATTAAATATAACAAATCAAAGTCCTACTTAAATGAGAAATTGTTTCTGAAGTTGGTAGAAAACTGATAGAAAAAAGTTAAAACCTGAAGAAAGAAACCATGAGCAACTCAGTAAGAATGAGTAGTTCATTATTTTAGAATGGATGGTATTTTCTTACATTTAATGTAATGAATGTTAATTGAAAAAAAAAAAATCTCAAACCAAACAGCTAATATCTTTAAATACCTTAAAGGCAAGTTTATGCTATGTAAGTAAATTATCACAAAATTCAGAGGTCATCTCCTATGGACCTTAACACCAAATAAAATTCCTACTTTTTAATGTCACATAATAATGAATTTTAAATTCTACTTTTTAATTTTGAATATTTATGTCCAGATAGATTGAAATTATTTCAATTTTTGCCAGAATTCTACTTAATATTGGGATAGATTTTCAATTACATTTAACTATGAATTATATAATATGCAAAAAAGTCAAAATTCAGATGTGCAGCTCAATGTATTTTATAAAGCAAACATCCATGCTACCAACAACCAGTAGATAAATAGAATGTCGCCATACACCAGAAGCTCCTAGAGACTTCACACCAATCTCTACAATTTCTCTTCATCTCTCTAAAGCTTAACTCATTCTTCTATTCTATGAGTTAATCATTATGATTACTTTTGTGATAATCACTTCTCATACCTCTCAATACAAAGTCTAGCTTTGGAACTTTGTATGAGAACTCATACAGTGTTATACTTTTGTGTCTGACTTTTCTCACATAACATTATTGCATTTGTCAGCCAAAGGAGTGCTGATGCAAAATACAAGAAATTAGTTGGTTTTTATAAAGGGTATTTATTTGGGGTAGGAGCTTACAGATACTAGGCCATAAAGCATAATTTACCTCCCTCACCAAAGTATTTTCAATGTTGGAGCAAGATGTCTGCTGATGTCTGCAAGAGTTCAGGATTCCTGGGTTCCTCCCTGCCTGGGACTTACTTCCTGGGGCTCCAGCATAAGGAGTCAGCATCAAATTCCAACATCAAAAATTCTTAACTATGTCCTTTGCCATGCCTTTATTGTGATTCCCTGCCCACAAAGGGATGGGGACTCAATGCCCTACTGACACAAGAGGTTTACATAATTACTTAACCCAGTAAACCTGTGAATCCAATGTAATCTAATATCCCCAGAGGAAGAGATCAGTTTACAAACATAATCCAATATTTCTTTTTGGAATTCATCAATAATATCAAACTGCTACAGTTACATTTGTGAGATTTATTCATGTTATTGTTGCTGAACTTTGTTCATTTTCATTGCCATTAAACCATGAAGTCAGCAAACTTTTCCATAAAAGGCATTATTTTCCAATCTCTTATCAGCCTCAAACTGTTAAATTGTACTACACAACTGATCCACCACATTTAAATAAATTTCTAGGCTCCATCAAACTTTTCAATAATAAAAAGTAGCTTTAAATGAAAAACAACTGTTGTTTGTCAGAAAAAGGACTGATAATGCTTGTCGTCTTTCTTCAAGGTATTTCTATCTAGTTTTAAGAACAAAATTTTGAACTAAACATCTAAGTCCTGACCTAAAGCTTTCTCTTTGTATGCACAGTTACTGCTAAATTTGAGAATCCTACCTTACAATTACACATTGTCAGGAATGGCCATTGTTAGAGGTTTCCTCTTACTAGGTTTGCAATAATTAACAAGCTATGACTCAGTTCCCCCAGACATGTTGAGGAACGACAAGACCCCCCCACACAGCATAAGCCTAAATGACTGAAAGCAAGGCATTTCCCCAAAGGCTGAACAAAGAAACCATGTGGAAATGGGAGAAAAGGGAGATAGGGACCTTCACTCCCTCCAGATCAAAGCACCACCTGCTCCTCCAGCATTCCAAGAAAACATAACTCCCTAACCCACTGACCTCCGGCCATATAAAGGAAATTTTTCACTTCTAGCTTCACTTTGGTACCTGCACCTCACTTGGACCCTTGACTCCTCCCACTAACATTTCCATAAGTAGGAATGTACTGTATAAATTCCAGCCTTCCATTCCAGAAGTGGGCTAAAGTCTCTCCTCATACCCCTATGCTGGGGGTAGTGCTGATGTCTATTGTTCAGAACCCCTCCATTGGGAGAGCTTCCCAATGAACTTTCTCCCTGCAATCAGTCTCCAGGTCCCAGTGAGTGCCCCCTTTTCTCCAACATTTGGTGCTGAAACCTGGGACTGGGGTCAAACACTGATTGATCAGTGAGGAATTTCCCCTCTGCTTGGGCTGAATGCCCATCCAAAACCAGATATTGAATGTCAGGTGGGTGACTTAAGGATTTCTCCACTGAAGGATACTACTCCCTCTCTCTCTCCTTTTACATTATCCAGGACAACCCATGGGAAAAAACCTAGCACTAGGTCATTGACTTCACTGTGTCTGAGGGTCCCAGCAGGTGGAAGGCCTGCATTCTCATGGGAAGAAACCTCTTGGCTACAGAGACTTCTGGTTCCAAGTGTGGTTTCCTGTTTCCTTGGAGGGATGTCTTCTCACTCAGAATTTCTCCTGTCCTTGAGATCTTTAGTTTCACCCCACCCACCTAAAATGGGGAATTCAAGTTTGGCCCCCCAAAAAACCACACCTCTGGGCTGTCTGTCTCTTTCATAAACTTAAAATTCTGCAGCCAGAAGGAGACATCAGACCTTAAAAGATCATTTTCTACTGAACCTCTTGGTGGCTGCAGTACAAATTGGATAATGAAAGTCAATGGCCAAAAAACAGCACTTCCAATTTCTGAGTTCTCCAAGACTTAGAGAACTTCATTGAATTCAAGGACAGATGGCCAGAGATCCTTACATTCAGGCATTAATTTTCCTTCCTTCCCTCCCTCTACCAATATTGTTCTTCTTTTACACCAGAAAACTCAGAAACCTTCCTTCTCAAACTTACAACCCCTAAATCTTCAGAGCACTCTGACTTTGATTCCTCAGATCATGCCCCCCCACACCTCCTCCTAATAATCCTCTGATATTATCTCTGAACTCACCCTCCACCCATTCCTATATATAAACAAAGAGTTAGGAATGTTAAAGTTTCCCTCCCACTAGGTTTGCCATAACTATTAAGCTGTGGTTCAGTTTCACAGTCATGCATTGAGAAAGAAAAGCACCCGCAATAAGCCTATGTATCTGAAAGCATGGCACTTCCCCAGAAGTTAAAAAAGAAACCACATGGAAGACACAGTAGAGGGAGACAGAGACCTTCACTCCTTCCAGCTCACAGTGCCACTTGCTCCTCCAGCATTCCAAGAAAACATAACTCCCCAACCCACTACCCACCAGTCATACAAGGGAAATTTTTCACCTCTAGGGCATCCTATTGGCCCCTGCACCTCACTTGGGCCCTTGAGCCCTTCCCACCAAATATCATATCCCCACCTAGGAATGTACCATATAAATTTAAGTCTACCCTTTCCAGAAGTGGCCTGAAGTCTCTCTTCAACACCCACCACGCTGGCAGAGGGGCTGAAGCCTATTCTTCAGACCCCCTCCACTGTGAGAGCTTTGAAATAAACTTCCTGCGTGCAATCAGTCTCTGTGTTCCAGTGAGAGCCCCCTTTTCTCCAGCAGCCATAATTTATGGTGAATCAGAATGCTCCAAATAAATGGCATTAGACATGAACCTAGAAATTATGGAGATTTCTCACTGTAGATTACTTTCATAACTCTGTCAGATGCTAAGTCATCAAGAATATTACATTCACAATCCGTAAAGAGTCATGTTTCAATTTTGATGATTACTGGGGAATACATGATGTAAGTACACAAATAAGTATTCATTTTCTATTGCACAATTTGGATACTTTCAAAAATCAAAACAGGAATCAATTCTTGATTCATATCACTGAGGAATGGAAAAAGTTATCAATTGTTAAGTAAAAATCTTTGTGGTAAAGCCTTTACATCACATGTCATGTGAATACCACGAAGATTACATACTACATAACTTTGAAGAAAAAAAGTGTGAAGAATATGAAACTTAATTTTCCTAGAACAAGTATTAGCTTCCATTGCCATTCTTTTTGTGCTTCAGAACTTAACAAAGAGGATAAATTTCTGACTTTCTAAACAGCATATCATTAACACAAGTCTCTTAAGTTCTTCCTAACAAGACAGGGCATTGGTCTTTGCAGTACACTGAGCCCACAAAATTTATATATTCTCACAGTAGATTATGGATACAAAGTTAGTCCAATTCACTTTCAAAGTGTAAAGTGATAAAAGGCAAAGTTTCTCTTACAGGATGGTGGTTTTACATACATATATTAAGATAGTTAATCTCTGATAAGAAGCAGTACAAAAGGAAGATCTAAGTTCAAAGCAAAAAGGGAATATCATTGCACAACTGCAGATATTAAATTCATAGGAAATTACTTCTTTTCATCAGAACACTCTGAAAATTCTTAACAATTTTCTCCCAGAAAATGCACATGATTTTAATCCATTTTTCATTAAATATTATTATGGCAGTATTTATGTTATTAGTTAATAAAAGTCCAACATAAATTGAACTTAAAAATTTACCAACCATTACACCTGTAAATTTTGTAGGAAAATAATGCCAAACACTATTATTATCCTGTTATCCTGTAATAATACCTATAGGCACAAAAACAGGGACAGAAAATATAGAGTGCAGATTACTTATGTTCAGAAAGTTAGAATAATTCTCTCTCCCAGGATTGAGAAGTCTTATTCTTTGTGCTTACAATGCTCCTTTCTCCAGGGTGTTCTACTTCTAGAATAGGTCAGGACAAAGCTTCAACAGACTTTTATCATTTGTTTGATCTATGGGGAAATTATACTTTTAATTATTTCAAAATGCATCCAACTTTCTTCTTACAGTGCTGGTGGGGACAGGGGTTTGGCATATGCCATTAATTTCTGTTGGATCTTTGGTAAACAGAAAAAAATAGGAATTGCCATTGTTGAACACTGTAATAAACAAAATTGTATTTTAAATCTAAACCACTAAAAGAAATCCACATCTATCTTCTGTTCTATTTTTCTGGCTAAGAAGCACAGCAAGAGAAAATTAATATTCAAAATCCAAATGACTACAAAAGCCCACTCAATGTATTTTTATAAGACTTCAACATAATTTTATAAATCCATGAGTTTGAATCAACTGGCAGAGATGATTAGGTATCAAATATTTTTATTCATTCAAGTTAATGTCTTAGGGCTAAAGAACTGTAGGATGATTACAAAAATGTATAGCAAAATCCAGTTTTAAAAATTTGAATGGAATAGTAAGGATGATTTCAAGAACATGAGATAGACCAGAAGCAGCAGAGGGTAAGAAATCTGGAATAAGAATATTAATGGTAGTAAAATAAGGTTGGTAAATTGCTGTTTAAACAAGGCATATTAGATAAATTAGAGTATAAGTCACAAGAATGTTCTAAATCTGACTTCATCTTAATTCTCCACCAAATTTATAACTCATAAAATGTGATGCATCCTACCTTGTCAGGGACACAGAAAGGTGATGTGAGTGATTATGTGAGCTTTGGTGGTAGGAACATTCATAATTTTAAGGGAACTGATCCTATTCTGCAAATTTTATCAAAATGTTACTTTCTAATAATGGGCACTTTCTGCCTCATTAAAATTAAATATTAAGATAAGTGTCTTCTACCTGTACCAAAGCTAGATCATAACTTCTTGGTTTTTCTTAAATTCACTCATATTCCCTTGTACACCATAATGTTGGTAGAGCATTTAAAACAAAACTGAAAACAAAATATAGATGTTTGGGGGGAAATGTTCAATTCTTGGGGACACAGTCTGCTGGTGCTTTAAAGCCAGGTTTTCTCAGAAATTTGACTATTATGTGGGAAATTTATTTTTTGAAAAGTATAGTGGATAAATCGTAAATAAAGTAATTAAAGGGAAACCAATCAATACCTACAACAGAATAGCTAAACATAAAGCCAAAATAAATGTGGCCCAAAAGGATACCTCTTGAAACCATTTACTTGGTCACAAATTGATACTCTCGAGATCCCCTTCTGTTTTTAACCATTATAAATGATATTTAGAATCATTTACTTCTATCATTCAAAATAAAGAAAACCTAAATTTGATTACAAATGTTGAAAGCTATTAAAGGTAATAAACTATTGATGACTAGATAAGTGTATTACAAACAACTGTTGTGTTCTTTTGCAAATATTCAATTAATCTTGACCTATTTTAAAGTACTACTGATGAAATTTATCACTATACACTCTCTATATGTATATTTCCATATAGCTATAAAAACATGGATAGTTCTACTATGGTTTCTAGTATAAAGAAATTATTTTTGCAGTACTTTGGGTCAGTGTTAGATGAGTGCACATTCCTACACGGAAGCCTCTTGAACTGACAAAGGATGAATGATCGACAAGAGTAACAAATGCTTTGTGGTCTTGGACTGACATGTCATTTAAAGCAAAACCTATTCTAACTAATGCCATCCATATCTACTAGAGGTGTCAGAGGAATATGCCAGACCCTTTGCAGAATATAGCTTGAGTATGGCTAAAATTATATCATGGATAAGGAAATGCATCCCTTTATGGAAAAAAATAGATATAGTGAATGTACTTTTTATGCTGGAGTAAAACCTGTTTATATGTACAATTATCTATACCTTATATTTTCCCTTGATACAAATTTTTAAGAATCAAACTATTCCTGAAAATTTCAATATTTAATATGCTTTCATACTAATCCTAAGAATATAGGACTAATATACCAAAATGTTAGACATTATTATCATTATCATTATTGCGTTTATCACACTACATGGAAATTGTGTTCACAAACTCTCAACTACAATGGTAGATTCTTAATAACTTTAACTATATATTAATTATGTTCATTTCCCTAGGACAGAGCTTGATATATATTTGGCACCATTTTTTTTTTTAACTGAGTAGTTAAGTTCCATTAGGCCATAAAAATAGTGTTTGGTTTTTTATCAATTAATTCAATATATACAAAAAACAACCACTAATATTGGCAATTAAAACCCTCATTCATGGGAAACAGATATGGCTCAACCAGTTGGACTCCCATCTACATACAGGAGCTCCAGGGTCCGATGCCCAGGGCCCCCTGGTGAGGGCAAGCTGGTCCACATGAAGGGCTGGCCCACACAGTGCTGGCACATGCAGGAATGCCACTCCATACAGGAATGCTCCATGTGGGAATGCCATCCTGTGTGGGAAAGCTGCCCCACACAGGATTGCTGGCCAATGTGGAGAGCTGGTGAAGCAAGATGACACAAGAGACAGCGGAAAGAAAATAAGATGTAGAAGAGCAGGGAGTTGAGGTGGCACAAGAGAGTAATCATCTCTCTCTCTCCTACTCCAGAAGTGCCCAGCAACAGTTCCTGGCCGCCTAATGAAAATATAAGCAGGCACAGAAGAACACACTGCTAATGGATGCAGAGAGCAGACAACAGGGGTGATAGGGCAGAGGGAGAAATAAAATAAATCTTAAAAAAAAAGTCTCTCATTCATTAAATCAGATATGCTGGTGAAGAAATTGTCAGTGTCTCCTACTCATTTTTCTTTGATTATTTATATACAAATCATTGTTTATATGTAAATATACATATATAATAATTTTTTCTCATATGTAATATATGTATATAGTAATTTATATGTAAATACATCTATAAATACACTATGTAAATATACATATATGCTTTGTATAAATATGCATATATATGTAATGTACATGATAAAACAATGTAAATATAAGTATATAATTGTTCTAACTAGAGTTCAATATAACTAATTTTCATTAAATTATTTTCAAATACTTTTCAAACTTTAGATTTCTCATTTAACATATTTTATAACTGCACTGGGTCAAATAAGATTTTCAGACATCCTAAAGTAATAATTTTCCTTTCTGAAAATGGCATAACCAATATCAGCATTAATGGATTCATACATAAAGATTATCTACTGATTTTGTGCATAATTTCTGAATAGATTGTATATGAGCTTGTTTATGATGTAAAAAATCTCTCAAAGGAAACAGGAAGGGGGGGAACCTACTTTATCTGTATTGCCCTGACAATTCAGTTTGGACAGCAATATTTTCTAAATGTACCCTATTCAGGACTGGGTATGTAATTACCTCTAGTTCATAGTCTAGACATTAATGCTTTCATAATATTTAAGACTCCTTGTAACAAGCTTGAAGCTTTAAGTAAGCAAAGCTAAATCTTGAAAATCTTGACCATATAATTAGCAAAGAATGCAATAAAAGCTGCAATAAAAGAACTTCAGCCTACAAACCTTCAAGTTGCTGTTAAATGAGGTTTCTTTGAAATGCAGATCAGTTTAACTAGATTAGTGATTTTTTGCTCCTGTCAACATCATAACAACATCATGGAAATACAATTGTTCGTTGGCCTTAGCTTTTTTTCAAAGATTTAATTTTTCTCTCCCCTTCCCTGCTTCCCCCCCAATTGTCTGCTCTCTGTGTCCATTCACTGTGTGTTCTTCTGTGTCTGCTTGTATTCTTTCCAGTGGCACTGGGAATTTGTGTCTATTGTGCTGCGTGAGCTCTCCATGAGTACAGAGCCACTCCTGAGCAGGCTGCACTTTTATTGCACTGGGCGACATTGCTTATGGGGTGCACTCCTTGCATGTGGGGCTCCCCTTTCTTTGCATGCATCAGCAGTGTGTGTGGGCCAGCTCACTGCACTGACAGGAGGTCCTGGGTTTGAACTCTGGACCTCCCACATGGTAGGTGGAGGCTCTATCTGTTGAGCCAAATCCGCTCCCTTATTGGCCTTATATTCATGTTTCCATCTGCTGCCTTGTTATTTACTTTCCGTGGTTTACTCTGTGGATCTAAATAAGGTACATCAAGGAGGGCTAACACCACAATGGATTCTTAAGTATTACATCAAGGTATTTGAAACTGAAGACAGGAAAGGGCTGCATCAAAAACTTATCTCAAATGAACTTCCACATCAGAGAAGGTTTGTTATTTAACACTGCTGTGAAAAGAGTTACAAATCAGAAAGGCCTATGAAAGAAAATGCCTAAAATCTTAGAGATTAGCACCTCTGAGAATTAATATCCCAATAAAAATGATGCCTGATACCTTGAAGTTATCTCCCAGCCTTTGCAAATATAATGTACTGTGTCACAGCAGGGCAATCATTTGACAAGGTTAAAAGTTCAGGAAAGAATTTTTAAAATTTCCCCCAAAGCTAAAAAGTATTTTTACTCCTGTTCCAAGTACACCCTTGTCAGAATAAACATATTTCAACATAATTAACACAATTAGCAGATTTTGTAAAATTACTTTCTATGTAAAGGCATTTTGCACTATTTAAAAAGGAAAATTAGGAACAACTTCACAGTAAACTACTGTAAACTAAAAAGACAGCATGTAATATGTGTTCATCAAACCTACTATTTCTCTTTTCTTCCCCAATGCAGTCTATGGTGACACAGAGTAAAATGTTCAGTCATTTTGAAAATCCTAAATTGCCATTTTACTATATGCCAATGTCCTTTTTAAGAATACAGTAAATAAGGGGAATTTTCCCTTATAGCTTCTCTTTCCCTTTTTTGTGTTTTCCCATTTTTATTTCTAATACACCAAAGTTGAGCAAGTAATGATTCACTAACTTAACTGTGAAAGTTTCGAGCAAACTATCCTTGTGTTACTATTTGACAGTTTATATCCCATCTGCAGTAAGCTCTATAAACGAATGATACCCTTTTGATTTACCAAAAAAAAAAAGCATTTCAATTATTTATGTTGTTCTATAGCAAGGGAAGATCCCACAGGTGTGTTCTCTTCTGTGAATCAGCTCCAAACCATAGAAGACACGTTGTTGACTCCAGTGTCTGGAAATCCTGCTGCAGGCTCACCAGATGATGAAAACTGAGGCATGTGGTGTTGGGGGCCCACATGGCATTTGGTAGCTTCTGGGCATGTCAAACTTCACAACTAGCCTACAGTCAATGACAGAAATCATCTTACTTTTTCTTGCCTCCAAACCTATTTTTCCCCTCTATCCTCCCTCTCAATAATGGGTGGTCTTCCAGAAACAAAGCCCTAAACAGAAGCAACCTCCCATGACTACAGAACAGAAATCAGTTGTTTTTTTGCTGAATTTCATTTCATATAGGTGATGTTGCACACTTATTTATAACCCAAGAGACTGTTACCTCTCCTTAGTTTAATGGCATGACAAAACAACGGATTTGCATATGCAAAAGCAGATGCTGTATCAGGTTTGACTACTCTTGATTGAAAGCATGTAAAAGAGTTTTATCTGCAACAGCTGTCTCAACAGAACTGAACTCTGATGGGCAGTCAAGCCTCTACCATCTACAAAAGCATGTATACAAAAAGACAAACTGAATTGAAAATTGATTGCCAGTTTCCCTCATCTTTCTCCATATGTTGAAATTCCAAAATTGTGTACATATTAGGATATTTTACCTATGAACTCTAAATAAGGATGCTGACATGCAATAATATGCATTCAGTTGATCCTTTTAGGTCAATGCTTTTCACCATTCTGACATAAAATAAGATACACGATACGACTTTCAATTGTAGCATTATGTAACAAAATTTTTTACAGGTTTAATATTCTACTGGCTGGACTAATGAGCAAAATAACTACTTTGTAGGATTTTTGCTTACTTAACTTTTTATATTCAGGCTGTATTTTTAGATTTTGAAGGTAATGGAGTTGTTTGCAATGGTTTCTTAATCTCTCTTACCTTTAGCTTCAATTTTCATAGGTACATTTTTCTACTAGGATTAAAATTTTGTTTTAGGATAAAAAGTTATTTTTCCCTTCTATCCTAAAGAATCTGAGTCTGACCGCTCACTGAGAAAAAAAAAAACAATAAAAAACATGTTTCTGAGTTAAGTCTGCAGAAGTTAACTCCATATGCCATGTATTAGTCAGGGTTCACTAGGGAAACAGAATCAACAAGAGATATTTGTCAATAGCATGTGATTTTATGAATTTCTCACATGACCTTGAGGATGCACAAGTCCAGGTTCCATAGGCAGGCTGCAACCAGGAGCTCCGAGGAAAGTCCAATGCAGTTCCTTGACAAGTCTGGGAGACAATGGCTTTCCAAAGAAGAACTGGAAAATTCTCACTCAATGCTGGAGTCACTTCCCCTTTTAAGACATTCAACTGATTGCATAAAGCATCACTCATTGCTGTTGGCAATCTCCCTGATTGATGTAACTGTAATCAGTTATCTATGACTTACCACTGCAGTAAAGTCAATGGTGACTAAAGTCCATAAATGCCCTTGAATTACCATTAGGCCAGTGACTGCCTGACCAAACAACTGGGCACAATTACCTGGCCAAATTGACACATTAGCCTAACATTCACAGCCCACCCCTTGTCATCTTGGCAACCATACACATTACCTTAAACCATACTTAGTCTCTAAGTAAAAACAATAACAAACATGCATTTATATATATATATATACATATATATATATATATATTTATTTATTTATTTCTGCCTAACCATGTCCAACTCTCCTGCATAAAAGTGGAAACTCATTAACACCATACAGAATAGCATGCAAATTCCTGGGTAATATTCACTCTTAAACTTGACATTCTCAAATATTATGACATGAAATGGATACAACTTGTTACATGATAAGGGAAAAGTTTGGGGAAGATGACAAAGAAATTCGTTTTGCCTATACACACAAACACCATCATAATGAAACAAGGAACAAAGATTCTTGACTATTAACAGTCCTCGTTTCCATAACTGGTCACTTGGTCAAAGTTCATATTTATCACTACCTTTTTCTACTATCCATTCCATGTTTCCATTACACTCAGCAAGCAGCTCAGTTGGCATGGTTCTTTGCCTGGCGGGGTGACCTAAACTTTCATTCCTGATGATTCTGGGCCATTATTAGTCCTGCTTGAATTGGGTTGTTGCCATTTCCCGTTGACTTTAATCATAGGATGTGGCAGTACTAGGAGATACCCAAGAAGATATCCTGTATTCCAGACAGAGTCATCTTTACCCCCCATATGTATATGCAGTCTTGTTTTCCCTTGAGAGTAAGGATCAATCACCCCAGCCAGTATAGGAATTCCCTTCTTTGTTGATTCAGAGGGAAGAGGAGCCCAAAGTTCCCAAGTAGCAGTCTTAACTTCCAGGTCAATGAAATCATTGTGTGTTCCCTGGTGAGAGCACTCCTCCTTTTGGGACTAAAACCTGCAGACCAGCAGAGTTTGAGGTTGCAGGATCAGGAAGCAAAAATTTTCCTAGTGGGACACCAGGGGTAATAGTGAGTGGTGACACTCCCATTTCCACCCCTTGATTCCTAGATCCATGGATCCTGGTAATGGGAGAAAGAGCAGCATAGAGTGGACACTGATTTAGAGTATACACAGCCTCCTGGAGAACACTGACCCAGTTCTGCAAGGTATTGCCCCCTGGTTGGTGCCATGATTAAGTCTTCAAAAGGCCATTCCACCATTCTATCAATCCACCTGCTTCAGGGTGATGGGGAAAATGGTAAGACCAGTGAATTCCATCAGCATGTGCCTATTCCCACACATCATTGGCTGTGAAACTGGTTCCTTGATTGGAAGCAATGCTGTGAGGAATGCCATGGCTGTAGATAAGACATTCATTAAGTCCACCGATGGTAGTTTTGAAAGAAGCATTGCAAGCAGGAAATGCAAACCTATATCAAGAATATGCACCTATTCTAGTTAGAACAAATCCCTGCCCCTTCCAAGGTGAAAGTGGTCCAATGTAGACAACCTGCCACAAGGTAGCATGTTGGTCACCTCAAGGAATGGTATCATATTGGGGGTTGAGTGTGGGTCTCTGCTGCTGGCAGAATGGGCACTCAGCAGTAGCTGTAGACCAGTCAGCGTTGGAAGGGGAAAGTCCATGCTTCTGAGTCCATGCATAAAAACCATCCCTCCCTCCATGGCCACTTTGCTCAAGAGCCCATTGGGCAATGACAGGAGTGAATGGGGAAAGAGTCTGAATATTAGCCACAGAGCAGGTCATCTTATCCACATGATTATTAAAATCTTCCTCCACTGACCTCTCCCTCTGGTGAGCATTCATGTGGGACACAAATATTTTCATGATTTTGCCCACTCAAAAAGGTCTAGCCACATACTTCCTGTCACCAATTTTCAATTAATGTTCCTTTCAAGTCCCTGACTATCCAGGCAAACCACTGGCAACAGCGCATGGCCATTTCTTCTTCCAAGCAAAATGAATAAATAGGAGCACTGCTTGAAGTTCTGCCCCACTGGAAGGATTAGCCTTCACCACTGTCCTTCAGGAATGTCCCAGAAAGGAGCTGCAGCAGTCCACTTTTGGATGGTACCTGCATATCATGCAAAACCGTCTGTGAACCTGGTCCAAGTTTTCTCTTCCTCAGTCAACAGATTTTGAGGAACTCCCCAAGATGCCAAAGCTGTGACCTGGGAAAGAGAAGTAACATGGCCAGGGGCATTGACCATGGGCATTTGGGCTACCTCCTCATATAACTTGTTGGTGCCTTCAGGACCCACCTGAGTCCTGTCTTGTATATACCACTCTAGTTTTTTATGGAGTGCTGCTGTGCACTCCCAACTATATAGTTTGGTGGGTCATATAATACACTGCTCATGATAGGCAACTCCGTTCTCATGGTAACTTGATGACTCATGGTTAAGCATTCAGTCTCTACTATGGTCCAGTAAAAGTCAAAAAGCTGTTTTACAAAAGGGGAGAAGTTATCTGCAGAGGATGGTGGGGCTTTGATCTAAAATTCCAAGGGTCTGTGTTGTGATTCTCCTGTAGGGGCATGCCAAAGACTACAGATAGAATCCCTATTTGCCACTGAAACTTCCAGCACCATTGGATGTGTGGATCATATGGTCCAAGTGGTAGTGCAGCTTGCACAGCAGCCTGGGCCTGATGCAGAGCCTCTTCTTGTTCCGGTTCCCAATCAAAGCTAGCAACTTTTCTGTCACCCAGTAAATGGTCCAGAGTAGCACACGCAAATGAGGAATGTATTGTCTCTAAAATCCAAAGATACCAATGTTGTTCTGCCTCTTTTTTAGTCTTAGGATGAGCCAGATGCAACAGCTTATCCTTCACTTTAGAACGGATGTCTCAACATGCCCCACAACACTGGACACTTAGAAATTTCACTAAGGTGGAAGGACCCTGTTTTTTAGTTGTATTTATCTTCCATTCTCTCTGACACAAATGTCTTACAAATAAGTCTAGAGTCTTTGCTACTTCTTGCTCACTAGGTCCTGTCAGCATGGTGTCATCAATATAATGGACCAGTGTGAGGTTTTGTGCGAAGGAGAGGTGATCAAGATCCCTGTGGACAATATTATGACATAGGGCTGGAGAGCTGATATACCCCTGAAGCAGGACAGTAAAGGTCTACTCCTGGCATGGCTAGCTGAAACCAGACTGTTTCTGGTGGTCCTTACTAATAGCAATTGAGAAAAAAGCATTCACCAAATCTACAGCTGCATATCAGTGACCAGGAGACATGTTGATTTGTTCAAGCAATGATACTACATCTGGGACAGCAGCTGCAATTGGAGTCACCACCTGGTTAAGTTTATGATAATCTACTGTTTTTCTGCAAGATCCATCTGTTTTCTGTAAAGGACAAATAGGAGAGTTGAAAAGGGATGTGGTGTGAATCACGACTCCTGCATCCTTCAAATCCTTGATGGTGGCACTAATTTCTGCAGTCCCTCCAGGAATCCAGTATTACTTTTGGTTGACTATTTTGCTAGGTAGGGGCAGTTCTAGTGGCTTCCACTTGGCCTTTCCAACCATATTAGCCCTCACTCCAGAGGTCATGGGTCCAATAGGGGATTCTGCCAGTTGCTGGGTATGTATATTCCAATTATGCATTCTGGAATTGGGGAAATATCTACAGAATGGGTCCCTAGATCCACAGTTCCAAATGTGAAATGGACCTGAGCTAAAACTCCATTTATCACTTGTGCTCCATAGGCCCCTACTCTGACTAGTGACCACAGTGACATTTTCAGTCTCCTGGAATTAATGTCACTTCTTAACCAGTGTCTAATAATCCCCAAAATGTCTGATCATTTCCTTTTCCCCAGTGTATACTTGCTCTGGTAAAAGGCCACAGATCCCTTTGGGGAAAGGTGAGGAAGATTAACCATATGAATTTTGGGCAGTTTAACAGGATCCTTCCCCAAGAAGACCTAGCCTTCTCCTCATTCAAGGTGCTCTGGGTCTGTAAGCTGTCCCAAGTCTGGGAACTGATTAAGGAGCTGTGATTCTCTGTGTCTATAACTCAATAAGTGTTTTGTTCACTTGACCTAGAACTCTTCTCTTTACACAGATCCAGAAGAAATTTAGTAGAGTGCCCATCTATTTCACTGCTTTGTACCCCATGATGTAACGGCCAATGCCATAACTCTACGTAACTCAGACTATTTTGAGATCTTTTTTGAATCTGTGTTTCAAGGTGGATAGCTGCACCCACCTTGATGTAGGTGATAACTGCAGATACTTGACTTTTACCAGATCTACATTCAATCATCCCTATAATGTTAAGGATTCTAACTCCATCGCAGCCCTCCCTACATTAATATCAGGACTACAGAGAAAAGCAACCACAGAGCTCTTCAGGGAAGATGGAGTTAGCCTTACAAATGTATTCCTCACAGTCCTGGTTATAGGTGTGTCCTTGGAACATTCCTAGGGTAGGTAGGCAGCACTCAAATGGTAAATCAATTCTAGCATTCCAATCTCCCTAAGCCTTTGAATTCTCTCTTCTACTGTATACCTGGACAAATCGGACACCTCAGCCTCAGACATGCTAGGCCATCATTTGCTCCATGTTTCAGTCAGCCACCCAAACAAACTGTTAGAGCCATTTCTAACCCCTTGAGCTACAGAAATCCAGCCTTTCTGCTTAGTGGGCCCATATCAATACATTCAGCCTGATCCAACTTATATTCCTTCCACCATTATCCCATACCCTAAGTATCCATTCCTGCATATATTCCCCTGATTTCTATCTATATCAAGTAGGAAATCTCATTCAGTTCTCTCTGAGGATACCTTACTTCCTCATGGGTCATAATTTCTATTTCACCTTTCGGGGCTTGTTGTGATTTTAGTCTAGGAATAGGTTTCAAGGAAAAGAGGTGATGGGGTGAGTAAGGAGAAGGATTAGAAATGCCTTGCAAGCTACTGACCTTAGGGCATTCCCTTACATTTTCTTCTTGTGACAAAGGATTAATTTCCCCAGGCAGGGGTTGGAAGGCAGTTTCCTGTGGGCAGTCTGAAATCTTGACAGTTCATGCTGGAGTTTGACTGGTACCTGCTTCAGGGCTGGAAGTTGTTTCAGACTCCTTGGGGCAGAGTGAAGGCTGGATGATACAAATTTGACATGATGTGGTCTCCACATGGCAGGACACTGCAGGCTTATCTTCTAAGGTCTCAGCAGAATTCAGGATTCCAATGTCTCCACCAATATTTTCATCATCCCATAGGTCTCTATCCCAATTCTCTGGATTCCACTCTTTTCCAATCAATGCCTTCACTTTAACTGCAGAAACCCTGTGGGGTTGAGATTTTAGTTTCTTTGTAACTCCACTATTCAGACAATGAAAGCCTGTGTTTGGTTCTCATATATATTTGAGCCTATGGCTATAGGAGACAAGATATTCTTACAGAGTACACATAGAAACTCTCCCATATTCATGCAGCAGCTCTCTATATGATGACAGGGAATAATTTCTAAGGTACCCTGTTAAATGAACAACAGCAAAAAAAAACCCCACAGAATACAACAAAGCATGTAAGTTTTGTATCATTTCTGAAAAAAGTCATATTGAGATACTTAATGCTTATGTGTACATTGACTATCTCTGGAAAAACACCAAGAAACTAGTTATGTTAAGTGATTCTAGAAAAGGGGAACTGCACCCTTAAGACTGCTTCCCAAACAATTTCATGACAAAGGATTCAGAGAAACTGACACCAATTATATGACACTTAGGACAGATGGCCAGTTGCATCAGGTCTCTCTGCTGCATTGGAGACTAAAGAGATGACTATCTCTTCACACCCTTAAAGTAACAGAGGCACAACAGGGCTACCTAAATATGTTACTTATTTAAAATTGAATTAATATCAAATAAGCTAAACTAACCATTTAAAGAACTTATCCATGGAGAATGGGAGCTTATTAAAATCTCTTGGCTATATTTTACAATTAAAAAAAAATTAGCACCTGTTAGAAAATTTAATAGCATACTAAATGGTACTCAAGTAACTGCTCAATCTGCAAAGAAAGCATTCTGGTAGGGAAGGTTGCCCAGGAAGCATAGTTAAAAGAGAAAAGAGGCAAGGATGAAGTCTAGAGAGGCAGCATTATTCAGGACAATGACTCTTCAATGTAAACATAAGCCCCCTCTGCTCTGGGTGAGAATCACTTCTTGCAAAATCACTGATGGAAGTGGTTGGAATGTGAACAATATACATGCAGGAAAAAAGGTTGAAAGCTACAGATTACTGATAAAGAGGATGAAAAGTTGCTTGTTATATGGAGAAGAGATTTAGAATCCTAGTTATCAAGGTAACAAAGCAGGAGAAATTAATTTAATTCATGTGAAGTCAACAAATATTTATGAAGTGGCTAATAGTATGTTTACACTACTATTTAGTTCAGATCCACCAGCAAAATGAAGAGGTTTCTGAGTCCCCACTTAATGGTGTTTGACAAATATGTCTAGCTCCCTGCATTTGGACACATGGTGGAATTACACTTTCTCACTGCTTTGAAGTCATGTGAGGCCATGTGAACTGCTTTAGCCAATGGAATGTCAGCAGAAGCTTTAAGAGCCAGTGTTTGATTTGTTGCATTCTCTTACTCCCTGTTAAAAATGATCATGGAATTATATGTCAAAATGAAGCTTCTCATATCCTAGGTTTCTCAGTGATTACAATGAGCAGAGAAAACTAACAATCTGCATTAGAGTTGTAACCTGATTGAAAAAGAAATATTTACATTAATCCAAGGAGATATGAAGAATTATTTTTATTACCACAGAAAAACCTAATCTATCCTGACCAATACAGAAATTTAAATCGTTCCATTTTTTAACCTTGGGAAAATTATAAAAGGAAAAATAAATCTCAAGATAAACTAATCATACTAATTTATGACCACACTCTGATAAATTATGCCTATTAAAGTAGTACTAGAAATTGTTTTTTATTTTAATTTTCTTATTTTTATAAAATGTTATTGAAGTATATTATTGACAGTTGAAAATCCATAAACAAAGAATGTGTAGTAAAAATGTGGACTTAAAAACAAACATGCATATCACCATATAGGGCTTCCATACATCACCCCACCACCAACGAATGGCTTTGATGTGAAATATTTGTAAAAAATTATGCAAAAGCATTGTCAAAAAATTTCTACTAACTATAGCCTATAGCTTACATTTGGTGTATGTTCCCCAAAACCAACAGGATTATTAGCACACTGTATTAGAATTATATATTTGTTACAATTCATGAGAACATTCTTATTCTTTTTTTTTCCCCATGGTTAGTAGAAATACTTTGATATTTGTACATCAATTGTAAAAATTATACCATACACATGCAAAATGTTATTAACAGGAAAGAGTGGAAGTGGAGGAGGAGACTGGGCATAGGGGAATCCCCTATATATATATTTTTCATTCTCATATTTTTTCTTCCTACATTCTCTATATTCTTTTTTAAATGTTACAGTCAAAAATTATAAGAGGTTCCCATATGCCTCCCACGCCCCCTTACTCCATTCCTCCCATATCAACAATCTCTTTCATCATTGTGGCACATTCATTGCATTTGGTGAATATATTTTAGGAGCACTGCTGCACCACAGGAATGTGGTTTCAACTCCCCCCATTGCTTTCAGTGGGTTATGGCAGGATATATAACGTCCAGCAACTGTCCCTCTAAAGTCATTTAGGACAACTACAATTCCTGAAAATGTCCCCACATTACATCTCTTCTTCCCTCTCCATGCCCTCAGCAACTACTATGGCCACTTTCTCCACATCAGTGCTACTATTAGTCACAATAGTTCCATAACAGAATATTAGGAAGTCCACTCTAATTCATATTTTATTCCTCCATCCTGTGGACTCTGGGATGGTGATGTCCATCCCACCTCTATATTGAGAGGGGGCTTAGATTCTATATGGATGATGGATGCAATTTTCCTCCTTGCATTTGTTGGAACTTTGATTCCCTGGTGTGGTGACTGACCCTCTTCATCTCCCTGTTTCCTGGCCAGGGTAAGTCCAATGAACCCGAGGATAGGAGTTGCAAGCATGCTGAGGTTCAGGGCCCAGATGGCACATGGATAATCCAGAGATTCAAGTCTCCTGAGTATACACCAACACCAGCACCAATCATAGGTTCTGTAAAAGTAACAGAAGATGTATGTGTAGAAGGGACAACCTGAGTCCAAATCCATCATGCTCAGGAACACAAATTCCAAACTGTGGCCAACTGACCAAGCACTGAATGCCAGAGCCTAGAATAACCATAGAACCTGTGGGTCTCGATAGTCCTCAGGAGAACTAGTACATGGAGTTGTATCTACTTTGGCTGTCTCTGGGGTCCTGCTGAGGCATGCATAAGAAAAACCCCTCTGATGACTTCCTGACTCTTGTTTGAAGATTATTAGCCATATAATCTCATTTGTCTTTGCCATTTCCTCTTATTCAAGGTCAAAAAACAGTATTTAACACATGATCCTACATGTAGGCTGAGATATCCTGCTGATCCGAGTTGACCCTTTTATTCAAGGTCTTTTTCTAGTTACATCACCAGCTGGTACTTGGTAGTAATCCCCAAGCACCAGGGAGGCTCATCCCCAGGAGTCATGTACCATGCTGGGAGGAAGGTAATGCATTTACATGCTGAGTTTGGCCTAGAGAGTGGCCACATTTGAGCAACATGGAGGCTCTCAGGAGGTAACTTGTAGGCACCATGCTGCTCTAGGCCTATTTCATATTTCAGGCACACAAGCTCATGAGCATAGCCATGAGTATCAAGGGCTCTTTATTGGACCATCCTTCTTTGTTGGTCTTTGCAATTGCACTTGGGTGATTATTTCTGTTCCATTGTGGAATGTGATAGAGCTCCCCTGGCTAGGAACTCAGCACTTCCTCCATTGTCATTTGTAACAGGAACTACTATGAAAATACCCAACATATATCCAAACATTTTTAGGTACCCTATATACATGCCCTGGAGAACTCCCAACCATGAGCCACCCCTATCAATAACACCTCACACCAGTGTTCCTCCCCTGCCATAGATGAACCTCTCTGTCATCCAAAACTTCTTAAAAAGTGAAGCCTAATATATTGCCAAATTCAATTAATAGGAAAATGAAATATAGTAATGGGTTTAAAAATTAAAAATAGAATATACACTAATTTAGGAAAACTAAAATAAAGCAAAAATAAATCAGGGTATTAAAAAATGAAAAATATTACACAGCTTTATTTTTGACATCTTGCCTTTCATCACTGCAATAGTTTTGCCTGTACAGTGGCAAGTCAAAGATATTGTATTTTAAATGAAAAACAAATCCTACATTATTTTGGGAATCTGAGATATGGTTTCATCTTTTCTTTCCATGTTGAACCTGTTTCCTTATTTAAATACTTTAATTTTCTTTCTCAAAATGTTTTATATAAAGGATACCTCATGGTTATATATAACTTTATCTTTCATTAATAGGACTACCTGCCTAATACATTAGCCTGAACATGAATAATCAGCAAGGAGAAAGGAAAAAAGAAACATTTGTTGAGCACTGACCATCTGCCAGAAAATAAAGACTGCCTTGAGGTTAAGGTGATTTTGAGAAAGCAAATACCAAACAATTTCTTCTCATGAGATTTTAACATAACAAAAATGTTACATGTAGCAGTTTGATATTTTCTATGAATTCTAAAAATAGATATTGGATTCAGAGGTTTCACTCTTACTTGATTAAATTATGATTAAGGCTTTCATTGGACTACATCAGTAGGATGCTGAATCCCCACCCACTTGGTGTGTGGGGACCCACAGAAAAAATGACAAGGCAAAGGATTTGGAAGGAGTTCTGGACCTGGAGCCGGGGAAGTAAACACACATGAAAATATCACAGCTCTGTAGACATGGCAGAGGCCCTGGGAAGAAAGGAGCCATTTGCCTAAAAGTCTACAGCTGACCTTGTGGAGAGACCGGGGCAGCTGAGTCCAGAGAGAAACAAGCCCTGGGAGAGAGGCAAGACTTGTCCAGCCTGTGGCTGAGCCTAGAAGAGGCTGAGACAACAAAGCCTTGGGAGGAGGAGGAAGACTGAACTATTACAAACATCACCTGCCATCTTGCATCAATACATCAATACAAATGGCAACTGATTCTGGGTGAGAAAGCACCTGCTATGGTACTTTGAGTTGGACTCTTTAAGGCTTGTGACTTTCAGATTATACCCAAATACATACACTTTATAAAAGCCAACAGATTTCTGGCATTTTGCATCAGCACCCCTTTGGCTAACTAATACAGTATAGTGCCATATATTTCCATTTTTACCTTTCTAGATTTTCTACTAGAAGTAGACTTCTGGAAATACTTTTAAATGTTTCTAGATATTTGAAATTCCATCTATCCCCTTAGTTGAAGTTCATACCTGTACATTTTTAAAGTTTCAATGATTCTTGGGAATTCCTAATAATGCTTTGAAAATTGATACTCACCCAAAATCAACATTGTTTCTGAAATATTTGGCTTTCTAAGTTTAGAACTTTCAACTCAAAATAGAAAAAGAATCTGATTTTTTAAAATGATTTCATAAAACACATATAAATTTCCTAAGTCATCAGCTAGAGGGACTTGAATGCAGAGAAGGGAAACTATCTTTAGGGACATATTTAGATAGTATGATTACTACTCTAAATCTTTTTCAGGTTGAGGTATTTTTTAAGGGAATAGCTTCCTTTTTAAGAGGCTCTAGTTAGAGTTTCTTCTAAGGTCCCATTATATAAAGAAGTTTGGTTTTCACAGCACTCTACAATAATGGTAACTCACTCAATGGCATTGGGGAAAATGCTTCTTCTGCACTTCGTCTGGTTCCTGAGAGTATGGAGGGAGCTCAGTCATGTAACCACTGACCTTCTGTCAACATCTTCCTATCTCTTGCCAGAGAAGAAAAAGTCACTCATCTTACCGGTAAATATGAGCCTAACTTTTATTTTATTTCTTATTTTATTCAAAATTTAAGTGAGGAAAAGGGATGATTTATTGGACCTCTTAAGAGACACTCATCCCCGTAATGGAATGATCCAATACAAGCTGTCAAAGGCAAGATTGAAATCAGTTTAAGAAATTGTAATATCATGTATCTTCTATATATTTCAGATTTCTGCATAAAAATTTTTTGTAAAAACCTTACACAATTTGTTGTGCAAACTAAATACGCCTGGGGAAAACACACCACTGCATATCATAGAACAGGGGAGGAAAGCACATCATGCACTACAAGGAGTATACAAGTATGCCAAGATGCTGATGCCTTCAGCCTGGGGTGACTGATGGAGACTGGGGCAGCTTGAGCCTTCAGGCCCATCACCACTAGCCACAAGGTAATCCAAGGTGCTCTCCAAATAGCATCACTTTGTATATGTGTCATGACATAAATAAAGTTGGGAGGTACTACCACAGAAGTTGTAGCTGAATAAAAAGGTGAATTGTGATAGCTTAGCTGTCTGCTAGTGGCATGGCGCAACCCTGTTCAGGAGGTCATGGGCTGCAGGTGTAAAATGGTGGACTGCACTACTGTAGGTTAGATTTCAAAAGGTTAACATAGTTCACAAAGAAAGGAATATGCTAGCATTTTTTCTGTGTCCCAAAATAAATAAATCTTACTTGTCCCTCACTAGGGGAAAATAAAAAAACTAGCTGTGAGGCACCACAAAGATTCAAGCCAAGGGCAAAAAGTTCACCTCAATTGACAGAACACATGTTTTCCTGGGCAGATATTTTTCTCTGCCTATTAGTATCATTTCTACTTGGATTGTACTTATGTAAATAAAATATGTTTATAAAAATAATAAAAATGAGCTATTGTCAGCTGGGCTCTGGAAAACTATGAAAACACTGGGAAGTAACTTTATGTTATTTCTATGGGGGAAAAAGCAGGATTACACATATTGAGGTCTTCAGATATAACGTTGCCAAACAACCTTGATTAAATGTTCCAAGCCTCTGATACTATTTCTGTTATTTGAGGATTACAAAGGTAAAAATTCCAAATGCTGTTTTGAAAAAGGATGACTTTAAAAAGACCCAATATTTGTAAATGTTATAATGCAAGAGAGATGTTAGATAATAACCATTCTAATAAGGTATATTGGCAGAGAGTATTTGTCCAGTCATCAAAAAACTAGTGACTATGGGACTCTTGCAGTTTGTAGAAAACTGTAGTATTCCTAACATATAAAAGGAGAAAATAGGGAGGAAATGGGTATGAAATAATATACATACAACAGCATAAAAGAATAACCTTTCTAGTTTCATTTAGTGAATGTAAGAGAAGACTTCTTACGCTGTATCCAACATATCTGGACAGAAACCAGAATTGGTGATGAAGAGAAACTGCTCCTTGCAAATTCTGCCACAAATGACCATTCTCTAGTTACAAGAGAAATTCAGTAAATCCTAATGGTTAAGAGTATAGGATCTGGTTACTGGAAATTAATGCTTAATCTTGAACAAGAAATGTAACCTTTTATTTCTTCATCTCTAATATGAAATATAATAACTACCAAAGGGTTGTTGTGAAAAAGATGAAATAAGATAAAACATGTAAAGTATTTACAAGTTTGTCTTGCCTATTCTATAGTAAGGTCTAAATAGTATGAGCTATTTTTATTATTCAATACTACAAGTCCCCCAGCCTACAATCTTAGACCCAGTGACTGACACACTGATGCTACAGATGCAGAATTCTAAGAAATACTAAATTTTTAAAAAAAACTTAACTAACTTCCACACTTTATTCAGATTTCCTTAGTTTTACTTTTCTAATGTAGTATCACTGTTATAATTCATGAAACAATATTACTATAATTATACAACAAACTTTAGCCTACTGTGTACATTAGGGTTCACTCTTTGTGCTGTATAGTTCTCTGTGTGTGGTAAGTTACATAAAACTTGAAACTTCCCTCCTTATCCACGTTCAAACATATAATGAATATATTGTACTACCATCACCACCATCCATTATCAAACCTTTCCATCACTTGAAACAGGAAGTCTATACTAAATAAGCATTAAGCCCAAAGGCCCTATTCCCATCTTGGTCCTTGGTAACCTGTATTCTAGTTTCTAACTGAATTTGCTTATTCTAATTACTTAATGTCCGTGAGATCACATCTTATCTTCAAAGGTCATCCATGTTGTCACATGTGTCAGAACTTCATTCTTTTTATGGGTAAATAATATTACATTGTAGGTCTATACCACATTTTACTTATTCATCTGTTAATGGACACTTGAGTTGCTTCCATCATTTAGCAATTGTGAAAAATGACACTAAGAGCCCATGTGCAAATTTAAGTCCTGCTATCAATTCTTTTGTGTCATGTGATAAGTATCCACTTAACTTTCAGAGGAACTGCCAAACTGTTTTCCACAGCAGTTGCACAATTTTACATTCCCAACAATGAACAAGTGTTACTATTTCTTCACAGACTCTTCTACACTTGTTATTTTGTTTTGTTTTGATTTGTTGTTAATAATGGCAATACCAGCAGCTGTGAGATGGTTTCTTATTGTGGCTTTGACGTGCATTCTTCTGATGGCTAATGAATTCAAGCATCTTTTCATGTACTCATTGACCTTTTGGATGCCTTATATTTATTTTTCTTGCCAAAGAGCTCTGGCTAGGACTTCTAACACAATGTTAAATAACAGTGGTAACAGTGGGCACTCTTGTCTTATTCTTAATCTTAAAGGAAAACCTTTCAATGTTTCACCGTTAAGTAGGATGTTACCTGTTGACTTTTCACAGATACTCTTTGTCACGTTGAGGAAGTTTCTGTCTATTCCTAAGGTTCTAAATGCTTTTATCACAAAGGGTGCTGTATTTTGTCAAATAACATTTCTGTATCAATTGAGATGATCATATGGCTTTGTACCTTCATTCTGTTAATAAACCAATCTTGCATACCTGTTAAAATAAGTCTTGATCATAGTGTATAATTCCTTTAATGTTCTGTTGGATTAGGTTTGCTAGCATTTTGCGGAGGATTTTTGCAACTATATTCCTAAGAGATGTTGGTCTGTAGTTTTCTTTTCTTGTGCTGTGTTTATCTGCCTTTGGTATGAAGGTGACATTGGCCTCAAGAATGAATTGGGGAATGCTTTCTCCTCTACAATTTTTTGAAGAGTTTGAGACTAGTTGGAGTTCAGTCTTCTTGGATGGCTTGGTAGAATTCCCCTTTGAAGTCAGCTGGTCCTGGGTTTTTCTCTTGGGAGGTTTTTGATGACTGATTCAATCTTTTCACTAGAAATTAGTTTGCTGTGATCTTCTATTAGTTTTTCAGTCAATGTAAGAATTTTTCCATTTCTAAGACCATGTGATTCTAAGAATTTGCCCATTTCATCTAGATTATTAATTTATTGACATACACTTGCTCACAGTATACTCTTACAGTCTTTCTAATTTCAGTTGAAATGTTCCCCTTTCATTCCTGTTGTACCTTCTCCCTTTTGTATCATATTTCTATATTGCTATTGTTGTATTCATTTTATTTCCCAAATTCCCTCCCAAGCTTTGGGCTGCAGAAATACTATAGTGGATGGTGGTGGCAGAAGGTTGGTGGCCCCAGTTGCCAACCCTGATTCTAGCACATGGGCCCTATTCTATAAGTAGATTCTTTGAATAAAAGCTAGTGAGAAGTCAGTCGTCTTTTTGGAACCTCAGCCTCTGTTCCAGAGTACTGATCTTTTTCCCAAGGCAGGCCCTGGGAAAATCTCAAAGACTATCAACACCCTTCCCCTGCCAAGGGCCCAGGTACTATTTGGATAAGACTGTAAAGCAATTAAAGTCTCAGGGTGTTGTTGAAAACAAGAGAGTAATCAGTTAGCAATAATTGGGGCCTAACAACTGGGTTTGATACCAACAGAGCCAAAAGCTTAATGGTTAAGTAAGAAAGAGAGACATTCAAAGAAAGCCCAGCTAAATCACTGTCATCTTTGGTGATCAGGAAAACTGTACATGCTCAAGGCTGTATACTAGAAAGAACCAGGGAAGGAATTTCTGAGCTACAAGTCTCTGGTTACATATATGGCAAATTCATAAACTCCCTGAAGAGTGAAAGCAGTCTCCAAGTTACACACAGATTCCATAGTAAAAGGTGAAAATCTTACTGGTTCAGGGGACTTAAGCAAATCCTGACCAATCAGTGGCTGAAAACTAAATGGTGCTGGGAGTGGATGTAGATCAAGTGGTTTAGCACCTGCTTCTCATGAAGGAGTTCCTGGGTTCAATCTCCAGTGTCTTCTTGAAAAAAGAAAATGGCACTGACTCCTAGGCAAACCCTAGGGAGCCAACCATAAAGAAACAAATGAGGAAAATAATTGAGCAGGCACATGATAGGCTGTACACTAAGGGAAAAATAGACTTTCCAACCCAGTAGATAACAAACAAATGAGCAAACAGTAACAAGGAAAGAAGTCTTGGGAACACGGGTGGTTGGGACTCACCATCCATAGATAGTACAATATATTATCTAAAATGTTCAATTTTCATAACAAATTACAAGACATGAAAAGAAACAGGACAGTGTGTCCAATACAACTGGGGAAAAAAGTAGACAAAAGAGAGTGCCTTTCAGGGGACCCAGATGCTGCATTTAGCATGGAGAGGCTTGAAAGCACCTATTTTAAATATGTTTAAAGTGCTAAAGAAAATCAGGCTTAAAGAACAAAGGAAAATATAATGATAATTACACATTAAAGACAGAATATCAATAATGAGATAGGAATTATAAAAAAATAGAATGAAATGCTAATTCTGGACTTGAAAGGAATGATGACAAAATTGATAAATCTGCTAGAGTGGATCAACAGTGGGTCCTGGCAGAAGGAAGAATCAGTGACCCTTAAGACAGATAAATGGAAATTATGCAATCTTGGGAACAGAGAGACCAAAATGATAGAAAATAAATGGAACCTTAGAGACTGAGTTTGATGACAAACATTAATTTACACATCCAAGAAGTTCAACACACTTCAAGTTAAACAAATGCAAAGAGAGTCACACACAGGCACATCAAAGTAAAAATGCTGAAAAACAAGACAAAAGGAAATTCTTGAAAGCAGCAAGAAGTATTTGACTACTCACATACAGGGAACCCCTAAAAGATAAATAGCTGACATCTCATCAGAAATAATGGAGGTCAGAAGGCAGCAAGATGGCATATTCCTAAAAAAAGGAAAAAACCAAAACTGTCAAACAAGAATCTCATAGCCAGCAAAACTATCTTTCAAAAACGAAGACAAAATTAATTTCCAGTAAGAAAAACTGAAAGAATTAATTGCTAGCAGAAATGCCTTACAGGAAATATTAAAGGAAGTTCTTCAGGCTAAAAGCAAGTCACAGTATTTCAAATCCACATGAAAAAATATAGAGAGTGCCAATAAAGATAATTATGTAGGCAATTATAAAGACATTATAACAACTTATGTCTTCTCTTATCTTCTATTAGTACATTAAACAGCAGCTACAGAAAACAATACGTTTGTAATTTTTATCACTGGGTTTATAATAATTTGTATTGTTGGGCCCATAATATGTAGAAATGTAATATATTTCATTATAGGAACACAAATGAGGTAGATGTGAACAAATCTAAACTGAAGTAAGGACATAATACCTGATGGTAACGTACCTGCAAGAAGAAATGAAGAAAACCTGAGAGGCAGGTGCGGTGGGAGGAGGGAGCGTGATGGGAGCAGGGACCTAGGTGGAAGGCTGGTCACCACAGGGACAACTCAGTGCTGATCTGGCCTGGGCCTGGGCTTTGTCCTGCCATGGGCCTGTCTGCACAAGAGATGGAGGCGCCAGGGTTCTCCGCGGCTCAGGCTATGGTGCCAGGCCTGGCCACCACTAAAACCATCCTCGGGCCTGCCTTAGTGGCTCCATCTGGGGCTTTGTGGAGTGAGGGGGATGGAAGCCAAGAAGGCAGGAGGAGGAAGGGGAAGGAGGAGGGAGGGAGAGGAGATGGGGAGGGGAGGGGAAAGGGAGGGGAAGCTCAGCTAGAGGCTGGAATTTTAATAGAAAAGCAGAACTAAGGCATTTTATGGATTTATCGCAAACCAAAATTAATGAAGCAAATTTCATTTTGCAAAATAAAAAGAAATGAAGAAAACCAGATATGATAAATAAGGTTAATAAAATTAACTATTCATGTATACTTGTTCTGCATTCTTTACTCAGCTACTTTAAAAGAGATAAGGTTATATAAAATAATAACTATAATAATGCATTTGCATCTTATATATAGGTGGAAAATGTATAATATCACAAAAAGGGGAGAGGGGAAAATGTACAGGAGTAAAATTTCTATATCTCACTCAAATGAAGTTAGTATAAATTTGAAAATATTTAAGTTTTTATGTATATGGTAAGGCCTGCAGCCACACTGAGAAAATAACTCGAAAATAGTTTCAAAATCATTAAATCAACCCAAATATTTCACTACAAAAATATCCATGTAATAAAAAGAATATTGGAAAAGGAAAACAGAAGAATAAAAGGATATAAAATGTACAGCAACCAAATGGCAGATATAAATTCAATGATGTCAATAACATTACGTGAACAGATTATACAATGCAACCAAATGGCAGAGATTGTTATGCTGAATAAAGAAATAAGAACCAACTCTATATTGTCAATAAGAAACACATTTCAGAATGAAAAATACAATAGGTCAAAACAAAAAGCATGAAAAAAGACATACCATACAAACAAGCCACAGGAGAGCTGGAAGGATTATACTGATATCAGAAAAAATAGACTTTAAATCCCCCCAAAATGGGACATTTTTTAATAATAAAATGGTAACTCCATCAGGAAGATACAACAACTGAACACATATCATGGATCTAACCAGAGAATCCCAAAGAAAGAATTAAAGAATTCAGCATTAATAGATGAAGGTTTCAAAAACCCACTTTCAATAATAAAGAGAATATTGAGGCAGAATATCGAAATCTACAGAAAAGACTGTTGTGGGAAACTGGCTTACCTGTTTGTTATTGTGAATGTTACACCTGTTAAATGTAGCAGTTGTTAGATGTTGCAGTTGTTCTCTGTTATTGTAAATGATGTTGCAGTTCTAATAGCAAACAGCTGCTTGGTAGTTTCCCAATAAATGTGATGGGAAAACAAGGGTTGAGGCTCTCCGTTCCAGAAGCTGTGAGTACCTTGGTCCCAGGTTTTTCTCCCCTCTTGTGTCTCTACCTTTATTTCTGTGTTGCCTTCCCTTCAAGCCAAACCATTGTGAGCTGAATGCAGCAAAATACCACAAAACAACTAGATTTAACAGATATTTATAGAACATTCCACACAACACAAGCAGAATACACATTCATCACAAGCACAAATGAAACATTCTTTAGGATTGGTCATATGATAGACCATAAAAATCACCTTAAGAAAAGATGTTTCTAGGACACTGCATTTGCCAAAACAAAATTACACGTTTATAAATCCTACTAGTAAAAAATGCCTTAATGAACCTTAAAAGTTTGAAACCATACAAAACGATGAAGGTAAGTCAGAAAGCAATAACAAGGACATTTTTGAAATTCACAAATAAGTGGAAATTAGCACAATCCTAAATAGCCAATGGCTTTTTTCTGTCTGTGTCCATTAGCTGTGTGATCTTCTGTATCTGTTTATCTTTTTGTCATCTTTTCTCATTTTTCTCCTCTAGGATTCACCAGGTTCAATCCTGGGGGCCTCTGATGTGGAGAGAGCCACCTCAGTTCCTGGTCTCTGCTTTTCTTCATCTCTCTTTCATTGTGTCAAAATCTTGCTCCATGACTCACTTGCACAGGCAACAGCTCACAGTGCAGGCACTTGACTCACTGTGCAGGCACTCAGTTCACCATGTGGGCACTTGTGTGGGCATTCGGCCTGCCGTGTAGGCACTTGGCTCACCTCATGGGCACTTGGCTCACTGCGGTCACCACGTGGGCAATGACTCACTGCTCAGGCATGCTTCCCTTCTTTTTCACCAGGAGGCCCCAGGGATTGAACCCAGGTCCTCCGATATGATAGGCAGAGGTGCTATCACCTGAGCCACATCCTCTTCCCTCCTCTATGGTTTCAGATGAGAGGTGAGAGCTTAATTGTATTGTTTCCCTTGTATGGGATGCTTGGCTTTTCTCTTTGTGCTTTCAAAATCCCCTCTTTATTGATGATATTTGTCATTCTGAATAGTAGGTGCCTGGGGTAGGTCTATTGAAATTTATTCTTCTTGGGATGCATTGTCCTTCTTGGACATTGATATTTATGTTTTTCGTAAGTGTTGGGAAGTTTACAGTCATTATCTCTTCAAATATTCATTCTGCTCATTTTCCATTCTCTTCTTTTTGGACACCAAGAGCACAAATGTTTGTGCATTTCACACTGTCATTCAATTCCTTGAGACTCTGTTCCATTTTTTCCATTCTAGTCTCTTTCTGTTCTCCTGTCTTTTCCAGTTCAGATGTTCTGTCTTCAAAATTACTGATTCTGTGTTTAAGCACTTGAAATCTGCTCGAATGTGCCTCTAATGTTTTTTTAAATCTCATCCATCATGTCTTTCATTCCCATAAGATCTGTTACTTTTATTTGCATGTCTTCAAATTTTTCTTCATGCTCTCCCAGTGTCTTCATTGTATCTTTCATATTTTAGTCCTATTTTCTTTTTTTTAAATTGACTTTGTAATAATATTACATTAAAAATATATATATGAGGTCCCATTCAACCCCACCCCCCCAACCACACCTTTCCCCGCCCCCCCCCCAGCAACACTCGTTCCCATCATCATGACACATTCATTGCATTTGGTAAGTACATCTTTGGGCACCTCTGCACCTCATGGTCAATGGTCCACATCATGGTCCATACTCTCCCCCATTCCATCCAGTGGACCCTGTGAGGATTTACAATGTCCAGTGATTGCCCCTGAAGCACCGTCCAGGGCAGCTCCATGTCCCAAAGACGCCTCCACTTCTCATCTCTTCCTGCCTTTCCCCATACCCATCAGCCATCATGTCCACTTTTCCCAATCCAATGCCACCTTTTCTATGTGGATATTGGATTGGTTGTGTCCATTGCACCTCTATGTCAAGAGGCTCAGATTCCACATGGATGCTGGATGCAATCCTCCCACTTTCAGTTGTAATCACTCTAGGGTCCATGGTGTGGTGGTTGTCCTTCTTCAACTCCATCTTAGCTGAGTGTGGTGAGCCCAATAAGTCAGATTGTAGGTGCTGGAGTCTGTTGAGGCTCAGGACCTGGCTATCACATTGTCAGTCCAGAGATTCAAATCCCCTAAATATATCTTAAACCCCGACACTAACTGCACCTCCAGCACATTAGCATGAAAGTCTTATGAAGAGAGATCCCATCTGAGTCCAGATTCATCACACATAAACACCAGTTCCAAAGAGGGGCCATCTGACCTGGTAGTTAACCCCATCGGCCATGACCATAACTCCCATGGGTCTCTTTAGCCCTCGAAGGAACTGATATCTGGGGGTTGTATCTGCTTTATCTGTCTCTCAGACTCTGCTCAGTTGTGCATAAGGGCAATCCTTCTGACAGCCTCCAGACTCTTTTTTAGAGACTCGTAGCCATATAAACTCATTTCTCCTTTCCATTTCCCCCTTACATTAGGTCAAACAGCATTTTAAAGTCATGTTATTTTATGTAGACAGGGATATTCTGCTGATCCGCGTTGAACCTTCCGTATGAGGTCATTTTCCAGTTGCATCATCAGTTGGTAGTTGATAGTGGTCCCTCGGTGCCAGGGAGGCTCATCCCCGGGTGTCATGTCCCACGCTGGGGGGAAGGCATTGCATTTACATGCTGAGTTTGGCTTCGAGACTGGCCACATTTGAGTAACATGAAGGCTGAGAGGAGGAAATTCCCAGGCACAATGCTGCTCTAGGCCTTGTTCTTATTTTCGGCTTATCATCTCACAAGCATAGTCATTAGTATCAGGGGCTCACTGTTGAACCCTCACTCCCTCCCGGTCCCCACCGCTGCACCTGGGAGACTGTCGCTGCTCCCCTAGGGACCACAACAGAGCACCACTGGCCAGGAACCCAGTACCCCCCCTGCTGTGGTTTTTAATTGTTGCCACTATGAGTATATCCAAACATTACCATGCACCCTGGACATATGTTCTGTACAGCTCCCTGTCAGCCATATATCACCTGTCAATGGTATCCTATACCAGTATCCCTCCATTGCCATTGTTGAAACACTCTGTGATCCAGAACTCCCCGAAATTTGAAGCCCAATCTAATGTCAGGGTCCCTTACTAGGGAATGGCATATAGCGATGGGTTTAAAGGTTAGATAAAGAATACGTGTTGACTTGGAAAAAATTCTACATCCTATCTTTTTCTTTTTCTTTTTTTTTTCCCCCTAATTATTGAGCTTCTCCTCACAGGAGCCCTAGACCACAGCAATTCAAGTATGCAATATACAGCACTCCCACACATCCACCACAAAACCTTTTCCCTTCCACAGCGATACCCTTACATCCTATTCACATCATATTTACTTAACGTGATGTACAGCGTCTAAGACAATAGCCTTCTAACAAGGTGACATCTGTGCTTACATTGTGGTGCATACTTTAGGATACACATTTTTTTACATTCTTATTTATCCTATGTTTTACATTATTATTTTTTTTAACTTTTTTTAATTGACTTTGTAATAATATTACATTACAAATATATATATATGAGGTCCCATTGAACCCTACCACCCCCACCCCACCTCTCCCCCCCCCCCCCAGCAACACTCCTTCCCATCATCATGACACATCCATTGCATTTGGCAAGTACATCTTTGGGCACCTCTGCACCTCATGGTCAATGGTCCACATCATGGCCCATACTCTCCCCCATTCCATCCAGTGGGCCCTGTGAAGATTTACAATGTCCGGTGATTGCCCCTGAAGCACCATCCAGGGCAGCTCCATGTCCCAAAGACGCCTCCACCTCTCATCTCTTCCTGCCTTTCCCCATACCCATCAGCCATCATGCCCACTTTTCTCAATCCAATGCCACCTTTTCTATGTGGACATTGGATTGGTTGTGTCCATTGCACCTCTATGTCAAGAGGAGGCTCAGATTCCACATGGATGCTGGATGCAATCCTCCCACTTTCAGTTGTAATCACTCTAGGGTCCATGGTGTGGTGGTTGTCCTTCTTCAACTCCATCTTAGCTGAGTGTGGTGAGCCCAATAAGTCAGATTGTAGGTGCTGGAGTCTGTTGAGGCTCAGGACCTGGCTATCACATTGTCAGTCCAGAGATTCAAATCCCCTAAATATATCTTAAACCCCGACACTAACTGCACCTCCAGCACATTAGCATGAAAGTCTTATGAAGAGAGATCCCATCTGAGTCCAGATTCATCACACATAAACACCAGTTCCAAAGAGGGGCCATCTGACCTGGTAGTTAACCCCATCGGCCATGACCATAACTCCCATGGGTCTCTTTAGCCCTCGAAGGAACTGATATCTGGGGGTTGTATCTGCTTTATCTGTCTCTCAGACTCTGCTCAGTTGTGCATAAGGGCAATCCTTCTGACAGCCTCCAGACTCTTTTTTAGAGACTCGTAGCCATATAAACTCATTTCTCCTTTCCATTTCCCCCTTACATTAGGTCAAACAGCATTTTAAAGTCATGTTATTTTATGTAGACAGGGATATTCTGCTGATCCGCGTTGAACCTTCCGTATGAGGTCATTTTCCAGTTGCATCATCAGTTGGTAGTTGATAGTGGTCCCTCGGTGCCAGGGAGGCTCATCCCCGGGTGTCATGTCCCATGCTGGGGGGAAGGCATTGCATTTACATGCTGAGTTTGGCTTCGAGACTGGCCACATTTGAGTAACATGAAGGCTGAGAGGAGGAAATTCCCAGGCACAATGCTGCTCTAGGCCTTGTTCTTATTTTTGGCTTATCAGCTCACAAGCATAGTCATTAGCGTCAGGGGCTCACTGTTGAACCCTCACTCCCTCCCCGTTCCCGCCACTGCACCTGGGAGACTGTTGCTGCACCCCTAGGGACCACGACAGAGCACCACTGGCCAGGAACTCAGTACCCCACCCTACTGTGGTTTTTAATTGTTGCCACTATGAGTATATCCAAACATTGCCATGCACCCTGGACATATGTTCTGTACAGCTCCCTGTCAGCCATATATCCCCTGTCAATGGTATCCCATACCAGTATTCCTCCATTGCCTTTGTTGAACCACTCTGTGATCCAGAACTCCCTGAAATTTGAAGCCCAATCTAATGTCAGGGTCCCTTACTAGGAAATGGCATATAGCGATGGGTTTAAAGGTTATATAAAGAATACGTGTTGACTTGGAAAAAATTCTACATCCTATCTTTCCCCCCCCCGCCCCCCCTAATTATTGAGCTTCTCTTCACAGGAGCCCTAGACCACAGCAATGCATATATATAGAATACAGCACTCCCATACATCCACCACAAAACCTTTCCCTTCCACAGCGATACTCTTACACCCTATTCACATCATATTTCCTTAACGTAATGTACAGAGTCTGAGACAATAGCTTTCAAACATGGTGACGTCTGTGCTTACATTATGGTGCATACTTTATGTTACAGAGTTTTTTACATTCTTAGTTATCCTATGTTTTACATTATGGTTTACATTATCAGTCTGTCATCTCCTATATGTTATGGTGTAATATTACATGTTTTATATCCATCCTTGTGTACTCTCACGAAACTCCTCTCTTACCCCCCATTTACCTTGGTTCCACACATTTAACGTCCATTTTCCCTTCCACCTTGGTGCCCACAGTGACAGCCAACCTCTGTTTCCCAAGGAGCCACTTCCAGAGATAGATGGAATAGTGTTCAGGGCCTAACTTGCTCAACTGCCCCAATGCCCTGGGAGCCACCCTTTCTCTCTAGGGATACAGTTCCCTCTATTTGATGGCATTAGTCCTCCCCATGATGTGGGTCCACCCCCACTCTCACTACTTGGGTTTCTACCCCATGGTGTCACCCACTCTGGCAGAATGAGCATTTAGACATTGCCCAGGAGCCCGTCCTGCATCAGACCCTCCCCTCCGAGCATTCTAAACAGGTAACCCTCTATATTATATTTTGATATGATTTTCTCAGCATTTTACTCTCCACCAACACCTGACCCTCTCCTGTGTTCATATGCCACCCCTCTCTCCCCCCACTTTTGGGCAATGTTACCCATCCACCCCTCCCCAGCCACCCTCAAACCCGCAAAGCCCCAACCAGAGGCAACCACTTGCCCCCCTTCTATCTCTTCTTTGTGTTCATACTTACCACCATCTCGTCTTAAATTCCACCCCTGCAGACATCGGCTCACATCCTTCCTCCACCCTCTGATTTCTTGTAAGCCTATCGTTCAGTCTCTTGCTATCTAGGGCAGCTTGGTTATTTCATATCATTGAGGTCATGTACTATTTGTCCTTCAATGTCTGGGTTGCTTCACTCAACATAAGGTTCTCAAGATTCATCCATGTTATCACATGTGTTTGTAGTGTGTTTGTTCTTACAGCCGAGTAGTATTCCATTGTGTGTATATACCACATTTTATTGATCCACTCATCTGTTGATGGGCATTTGGGTTGATTCCAACTTTTGGCGATAGTGAACAGTGCTGCTATGAACATTGGTGTACATATATCGGTTTGTGTCCTTGTTTTCAGTTCTGCTGGGTATATACCCAGCAGTGGTATTGCTGGGTCATATGGCAAATCTATGGCTAGTTTTTTGAGAAACCGCCATACTGTCCTCCAGAATGGTTGGATCCTTCTGCATTCCCACCAGCAGTGGATGAGTGTTCCCCTTTCTTCACATGCTCTCTAGCACTTGTAATCTTCTGTTTTTTTATAGCTGCCAATCTTAGGGTGTAAGATGGTATCTCATTGTGGTTTTGATTTGCATTTCCATGAGAGCTAGAGATTTGGAACATTTTTTCATGTGCTTTTTTACCATTTGTATTTCTTCTTTGGAAAAGTGTCTGTTTAAGTCTTTTTCCCATTTTTTAAATGGGTTGTTTATCTTTTTATTTTCAAGATATAGGAGTTCTTTATATATGCAAGTTATAAGTTTCTTATCAGATATATGTTTGCCAAATATTTTCTCCCACTGTGTGTTCTCCCTTTTTACTTTCTTGACAAACTCCTTTAAGGTGCAGAAGGCTTTAATTTTGAGGAAGTCCCATTTATCTATTTGTTCTTTTGCTGCTCATGCTTTTGGTGAGATATTCATAAATCCATTTCCTATTACAAGGTCCTGTAGATGTTTCCCTACACTGCTTTCTAAGGTTTTTATGGTCTTGGCTCTTATATTTAGGTCTTTGATCCATCTTGAGTTGATCTTCGTATAAGGTGTGAGATGGTAATCCTCTTTCATTCTTCTACATATGGCTATCCAGTTCTCCAGACACCATTTGTTGAATAGGCCACTCTCTCCCAGTTGAGAGGGTTTGGTGGCTTTATCGAATATTATGTGGCTGTATATGTGAGGTTCTATATCAGGGCTTTCAATTCGATTCCATTGGTCTGTGTGTCTCTCCTTATGCCAATACCATGCTGTTTTCACCACCGTAGCTTTGTAGTATGTTTTGAAGTCAGGTAATGTGATTCCTCCAATTTCGTTTTTCTTTTTCAGTATGTCTTTGGCTATTTGGGGTCTCTTTCCTTTCCAAATAAATTTCATAGTTAGTTTTCTAGTTCCTTAAAGAAGGCTGTGTTGATTTTTATTGGGATTGCATTGAATGTGTAGATCAGTTTTGGTAGGATAGACATCTTAAAAATGTTCAGTCTTCCTATCCATGAACAAGGAATAGTCTTCCATTTATTTAGGTCTTCTTTGATTTCCTTGAACAATCTTGTATAGTTCTCGGTGTATAAGTTCTTTATCTCTTTAGTTAAATTTATTCCTAAGTATTTGATTTTTTTATTTACTATTGTGAATGGTATTTGTTTCTTGATTTCCTCCTGATCTTGTTCATTATTGGTGTACAGAAATGCTACTTATTTTTGCGCATTGATCTTATAACCTGTGACTTTACTAAACTCATTTATGAGTTCTAGAAGCTTTGTTGTAGATCTCTCAGGGTTTTCTATGTATAGGATCATGTCATCTGCAAATAATGAAATTTTGACTTCTTCCTTTCCAATTTGAATGCCTTTTATTTCTGGTTCTTGCCTCAGTGCTCAAGCAAGTACTTCTAAGGCAATGTTAAATAGGAGCGGAGACAGTGGGCATCCTTGTCTTGTTCCTGAGTTTATAGGGAAGGAGTCTAGGATTTCTCCATTGTAAACAATGTTGGCTTTAGGTTTTTCATATATACTCTTTATCATGTTCAAAAAATTCCCTTGTATTCCAATCTTTTGGAGTGTTTTTATCAAGAAAGGGTGCTGTATTTTGTCAAATGCTTTTTCTGCATCAATAGATATAATCATGTGATTTTTTTCCTTCAATCTGTTTATATGGTGTATTACGTTGATTGATTTTCTTATGTTGAACCATCCCTGCATACCTGGGATGAATCCCACTTGGTCGTGGTGTATAATTCGTTTAATGTGTTGTTGAATACGATTAGCAAGTATTTTGTTAAGTATTTTTGCTTCTATGTTCATTAGAGAAATTGGTCTTTAATTTTCCTTTCTTGTGATGTATTTGTTTGGCTTTGGTACTAGGGTAATGTTGGCATCATAGAAGGAGTTGGGTAATGTTCTTTCTGTTTTGATTTTTTGGAATAGTTTCAGCAGGATTGGTGTCAGTTCTTTCCGGAATGTTTTGTAGAATTCACCTGTGAAGCCATCTGGCCCTGGGCTCTTCTTAGTTGGGAGATTTTTAATAACTGGTTCTATCTCTCTGCTTGTGACTGGTTTGTTAAGATCATCAATGCCTTCTTTTGTCAATATGGGCTGCTTATGTGTTTCTAGGAATTTGTCCATTTCTTCTAGATTGTCATTTTTGTTGAAATATAGTTTTTCAAAGTATCCTCTTATGATAGTCTTTATTTCTGTGGGGTCAGTGGTGATATTGCCTTTCTCATTTCTTATTTTGTGTATTTCCATCTTCTCTCTTTTTCTTTGTTAGTCTCGCTAAAGGTTTGTCAATTTTTTTGATCTTCTCAAAAAACCAGCTCTTGGTCTTGTTTATCTTTTCAAGTGCTTTCTTATTTTCTATTTCATTTAGTTCTGCTCTTATCTTTGTTATTTCCTTCCTTTTTCTTCCTGTTGGGTTACTTTGTTGTTGTTTTTCTAATTCCTTCAAAAGTGCAGTTAGCTCTTCAATTTTTGCTCTTTCTTCTTTTTTGATATATGAATTTATGGCTATAAATTTTCCTCTCAGTACTGCTTTTGCTGCATCCCATAAATGTTGGTATGTTGTGTTATCATTATCATTTGATTCAAGGTAGTCATTGATTTCTTTTGAGATTTCCTCTTTGACCCACTGTTTTTCTAAGAGTGTGCTGTTTAATTTCCAAATCCTGGTGTGAAATCTGGGCTTCTGTCCCTTGCAAATTTCCAGCTTGACTCCACTGTGGTCAGAGATATTGTTTTGTATGATTTCAATCTTTCTGAATTCATTCAGCCTTTCTTTGTGGCCTAGCATATGATCTATCTTGGAGAATGATCCATGTGCGCTTGAGAAAAATGTATATCCTGCTGTGTTTGGGTGTAGCGATCTATATATGTCTATTAGATCCACCTCCTCTAATATACTGTTCAGATTTTTTGTTTCTTTGGTGATTCTCTTTTGAGATGTTCTGTCCAGAGTTGATAGTGGTGTATTAAAATCCCCCACTATAATTGTAGATGTATCTATTGTTCACTTAGATTTTCCAGTGTTTGCCTGACATATTTAGAGGCACCCTTGTTAGGGGCATAAATATTTATGATTGTTCAATCTTCTTGACAGATTTTCCCTTTCACTAAAATGTAGTATCCTTCTTTGTCTCTCACAATTGTTTCACATTTAAAGTCTATTTTGTCTGATATTAATATAGCTACTCCTGCCTTTTTTTGGTTACTGTTAGCTTGTATGATTGTTTTCCAGCCATTCACTTTCAATCTCCATGCGTCTCTGGGTCTAAGATGTGTCTCTTGTAGACAGCATACGGATGGGTCATATTTCCTTATCCAATGTCCCAGTCTGAATCTTTTGAGAGGTGAGTTTAATCCGTTGACATTCAGTGTTATTACTTTCAAGGAATTATTTGTGTTAGCCATATTTTGATTGGATTTGTGTTTGTCATATTTTGTTTGTATTTTTTTTGTCTTTTTTGTTGTTGTTGTTGCTCTTATACTCTCCTCCAACTCTGCCTTTCCTGTTTTTTCCTTTCTTCCAGCAGAACTCCCTTTAGAATTTCTTGCAGGGGAGGTTTCTTGTTGGTATACTCTTTCAGTTTCTGTTTGTCTGCAAATATTTTGAACTCTCCATCATGTTTGAATGCTAGTTTAGCTGGATAGAGTATTCTTGGTTGGAAATTTTTTTCCTTTAGTACCTTGTCTATATCATACCACTCCCTTCCTGCCTCCATGGTTTCAGATGAGAAATCAGCACTTAATCTTATGGAGCTTCCCTTGTATGTGATGGTTTTCTTTTCTCTTGCTGCTTTTAGGATTTTCTCTTTGTCTTGAGCATTGGATAATTTGACAAGTATATGTCTTGGGGTGGGCCTGTTGGGGTTTATGACTAGTGGACTGCGCTGTGCTTCTTGGATATGCACATCTGTCTCTTTCAGTAGATTTGGGAAGTTTTCAGCCATTATTTCCTGCAACACTCCTTCTGACCCCTTTCCCTTCTCTTCACCTTCTGGAATGCCTATAATACGTATGTTTGAGCGTTTTGCATTGTCATTCAGGTCCCTAAGTCCTAACTGGATTTTTTCTATCTTCTTATTGACCCCTTCTACTATCTGTTTGATTTCTGATGTACTGTCTTCCACATCACTAATTCTCTGCTCTGTCTCTTCTAGTCTGCTGATATTTGCTGCAAGTGTATTTTTGATTTCTTGAACTTTGGTGTTCATTCCCATCATATCTGTTATGTTTTTGCGTATGTCTGCAATTTCCCCTCCAAGTGATGTCTTCATGTTGTTAACCTCTTTCATTACTTCGTCAAATTTGTCGGTGATAAATGTTCTGAGATCTTTCATTGCTTGTGCTAAGTTTTGCTCCTCTTCGTGATTTTTGGTTTGTTGAATGGATTCAGCCATGTTTTCCTGATTACTGGTTTGGTTTGTAGATTTTTGTTGCTTTCTGGTCATCTCTTTATCTTGATGGATTTAATCAGTTCCTTAGCTTCTTTGTCTACTCTTGGAGGTTAATTAGCTGTTATTTTTGCTTAGGTGTTATATCTTCTCTTTGTCACTTTTTTCCTTCTTATTCTAATTTCTTGTTGTTGGTTTAGTTCACTTTAAAGGAAAGTATATTAGTGTTGGGGAAAGGCAATTGTGTGTGCAAGGTAAAGTATATAGTAGTATTGGTGATTTATTTTAACAAAGCAAGAATATGAGATCTGGGCGGATGGAGGTTAGATTCATGTAAATTGTGTAGAGTTATAGCAGTAGGTAGAGTACTTATTATGAGGTAGATGATTGAATATGGGAGGAATGTGGTATGAGCTAAAAAGCTATTGTTTTTGTGAGAGAGGCGAAGAGAAAAGAAAGGTACTAGTTTCTTGTGTGGATAACAGACAGAAAACAAAACAAAGGTATTAGGAATTAAGACTTAGACCCTTCATGGACCGAAGAAAGGGAGGTGGGAGGTGGAATATAGGAGAGACAGTTGATGGTGGTGGATATCAAGATGTAGGGGAAAGAGGATAGTGTAGGTAGCCTAAATCAGTTCACACAGAAATGAGGCAGTGGAGGATGAGAAGTCCAAGCGAATGTGAGGTGTTTCCTGCTGCACCTATTGTATAATTGAGTTAAAATAAACTAAGTAGAATATGAGGGACAAGAGGGGAAGAGACAACAGAAAAAAAAAGCGGGGGGAGGAAGGGATGAGAGGAAGATAGGAAAAGAGGGTGGACAAATGGTGGGGAACAGGTAGGGGAAAGAAAAAAAAAACAGATATACACGAACCAGAATTAAAACACCCACTACACAGCACCTACCACACACAAAAAAAACCCTTAAATAACTGAGTAAAAAAAGACTTTGGGGGATACGCTGTGAGAGAAGACTCGGGGATAATGCGGTGTTAGCAATCAGGAAATTGAAAAAAGTAAAGAATAAGTCAAAATGAAAATAAAAACAGAACAAAATGAAATGATAAAGAAAAAATGCCAACGTTGAAGGCTAGGGCATTTAAGGACCTCAGATGGACCTCAGTGCATGATGGATTCAGGGATGGAAAGTCTGAGATATTGAGGACTCAAGAGGTGTGAGTCTCTGTGGTGTCGGCTACCAGAGTTTAGGTAATTCAGACCTGGCAACCTCCAATCTGGTCAACAGGAAGCCTGGGAGCCCCACAGTGTAACACAGCCCTCAGGGATCCCCACAGCTGGGTGCCAGCCCTATGGGGGAAGTCAGATCCGCAAACTCTATATTGCGACTGAACCTTGCAATTCACTTACTTAGCTGGGCTCATTGGTATGTGTATCTTTCACTTCAGCTTTTGGACAGCTCCCGTCCTGTGATTCCAAACCACTGCCACTAGATGGCGCCTCTACACCGCAGCCACTTTACTAGTACAGATCCAAAGCCCGGCCTGTGACGCCGAAAACAGATTCCAAAAGCCAGAATTCCCAAGCTTCGCAGAATATTCCCTAATCGGCTTCCAGGCATGTCCCCCTCACTTGCCGCAGCCTAAAACAATTTTCCAATTACGTCCCTTTTTTGCCTATAGCCTATTTGGGTTGGAGACCGGCTGCCGGGCTTTTGGGGGTGGGGCTTCAGGCGGAAGCTCTACTGTTTGTGCTCACAATCAAAAGTTTCTCCCGCTTCACAACAAAACACCGTCTATCTTCCCAAATCGATCCGCAAAGGCGACCCGTCGCATCAACCTGCCAATAGCTCGCCCAGAACTCGTGAACTCCTTAGCAACTCAGAGCCATCTAAAAGCGGAGCTGCCGGGCAGGACCGCGGTTCTCCCCACCCCCAATAGGGAGGAGCCCGTGTGCGGGTCTCACCTGCGGGCAATAGAACCCAAATTATATCTACTAGACCAATCCTCTCCATTACCTTTCCACCCAATCGATGTCCAGGCACTTCTGCCCTGCAAAAATCCCAAAAAAGCCGTGCCTTGGAGAACCTGCAGCCGCGCCCAGCCGCCTCCTCCCAGTACAGACCACAAAGGCAAGTTCACTCGGCGACCATCTTGCCCCCCGGCACTCAGTCCTATTTTCTTTAAGTCCTTTGAAGTGATTTAGGAGAGTTGTGTGTTTATCACTAATTATCTTGAATTCTATATTTCTTCAGGATATTTGGTTTGTTCTTTTGGCTGGGCCATCTCTTCCTGTTTCCTAGTAATTTTCCTTATAATTTTTTGCTGATGTCAAAGAATCTGAATATTTTGGTGAATTTATTCTGATGACCAATTTCTCTTTCCTATTGTTTTTCCTCTTATAGTAATTCTTTGACATTTGCTTCAACTTATTCTAAGTCTTTAAGCCTTAAGATTTTTCTCCCAGTGGTTGGATACAAAGAACATGAACAGTTTTTGTCCATGGAATTTCCAGACCAGCTAACAGATGGCGCTCATCAGCACACATTTCCACAGAGGTGTTTCAGTCTAGGCTATCCTTTCTTCCTGTGTTGAATCTCCAGATCCATGATTCTAAGCAGGATCTTCTGGCCAATTCACTGAACAAAAGCAGCCTGAGCTCCCCTCCTTTACTCTCTTGATACTGCTGACAGGGAGGATGATGTCCTTTCCCCTCTCAGTCAGCTACAGTGAGCAGGGGTTTTTTCCAGCTTACTATGTTGGGGATTAGGGAAAGAAGCCCTTCTTGGCTGCCACAGGGGCTTGGTAAGTCACATGTGTCATTTTTTCTTCTTCATCTCTCTGTCCCTTGCTATCCTTGGAATTGTGTAACATTGTCATGGTCTGCTGATCCCCAAAGCAGGTCCCTCAGACAGCCTTTGGCTCTTTCTCCACTTTTTTTTTGAGAGCACTACCTGTTAGTCCATTGACATCTTCCCACAACCCTATAGCAATTAAATTTGACCCAGTTTTCAAAACTATCTCAATGATGGGGAAAGAATAGTGCCTCCAACAAATACTACAGGGACAACAGGATATACACATGCAAAAGAATTTCACACTACTTGCAGAAATTAATGCAAACTGAATCATAGATCTAAATGTATGAGGCAAAACTATGACACACTTAAAGAAAACATTGAAGCAAATCTCTGTGACTTTGGGTTAGAGCATGGTTTCTTAGATATGACACCAGAATCAGTGGGAACACAAGAAAAATGGATAAATTCAACTCTAGCAAAAAAAATTTCATTTGCATATAATTTCATTAAGAAAGTGGAAAGACAACATAGAGCATGGGAGAAAAATATCTTCAAATTATATATTTAATGTGGGACTGGTATTCCAAATACAAAAAGAACTCTCAAAACAGCTCAATAATCAAAATAAAAATACCCCAATTCAAAAATGGGCAAAAGATCTCAATAGATAGTTCTCCAAAGAAGATCTAAAATGGCTAATAAGCATAAGAAAATTACATTATTCATCATTAGAGAAATGCAAATCAAAACCACAAAGTGATATCATTTTACACCAGTAGAATAGCTATAACAAAAATGACAGTAACATGTACTGATAGGATGTGAAGAAATGGAAATTTCTTACATTGCTGATGAAAATGTAAAATGGTGCACTTTGCAAAACATTTTAGAACTTTCTCAAAATGTCAGACATAGAGCTACCTCATGAGCCAGCAATTCTACTCCTAGGTATATACCCAAGAGAAATAAAAATATGTGTACATGCAAGAAGTTACACATGAATGTTAAGAGCAGCATCATTCATAATAATCAAAAGTGCAAATAATCCAAAAGTCCATCCATAGACAAATAGATACATAAAATGTGGCATATATATATACAGTGGAATATTTTTCATCAATAAAAAGAAATGAAATACTGATGCATGCTATAACATGGATAAACCTTGAAAACATGCTAAGTGAAAGATGCCAGTTGCACAAACTATATTTTCTCTGATTCCATTTATATGAAATATCCAGAGTAGGCAAATCCATAGTGGCAGAAAATTGATGAGTGTTTGCCTTGGACTATGGGCATTGGCATAAGGAACAGGGAGTGATATGTTAGCAGATACATAGTTTCTTTCTGGGATGATTTAAAATTAGATTGAGTAATGGCTACAGAACTCTGAGTATACCTAAAAGCACTGAATCATTCATTTCAAATGTGTGATTTGAATGGTATGTGAACTATACCTCAATAAAGGTGTTTTTAAAAATAAGGTGTAGCCTCAACAATATTTTCAAAAGAAAATCTGGAAGAAATCATTCAAAGATGGCAATAGAAGTTGCTTCTGAGTGTTTACATTAGGGATGACTATTTTCTGATACTAAAACTTTTCTGTATTTCCTAAAAAGAGCTCTGGTGAGAAAGTCTTTTAAAAATATAAACTGGAAAGGGGACTTTGCTCAATGGATAGAGCATCCACCTACCACATGCAGGGTTCAATCTCAGGGCCTCCTGACTCATGTGGTGTGTTGGCCCACTCACAGTTTTGACGCACTCAGGGAGTGCCATGCCATGCAGGGCTGTCCCCCGCATAGAGGAGCCCCATGCTCAAGGACTGTACCCTGTAAGGAGAGCTGCCCAGTGTGAAAAATTCCTCCCTGCCCAGGAGTGGTGCTCCACACATGGAGAGCTGACACAGCAAGATGACACAGCAAAAAAGGACACAGATTCCCAGTGCTGCTGACAAGAATATAAGTGGACATAGAAGAATACACAGCGAATGAACACAGAGAGCAGACAACTGGGGGAGGGAAGGGGAGAGAAATAAAAAGTATATCAAATGGTAAACCTATTTTTATAATTTTGTAAAATAAACAGTCTGGGTTTCAGTTTTATAGAATAAACTATATATACATATATATCCCATATACCCAACATCCTTCCACTTCACTCTTTTCCTGTATGAATACCATTTTTTAATGTGGATGGTACATTTGTTACAGTTAATGTACAAATATTGAAACTAAACTACTAATCATGGTCAATTGTTTACATTATGGTTTGTATATTGGACCATACACTATTACAAAGTTTGATGAAATTTAACATGGCCTGTATCCATCATTGCAAGATCATGTAGAACACTTCCATCACTCCACCCCCAATATACCCCATGTTCCATCTATTCTATTTCTCCCTCCCTTCCCTTGGGACCCAGGCAACCACCAGGTTTCACTACTTGAAGTACAAGATTCATGGCTACTTTTAACAATATGGAGGACTTGACATATTGTTCTGTCCTCTCCTATTTGAAACTACCTATGCTCTCTGTAGACTCCTGCCCTCTATTGGAGAACACAGCAGGAATCCCCAGGATGGGAGTGCAACACCTTCTCACTCATTTTGTGGGTCTCCACCCACTGATACAACCCAAAATGACAAGATGCACACTCACACACTGCCTAGAAGCCTGCCAGGGGCATCCTGTCACTAATGTCCCCCACATTCAACACCCTAAACCAGTAACCCTCCCCTGCCATGTTGCCAAAAGAGCATTCCCAGTGTTGTAGTTTTAACCACATACCCGCCAATCTCCAGCGTTCACCTGCTCTGTCCCCCAACCTCCCCCCAGTTCCATGGACAGTGCACACCACCCTCCCCTCCCTATTCCTCAGATGAACCAGCACCATCCAAACCAGAAGTATTACTGCACCACTGAATGACTGTCATTTCTAACTAAAAAAACAGGAAAAGAAAGTGACTTTCAAGTTAATGGAAGAGTATAAACAAATGAGAAAGGAAAGGAAAAAGAAAAGCAAAAAGTTTTAGTTTCTTTAAAAGATCTACCAGATTGGTTAGCTTCTACTTAGATATATCAGGAATTAAAGATAATCAAATTGAATACTAATATTAGTAATGAAAGAGTAGTTTACTGAAGGACAATCTATGAAACAAACTAAATATTTAATTTCAGTGAAATTAGAATTTTAGAAATTTGTTCTCCACATAACCTTACAAATCTCCCAGTAATGAAAGACTTCTCCACAAGAATCGTTAGTGAAATAAATGTTTCATATTTTTATTGTGTAAGAATTCTTTCCTATTTGAAAGGTTCACCAAATATGTAAATATGTAAATATTTTCTAGTTGAGCAATATATAGTGATACAAAATCATTCGTGGCTGTGAAAATATTCAATATTTTTAATTCAATGTATTTAAATTTAACATAATATGAAAGTTTTGGCATATTTTCAGATTATAAGCTACAATTATTCTTTGTAAGTAAGCACTTGTTGAATTTTTTGTAGAATTTCAATAATATGAAGCAGTATTAATGATTATCTAAAAACACTCATCAAATAGTCCTTCCATTTTTGGACAACATGTCTGTGTGAGGCTCTCTTTTCTCAAAAGAATAAATAAAGACACACGTAGCAAATTCCAGTTCTTTCTTAACATGCTAAATCTCTTGGTTTAAAGAGATTTCCATAAGTCCTAAACAATTTCTCATTATGCCCTTGTTTTAGAAATGAATGTATTTTGGACAAAAGGTATTAATATATTAATATATATAGGATTCATTAGGTTAACTAAATTAAATCATTTACAATTGTATACCTTTTAATTTCTAATATGGTAAATATACATATATGTATATATATAACTATCTTTCACTTAATAGAATTTTCATGGTGTCTTTTTTATTAAGAGTGTAGAGTTGAGAAGTGATGACATAAAGTCCATTAAATTTTATTTTCAAAAGTTCAGGAAACCTCAGGAAGCATATTTTTAGCATGCATTTTGCCCACAAGAACACTCTTTTGAATTCATTTTTTCCATGGAAATAAGGAGACTGTGGCTTCGTTTTATGCCTGTTGATCATTATTTATTTATTAGATGCCTGTACATCATGCAGGGACAATGCTCAGGTTTCCCTTCACAGAGTCAGATGTGATCTACCAATATTTCAGTGATTTATCTCTAAATTTTTGGATATCCTCTTCAACTGTTTGATTTTCTGAAGTTTTTGTCCTATGTGTGTTTGCATTGTCTTCGTATATTCTGCATTTTTGTTTATGACACATATTTATATATTTCCAAAGGTGCTTACCGTGTGTTCTGTGGAAGCCTGTAACAAAGCCTAGAGCAGTCTTACCCACATGTACCCAGAGGTATCCATTCTCATTTTGTTTGTAACTTCTGGAGTGATTGCTGTTTTAGGTCCCATTGCAAAGAAAGCTTCTTCTAAAACTCTTATCACACATGCTTTACTCCACGGTGCTGCATTCATTAACCCTACATCTATACACTGTGGAAGAGAGCTTTACATTACCCAAGCAGAATTTTTAACTTATGTGTTTAGTTCCCAAGTAGGGAACTTACAGATTAAATAATTCTTAAAAATGAATTCCAAAGAAGTTTAATTTATACTTGATATTTTTTCTTGAAATTATCTACTTTAGCTAGGTTTTTTGGGGGGGTACCTTTTTTTGTGTGGATTGGCTACATGTTAGCTAGTGAATTTTATAAACATGTGTGAAAATTTTACATGCCCAATACCAAATTAGTTAAATTCATGCAGCCTTATTAAAATAAATTCCACATTGTAATATGATTTTTAATATTTGAGATAATTTTAAACTAAAAACTAACAATGCTATCATATGGAGAATACCATGTCTTTATATGAATATCTTGATAGGTGCTTATAGTTTTGAAAGATATTTAAGTAACTGGATACTGCCATCCTGGAAGAAAATATTGAGTGCTTTGGTTTAGAGAAATCTACCATTTAAATTTCTTTTCTTGCATTCACTCTTGTTCCATAGCTACACAATAAAATAACAAAACTGAGTCACAACTGCACAATAAGGAAAATTTCAGTAGGAAAACAAGAAGAGCATCTTCTCTCATTGAAAAGGTGTTCTTTTAAAACACTACCTGCTCTACAACTCAGTTATTATTGGGAAGGTTTTGTTCTCTTCCTGAGTTCTGGATGAGAAGATACATGCTGTGCTCAATTCACTAAATTTTCTTCATGATGATGGACAAAGAATCAGTACTTAGAGTGGGGTGAGATGTGGCAATAAATGGTATGTGACTTTTTTTCTCAGGACACCACATTTCTTATACCATTTGATACACTTTTCCCACAAATAAGATTTTCAAACATATCCAATGATTATCCAATTCTCCAAACACATATTGTCTTTGAACTATCTCACTATACTGCTGTCTTATGTGTTACTGTAAGAGCAAGTCTGTGGCTGTGTCTTTTTTATGTTGCATTATTCTATTTATTTATGCATTCTAACTACATAAATTCCAATGAATTTAATGTGAATTGTATTTGTGAAATGATAAGTAAAGTTGAAAAAAATTGTATTTTTCTGTATGACCAAAAATGTTCAGCAAAAGCACATCATAATCATTGAGAATAGGTTGTAAGTTTTTAAAATTCAGATATATTTCTTTAAAAGGGTAATATTGGAGACATTAAACTTGACAAAATGTAATATATAGAATTACTTCATTGATAAAATTAAGATTTTATTGGGAATGAGTATCAAGAGATACATTTGCTTTTAGATATTATGCATCCACTAAAAAGTTGAAATAAAATGAGGAAACTCACTTTTTTTTTTTTTTAATTTTTTTATTTTTTATTGACTTTGTAATAATATTACATTAAAAATATATATGTGAGGTCCCATTCAACCCCACCCCCCCCACCCCCCCCTCTCCCCCCCCCCCCAACAACACTCGTTCCCATCATCATGACACATCCATTGGATTTGGTAAGTACATCTTTGGGCACCTCTGCACCTCATATACATTGGTTCACATCATGTCCCATACTCTCCTCTATTCCATCATGTAGGCCCTGTGAGGATTTACAATGTCCGGTGATTACCTCTGAAGCACCATCCAGGGCAGCTCCATGTCCCGAAGATGCCTCCACCTCTCATCTCTTCCTGCCTTTCCCCATACCCTTTGTCCATTATGTCCACTTTTCCCAATCCAATGCCACCTCTTCTATGTGGACACTGGATTGGTTGTGTCCATTGCACCTTTATGTCAAGAGGAGCCTCAGATTCCACATGGATGCTGGATGCAATCCTCCCATTTTCAGTTGTAATCACTCTAGGCTCCATGGTGTGGTGGTTGTCCTTCTTCACCTCCATCTTAGCTGAGTGTGGTAAGTCCAATAAATCAGATTGTAGGTGCTGGAGTCTGTTGAGGCTCAGGATCTGGCTATCACATTGTCAGTCCAGAGATTCAAATCCCCTAAATATATCTTAAACCCCAACATTAACTGCACCTCCAGCACATTAGCATGAAAGTCTTATGAAGGGAGATCCCATCTGAGTCCAGATTCATCACACATAAACACCATTTCCAAAGAGGGGCCATCTGCCCTGGTAGTTAACCCCATCAGCCATGACCATAACTCCCATGGGTCTCTTTAGCCCTCAAAGGAACCAATATCTGGGGGTTGTATCTGCTTTATCTGTCTCTCTGACTCTGCTCAGTTGTGCATGAGGGCAAACCTTCTGCCAGCCTCCAGACTCTTTTTTAGAAACTCGTAGCCATATAAACTCATTTCTCCTTTCCATTTCCCCCTTACTTTAGGTCAAACAGCATTTTAAAGTCATGGTATTTTATGTAGACATGGATATTCTGCTGATCCGCATTGAACCTTCCGTATAAGGTCATTTTCCAGTTGCATCATCAGTTGGTAGTTGATAGTGGTCCCTCGTTGCCAGGGAGGCTCATCCCCGGGTGTCATGTCCCACGCTGGGGGGAAGGCATTGCATTTACATGCTGAGTTTGGCTTCGAGACTGGCCACATTTGAGTAACATGAAGGCTGACAGAAGGAAATTCCCAGGCACAAAGTTGCTCTAGGCCTTGTTATTATTTTGGGTTTATCAGCTCACAAGCATAGTCATTAGTATCAGGGGCTCACTGTTGAACCCTCACTCCCTCCCGGTCCCCACCACTGTACCTGGGAGACTGTCGCTGCTCCCCTAGGGACCACGACAGAGCACCACTGGCCGGGAACCCAGTACCCCCCCTACTGTGGTTTTTAATTGTTGCCACTATGAGTATATCCAAACATTACCATGCACCCTGGACATATGTTCTGTACAGCTCCCTGTCAGTCATATATCATCTGTCATTGGTATCCCATACCAGTATCCCTCCATTGCCATTGTTGAAACACTCTGTGATCCAGAACTCCCCGAAATTTGAAGCCCAATATAATGTCATGGTCCCTTACTAGGGAATGGCATATAGCAATGAGTTTAAAGGATAGATAAAGAACTTGGATAAAGTTAGATAAAGAACTTAGATAAAGAATGTTGACTTGAAAAAATTCCACATCCTATTTTTTTCTTTTTTTCCCCCCCCCCCCCCCTAATTATTCAGCTTTTCTTCACAGGAGTCCTAGACCACAGCAATGTATATATATAATATACAGCACTCCCACATATCCACCAGAAAACCTTTTCCCTTCCACAGTGATACTCTTACGCCCTATTCATATCATATTTACTTAAAGTGATGTACAGAGTCTGAGACATTAGCTTTCTAACAAGGTGACATCTGTATTTACATTATGGTGCATACTTTAGGATACACAGTTCTTTACATTTTTAGTTATCCTATGTTTTACATTATGGTTTACATTATCAGTCCGTCATCTCCTATATGTTATGGTGTAATATTACATGTTTTATATCCATCCTTGTGTACTCTCAAGAAACTCCTCTCTTACCCCCCATTTACTTTGGTTCCACACATTTAACGTCCATTTTCCCTTCCACCTTAGTGCCCTCAGTGATAGCCAACCTCCGTTTCCTGAGGAGCCACTTCCAGAGATAGATGGAATAGTGTTCAGGGCCTAACTTGCTCAACTGCCCCAATGCCCTGGGAGCCACCCTTTCTCTCGAGGGATACAGTTCCCTCTATTGGATGGCATTAGTCCTCCCCAGGATATGGGTCCACCCCCACTCTCACTACTTGGGTTTCTACCCCATGGTGTCACCCACTCTGGCAGAATGAGCATTTAGACATTCCCCAGGAGCCCGTCCTGCATCAGACCCTCCCCTCCGAGCATTCTAAACAGGTAACCCTCTTTATTATATTTTGATATGATTTTCTCGGCATTTTACTCTCCACCAACACCTGACCCTCTCCTGGTTCGTATGCTACCCCTCCCTCCCCCCACTTTTGGGCCACGTTACCCACCCGTCCCTCCCCAGCCACCCTCAAACCCGCAAAGCCCCAAGCAAAGGCAACCCCTTGCCCCCCTTTTATCTCTTCTTTGTGTTCATACTTACCACCATCTCGTCTTAAATTCCACCCCTGCAGACATCGGCTCATATCCTTCCTCCACCCTCCAATTTCCTGCAAGCCTATCGTTCAGTCTCTTGCTATCTAGGGCAGCTTGTTTATTTCATATCATTGAGGTCATGTAGTATTTGTCCTTCAATGTCTGGGTTGCTTCACTCAACATAAGGTTCTCAAGATTCATCCATGTTATCACATGTGTTTGTAGTGTGTTTGTTCTTACAGCCGAGTAGTATTCCATTGTGTGTATATACCACATTTTATTGATCCACTCGTCTGTTGATGGGCATTTGGGTTGATTCCAACTTTTGGCAATAGTGAACAATGCTGCTATGAACATTGGTGTACATATATTGGTTTGTGTTCTTGTTTTCAGTTCTGCTGGGTATATTCCCAGCAGTGGTATTGCTGGGTCATATGGCAAATCTATGGCTAGATTTTTGAGAAACCGCCATACTGTTCTCCAGAATGGTTGGATCCTTCTGCATTCCCACCAGCAGTGGATGAGTGTTCCCCTTCCTTCACATCCTCTCCAGCACTTGTATTCTTCTGTTTTTTTCATAGCTGCCAATCTTATGGGTGTAAGATGGTATCTCATTGTGGTTTTGATTTGCATTTCCCTGATAGCTAGAGATTTGGAACATTTTTTCATGTGCTTTCTTGCCATTTGTATTTCTTCTTCGGAGAAGTGTCTGTTTAAGTCTTTTTCCCATTTTTTTAAATGGATTGTTTATCTTTTTATTTTCAAGATGTAGGAGTTCTTTATATATGCAAGTTATAAGGGAAACTCACTTTTGACAGAACAAAAATGTATGAAGTTCAAGTTAATATTTTTGAGAAATCATGCCCAGTTTTATTCATTTGTTTGACTATAAAGCCAGGAATAAATAAATATCAGTGGATATTTGATCACTTTGCTATATACTCTGAATTTAACCTATATTCTTACTAAAAAAATGTATATATACATTTTTACTTTTTAAAACCTACTTAGATTACATACATGTTACATAAAAATGCAGGGAATTCCAATATGCCCTATTCCCAGCCTTCTGAACATTTTTCCACATTAACACCTTTCATTAGTGTGGTACATTAGTTAAAATTGATGAACACATTTTCGAACACTGCCTCTAAGTTTACAATGTAAACTAAGTTTATAGCTTACATTGTAGTTTACACTCTATCCCACAAAATTTTGAAAGTTATGACAAGATATATAATGGCTTGTATCTGTCATTGCAATGTCATTAGAACAATTCCCAAGTCCTGAAACATCCCTATATTTTACCTGTTTTTGCCTCTTCCTACCCCGAGAACCTCCAGTGGCCACTCCCTCCACATCAGTGATAAAAGTTCTTCCATTGCTAGGATCACAATAAGTCTCTACTAGAAAAACAGTAAGTCTGTGCTAGTCAATTGTTCATTCCCCAATCCTAAGGATTCTGGGATGGTGATGCCCACTCCACCTCTAATTGAGTGGGGGCTTCGATCCCATGGGGCAGATGGACGGGACTATCTTGCCTGGAGTTCCAGAGTATCTCTGTTCCTTGGGATGGGTGCTGACCAATATCGTCAACTTTTTAGTTGTCTTGGATGAGTCCAGTGAACTGGAGAGTAAGTTTTGAAACTCTGTTGAGATTCAGGGCTGAGCTAGCACATGGACAGCCCAAAGATTTAAGTCTCTTGGACATACACCTTTCAACTCTAGCATTAACTATAGGTTCAAGGAGAAGGGGCAGAAGATCCACATGTAGGGAAACTACCACTGAGTACAATTTTGTCACACTGGAGGGCATAAATTCCAAAGAAGGGTCGACTGGCCAGGCACCAAACTCCTGAGTTGTCTGTCCTGCCTGTAGCATCTGGATATCTCCAGAGCCCCCAGGAGCCCCATTGTTTGAGGCAATATTTACTTTGACAGTTAGTGAGGCCCGTTTCAAACACTGAAAGAAAATAGCTGTCATTATAAGGTTCAATACCAATTTAATATCATTGAAATATAAAAACAAAATTAAAATTCTCTAGGAAATTTAACACACTCACATACAGAAAAATATAGATCCAGCAGATCTGTTCTTCAAGAATTTTCCAGGCATAAAGAGAAAGGTAGAAGGAACTTGGTTCTACTCAAAGAAATAATTACGTATGTATAAAACTGAATGTAAATAAATCAAATACTGGATTTTTAAAAATTTAATTGCTTTAAAATAATTGTGTACAGGAAAATTACATTCGTTCCTTTTGAGGCATGAGACACATATAAAATTAAAATTTTTCACAAAATATATTGCAAAGATTGGGAACGATGAATTGTATCTCTACTTCTCCAAGGTTAACAATCCTTAGGACAGTCATTGTGAAAGAAGAAGACAATATTGCCAAAGTAAGTAATGGAGAAAGTGGTAGCACTATAGTTACCCACAAATACTAAAAGGAGAGTAATAACATTTTGTAAATAAACTATTGCTGTTAAATTTCATTAATTAGATGAAATATACAATTTTTAAAGATGTTCACACCAGAAACACACATTACCTGGAAAGGTCTGCATCTGTTCAATTTTTCCTAAGAACAAACTGCAAGAAAAATTATTATTTTTCCAAAGTGAAAAACTTACGTTTCCCTCAGACTGCATTATGTGTAAAGAGTGCTATGTGAAAACTTTGCATACATGGAGAAGAGGACAACATCTTGTGAGATGTTGTAGCAACAACATTGAAAAATCCTGGGGACCAGGTCTAACTCATGGACATGAGCTACCCACAAACCCTAGTAAGCAAAAGTCTGCATTGTTACATTTTAGGGTGATACTTTCCCCATATTGAGCCACACTGTTTGAAGTCCTTTCTCTTTTTCTTTTTCTTTTATTTTGTTAAGAATATTTTGTCTCATAAATGTTACACTGAAAATATTGGGGATTCCTATGTATCACACCCCCTTCCCTTCCCCCACTTCCCCATATTAACAACATCATTCATTAATGTGGGACATTTATTACAATTGATAAATACATATTAAAGCATGGCTACTAACCATGGTCTATAGTTTACATTATTGTCTACAAATTGCACTTCTCAATTTTATAGGTTTTGACAAAATGTTTAATGGACTTTATCTGTTATTGTGATAACATGCAGAACAATTCTTATGTCCCCAAAATGCCCATGTTACACTTACTCTTCCCCTCCATCCCCCCTGAATCTCTGGTGACCACTGCATTTATAGCTATGCTGAAACCCTTTCTTACACCAGGACAGCCTGTACCTAATACAGACTGTGTCCCATCCACATCAAATCACCTGATCGCTCTTTCTTTCCTTCATAAAGTTATTTTTTTCTATAAATAGGATGACACATGTATGTTTGAAAAGATTTAGCTGGCATTTCCAATGTTATACAGTCTTCTCTCAGCATCTGTAGAGAATGTCTGTCAGCAATGTACACCTGTAACAAACATGGTTACTTTTGTTAATTTTTTGAAAAATATAATAAAGAAATGGATTATATTTCAACACTAACAGGAGCAGTATACTTTTGCAGAAAAGCAGTCACACCATAAAATGGTGATGAAGGGAGACAGATTTTGTTCAAAGGATAGAGTATCCGCCTACCACATGGGAGGACCATGGTTCAAACCCAGAGCCTCCTGACCCATGTGGTGAGCTGGCCCACATGCAGTGCTGATGAGTGCAAGGAGTGCCGTGCCATGCAAGGGTGTTCCCTGGGTTAGGGAGTCCCATGAGCAAGGAGTGCATCTGTAAGGAGAGCCATCCCCCACAACAAAGTGCAGCCTGCCCAGGGGTGGCACCATATGCATGGAGACAGATGCAATAAGATGATGCAACAAAAAAAGACACAGATTCCCAGTGCCACTGACAAGAATACAAGCAGACACAGAAAAACACACAATGAATGGACACAGGGAGCAGACAACTGGGGTGGGCAGAAGGGGAGAGAAATAAATAAAAAATATATAAATCTTTACAAAAACAGATCTCAATAATTTTTTTTAAATGGTGATAAAGAACATGAACTCCACAGGCAGTGTGTCTGGGTTCAAATGTGAGCTTATCCTTTATCCTATTGACTAATCATGATCAAGTTCTTCACCTCTCTGTGAAATTCAGCCATTCCACTGCATTTATGGGGGCATTCTCCTAGGTCACGGGGATAAAGGAATGATCCCAACTGGCAATGATAAGAAGATTTTTCAAGAATCTAACTGACATTCCCTTTTTCTTTTTCAATTATGTTTTTGGCTATTCGGGACCTCTTTCCTTTCCAAATAAATTTCATAGTTAGGTTTTCCATGTTCATTAAAATATGCTGTGTTGGTTTGGATTGGGATTGCAATGAATCTGTCAATCAGCTTGGGTAGGATAGTCATCTTAATGACATTTAGTCTTCGTATCCATGAACAGAGGATATTCTTCCATTTATTTAAGTCTTCTTTGACTTCCTTTTACAGTGTTTTGTGGTTTTTTGTGCATAAGTCTTTTATTTCTTTAGTTGAATTTACTCCTAGGTATTTGATTTTTATTTACTATTGTAAATGGTATCTGATCCTTTATTTCCTCCCCAGAGTGCTCATTAATGGTGCACAAAAATGCTACTGATTTTGGCAAAATTGATTTTATAACCTGTGACTTTGCTGGACTCATAAGTTCTAAATGCTTTGCTATAGATTTCTCAGGGCTTCCTATGTATAGGATCTGTCATCTGCAAATAATGAAATTTTGAATTCTTCCTTTCCAATTTGGATGTGTTTTATATCTGGTTCTTGCCTCAGTGCTCGAGCAAGTACTTCTAAAGCATCCATGTCTCGTTTCTGATTTTAGAGGGAAAGATTTTAGGATTTAACCACTGTAAATGATGTTAGCTGTGGGTTTTTCATAGATACCCTTTATCATGTTCAAAAAGTTTCCTTCTATTCCTTTCTTTTGCAGTGTTTTTATCAACAAATTGTGCTGAATTTTGTCAAATGCTTTTTCTGCATCTGTAGATATGATCAAGTGATTTTTTTTCTTCAATCTGTTTGTGTGGTATATTACATTGATTGATTTTCTTACGTTGAACCATCCTTGCATACCAGGGATGAAACCCACTTGGTCATGGTGTATAATTCATTTAATGTGTTGCTAAATATATTTAGCAAGTATTTTGTTGAGGATTTTTGCATCCAGATTCATTAGAGAGATTGGTCTGTCACTTACCTTTCTTGTTGTGTCTTTGTTTGGCTTTGGTACTAAGGTAATCTTGGCATCATAGAATGAGTTCAGCAATGTTCTTCCTATTTTGATTTTTTGAAAAATTTCAAGCAAGATTGGTGTTAGTTCTTTTCAGATTATTTTGGTAGAATTCACCAGTGAAGCCATCTGACCCAGGGCTCGTCTTAGTTGGGAGGTGTTTAATGCCTGTGTCTATCTTTTCACTTGTGATTTGTTTGTTGAGATCATCAATTTCTATTTTCATCAATATATGCTGCTTATTTGTTTCTAGGAATTTGTCCATTTCCTCAAAATTGTCCTTCTAGTTGGAATTTAGTTTTTCAAAGTTTCCTCTTATGTTTCTCTCTCTCTCTTTCCCCCCTCCCCCTCTCCCTCTCCCTCTCTCTCCTTGATAGTCTAGATAAGGGTTTGTCAATTTTATGGATCTTCTCAAAGAACCAGCTCTTTGTTTTTTCTAGTGCTTTCTTATTTTTTATTTCATTTAGTTCTGCTCCAATCTTTGTTATTTCTTTCTTCTTCCTTTGGGGTTAGTTTGTTGTTGTTGTTGTTTTTTACCAATTCCTCCAAGTGTGGAGTCAGGTCTTCAATTTTAGCTTATTCTTCTTTTATTGATGTATGAATTTATGCCTATGAATTTCCCTCCCAGTTCAGCTTTTGCTGCATCCCATAAGTTTTGATATGTTATGTTATCATTTTCATTATTTTCAAGGTAGTTACTGATTTCTTTCAAGATTTCCTCCTCGACTCATTGTTTTTCTAAGAATATGTTGCTTAACTTCCATATTTTGATGCCCAAAATATTTCTATGGCCCTGGCAGATTTCCAGCTTCACTCCACTCTGGTCAGAGATATTATTTTGTATAATTTCAATCTTTCTGAATTCATTGAGATATTCTCTGTGGCCTACCATGTGGTCTATCTTGCAGGATGATCTATTTGCACTTGAGAAGTATGTATATCCTGCTGTATTTGGGTGTAGTGTTCTGTATATCTCTATTAGTTTCAGATCCTCTAATATATTCTTCAAAGACGTTGCATCTTTATTGGTTCTCTGTTGAGATATTTTGTCCAATGGTGATAATATTGTATTGAACTCCGCCACTATAATTTAGAGGCACTGCTCCTTCACTAAGTTTTACAGTGTTTCCCACACGTATTTCAAGGCACCCTGGTTGGGAACATACATATTTATGATTGTTTTTTCTTCTTAAAAGGTTACCCCTTTTACTAATATGAAGTGTCCATCTTTGTTTCCCACAATAGTTTTGCATTTAAAGTCTATTTTTTCTGATATTAATACAGTTACTCCTGCCCTTTTTTTGTTTTCATTTGCTTATCAGATTGTTTCCAGCTATTCGCTTTCAACCTCCTCGATCCCTGGGTCTCAGATGATTTGCTTGTATACAGCATATAGTTGGGTCATATTTCCTTATCCATTCTTCCAATTTGAATCTCTTGACAAGTGAGTTTAATCCTTTGATATTCAGTGTTATTACATTCAATGAATTACTTACATTAACCATATTATCTTTGGATTTTTTTATGCCATATGTTGGTTTTGTTCTTTTTATCATTTTAGTTGTTCTTCCACTCCCTTCTAACCCTGTCTCGCCTCTTTAGAATTTCTTGAGGGCAGGTTTCTTATTGGCATACTTTCTTTGTTTACATTTATCTGTGACTATTTTGAACTCACCATGATTTTTGAAGGTCAGCTTTGCTGGATAGAGTATTGTTAGCCAGAAATATTTTTCTTTTAGTGTCTTGACTGTGTATATCACTGCTTTCTTGCCTGCATGGTTTTAGATAAGAAATTAGCACTAAATCTTGTTGAGCTTCCCTTGTATGTGATGGCTCTCTTTTCTCTTGCTGCCTTCAGTATTTTTTCTTTGTCTTGACCATTGGATAATTTGACAAGTATAAGTCTTGGTGTAGGCTTGCTGAGATTAATGCTGTATGGGGCATATTGCACTTCCTGGACATGTACATCCATCTCCCTCAAAAGGTTTGGGCAGTTATCAGGCATTATTTCCTCCAACACACCTTCTGTCCCCTTTTTCTTCTCTTATTCTGGGAGGCCTATAATGTATACGTGTGTGTGTGTGTGTGTGTGTTATGTTGTCATTCAGGTCCCTAAGTCCCTGCTGGATTCTTTCTTTTTTTTATTGATCATTTCTACTGTTTGATTTCAGATGTACTCTCTTTCACATCACTAATTCTTACCTCTGCCTTTTCAAATCTGCTGTGATTTGCTTAGAGTGTTTTAATTTCTTGCATTGTGCTGGACATCACTATCATATCTGTTATCTTTTGAGTATCTTTAAAATTTCTTCTGTATGACCTCTCAAGTGTTTTCTTAATGTCCTTAATCTTTTCCCTCACTTCATTAAATTGATCCATGGTATTTGTTTTGAGAGCTTTGATTACTTGTTTGATGTTTTGTGCTCCTCTTCCTGGTTTTTAGTTTGTTCATTGGATTGGGCCATTTCTCTCTGATTACTGCTATGGTTTGTAATTTTGGTTGCTGTCATCATTTTATCTTGATGGATTTGTTCAGTTGATTAGCTTCTCCATTTAGTCTCTGGGCTTATTTAGGTGCTTTTTGTGTGTGTCTTGTCTTATCTTTGACACTTTGTTCTTCTTATTCTATTTCCTTGTTCTCTAAGTTCCTTTGAAGGAAAATATTTGGGCCAGGGAAAACAAAAGAGATAAGAAAAGAAAAAGTACAATAATAGCATTGATAGTAAATAGTAGCAGACGAACCATGTGAGACTTAGGAGAAAGCATATTAAACTCATGTAAGCTGTGTAGAGTTATAACAGTAAATGTGGAGTGCCTACAATGAGATGGTAAACTAATTATGGTGAAGAATATAGTATGAATTATAAGACCAGTGTGATCAGGAGAGAGGGAGAAAGAAAAGAAAGGACAGTAACATAAAGAGTGAATAAAATATAGAAAACAGAATATAGGTGTTACTAATTAAAATCAGAAAAGTTGGGGGCTAAACAATTGGAGGTGGAATGTAATAGCAACAAGAGAAGATGGAAGATGGAAAGATGTAAAGGAAAGGGAACAGTGTTGGTAGCCAAAATCATTACACACAGTAAAGAGCAAATCAAGGATGAGGAAGCAAAGCAAACAAGAAACACTACATGTAGCACCTAATAGAAAAAATGAAAAAATGAAAACAAAACGAAAATAAAAGTTTGGTGGGGAAATAAAGAGGAAGGAAAGGCAAGGAAACAAACAAACAAACAAACAAACAAACAAAAATAAAACCAGACAAAGCCACAAGCAAGGAGTCCTCTTTGCAACTGAATAAACTGCTTAGTAGTCTGACCTTGCCCCTTTCTCCCTTTCTCTCTTCCCTCTCTCCCAGGGCAGCAGGAAGCCTGTGTGAGAGCTCCGCTCTGAGATTCAAATGGGACTCTGGTGAACCAATTCTCCACAGAAAATAATGACAGCCTTTTTGAGGGCTAGCACCCACACCTTGCTGGGAAACCTAAATATGCTATTGGAAGGTGGCCAAGTACAACCTGCTGTCCCCCTCCTGTAGGTGTATTGCACAGGACTAGTTAATTACATGGCTCCAACTTCTCCCAGCCAATTTTCCCTAACCCAGGGCATTAGATAAATCAACTGCCTCAGGAGATTAACCTCTCCTCTCTTCTTCCCTTCTCCCCAAGCTGGGTGGCATGCTCTTCTGAGCTCAAAAAATGGGGGGACCAGGCAATTGAACCTGTACTCCTTGGGTCCCTCTTCACCCCTCACCAGGGTGCTCCTTCTCTTGAGACTGGTGGGCTATGGAAATGTCAGGGTTTGGGGAGTGCTGGGTTCAGGGAATGTGGGCTTGGGGAATATGCACTCAGGGAACACGGGCTTGGGAATCATGGGTTTGGGGACCAAGGGGTTCAGGAATGCTGCTGTGTGACTGGCGGTGTTCAGGGAATGCTGTGGCTAGCAGCCCTAGTGGAAGGGTTTAGCCTTCCCACAGCTTCTGGCTCAAGTGACAGAAACCCAAGGTTTTACCTTGAGCAAGCACTCCTTTTGTCTCACTCTCTCCAGATTGATGCCCAGAAAACTGCTGCTTTTGGGGTTCCCAAAACAGCTCCCTCAGGCAGGATTATGTCCTACTCAGCTAGTTTCTTCCCAGGTTAGAATATGAGGGTGCACCTACTCGGATGCCATCTTACCCTGCCTCTCTTGTTGCACATTTTTGATATTCATTATAAAATGCTTAGCAGTGCATGTTGATTTTTAAACAAAGTGGATTTTTATGTTGCCTTTTTATTATTTAATAGAATTTAATAAAATAAGCAGTAAAGCATGTTTTTATGATTTCAAAGCATGACAACCAAACAACCAGGACTTGTAACAACTCTCTAAAACAATAAGCAGGTCACACACCTTTCCTGGCCAAATCAGCAAAAGGACAAATATACCCCAGGTAGCTTATTGGCAATAGGCATAAAATCCTCCTTAATTGTACTAATCAATTGTTTAGAGATTGATAAAATGATGTTCATCTTCTGCTAACTGAACATATTTTTATGTTTTTAAAAGGGGAAAGTATCATACAGAATATCATTTATATTTTTACTAATAAGATTTCAGTAAATCAAAAATTTTCATTCAATTGCTACTAATTTAGAATTGAAGACATACAAGATCCATTAAATAGAAATGTATTCTCTACATGCAATATCAATATATACATCTCTATTAATGTCTTTCTATCTATACTTATTGATCTATCTACCTATCTAAAACACATGTTGTGGAATTCCTAAAAGGTTAATCAACCGTGACTGATTCATTCATCAGCAAATGATTGATAGTTACATCTAGAAAACAGCACAATTTCCTTCCATTCAAATACATACACCACTGGACAATCAGATCTCTCCTGGTTAGTCCATTACCCCTTAGGACCCCTCCCTCTTGTCCTTGGTACAAGTCTCTACTTCCCATAAGTGTAAGTGTAAGTCATATACACTTACATACACATATACATTTACATACACATGTAAGTGTAAATCATATACACTTCCTTGCATACATTTACATATTATCTTATGTTAATTGAGCAATTTACAATTGTTGTAACATATAGCCAAATTCTCCTTCCCAGCAGGCTTTGATCAGTCTTCAAGGGTTTTGGGGCAGTTGCTTACACACACTCCCTATTAACCGTAACTATAACATATCCCTCCAGTATTGGCCAACAGCAATATCCGCACCTTTTGTGTAAAATCAATGAAAGTCCTAAACCCTTTAGAACTCAGGAGACAGACTGTCTCCATACTTGGCACCATGCAATAAACTATTCTCCTTTTTGAAAAACCCACTGTCACTGAATTGGTTTCTCATGCTCATCAGTCTATGGTCCCACTTTTCCATCAAAAATATAACTTTGGAAATTTTGAATGAATTGCTTTTATCTGTCATACTTATTGAATAAATATTTAATAAAAATATCTCTCCAGTCTTATTTTAAATTCATACATCATCTGAGAAATAAGTGGAGTGCATGTTTGTATTGTCTTCAGGTCAGGAATGAAAAGCATTTATCACTTCTCATTCCTGAACCTACATTAGGGGAGGTGGCCAGGGAACATCTTGGTTAAATATTCCTCAGTCACTCACTCTAGACTTGACTAAAAGGTGTTAAGTTCAGGGAAGGAATGCTGAATAAGACATGAAGGACAGAGAGAGAGAAGGGGAAAAGGCATTCTCACATTGGCTTGGCATTTCTGTATTCTTAAAGATTGTCCATGACCCGTAGGACCTGGGTGTCTCCATAGCCTTCAGATGCACCAGTTCCTGGGATTGTATCTACTTTGGCTGTCTCTGAGACCCTGCTGTGCAGCAGTGCTCCAAATGTATTTATCAAATGCAATGAATGTACCACACTAATGAAAGAATTTGTTGTTGTGGGAAGAAAGGGGGATGTGGGGATGGGATATATGGGAACCTCATATTTTTATTTTCCCCCTTCCTCCCCTCCCAACCTGCTATTTTTGCTGTCTCTGTTGTCTTCTCTTCTCATTTTGTTTCCTCTAGGATTCACTGGGATTCAATCCTGGAGGCCTCTCATAGGAAGAGAGGTTCCCTGTCAATAACACTACCTCAGTTCCTGGTTTCTGCTGTGCTTCACCTTGACTCTCCCCTTGTATCTTTTGATGTGTCATTATATTACTGTATGACTCACTTGCATGGTGCACTGGCTCACCAAAGTGGGAACTGATGTGGGCACTGGCTTGCCACACAGGCATGCTTTCTCTTCTTTTTCACCAGGAGGCCCCAGGGATTGAACCCAGTTCTTCCCATATGGTAGGATAAGCTCTATCACTTGAGACACATCTGCTTTCTGGAACCTCATATTTTTTAATGAAACATTTTGTGTGATCTATGTATCTTTAAAAAAAATAAAATGGTGAAAAGAGGAGAAAAAAGATTGTCCAGTGCCAAAAGAATTTCTATTTGCTTGAGTTTTGTGGAAGAAATATACATATTGGAGTAATGTTAGGTCATTCATCTCACACCACCAGGCCCCATTTCATTTCTGGTTGCAATAATCTCTGAGGAGGTAATGACTATGCCAGCATGTTGCTCCAAAATGGCCATGGCAGAATGGAAATCTAGGCTTTTCCCAGTAACTTGGATGCATTTCCCCCTCTTCCCACTATGCAGCCCAAGCGCACAATTGACTTTACAAGAGTGTCCTAGTTCCAAATCCACACCCTCTCTACACCTCATTATTTTACTCAAATAAGTTGTCAACCAAGTTCATAAAAGTGAAAAAATCAAAGTATACCCTGAGGAATGATGTGCAATGGGATAAAGGAGACCTGAGTCCTGGTCCTTTTCTTTACGAAGCCTTACTATTTAAAATGAAGGTTAAGACTATCAATAAAGGGAAGCAGTTATGGCTCAACTCATACAGAATCCACTTACCATGTGGGAGGTCCAGGGTTCAAACCCAAGGCCTCCTGACCTGTGTGGTGAGCTGGCCCATGCACAGTACTGCTACATGCAAGGAGTGCTGTGCCATGTAGGTGTGTCCCCTGCATAGGGGTGCCCCATGTGCAAGGAGTGAGCCCTGCAAGGAGAGCCGCCCTTGCAAAAAAAGCACAGGCCACCCAGAAGTGGCACCACACACATTAAGAGCTGATGCAGGAAGGTGATGCAAAAACAACATCAAAAAGCAACACAGTTTCTTGGTGCCTCCTGAGAAGAATGCAAGCAGACACAAAAGAGCACACAGCAAATGGACACAGCAGACAATGGGGAGAAGGGAAGAGAAACAAAATAAATCTTTAAAAAAAGATTATCAATCAATTTTTAAAATGTCAATTTAAAATAAAATTAAAAAATGAATTGAGGGAACCTACAAATTAATTTGGCTCATACTTTTTTTAGTTTTAAAAACATTCAAAGGAGGATCTGAAGATTGTAGCCTATATGCCATTTTCTGAAAATTCTTGTTAATATATGCTAAAGAAATAAATCTTTTTAAAAAAACTCTGAATATTGGTATGCAAAGAACTGATTCTGTGCATTCTATGATTAGGTGTATGAACCTACAAGTGTGATTGTAAGATCATACGATAATATAATACTTAATTTTCTGCAAAAATGCCAATATTTTCCCCAATGGCAACACAATTTTACTATTCCCACCAACAATAAGTAATAATAAAGAAATTTAATATATAAAATTACTCTATTATTTATTAGACCATGAAATTAAATGCAAAATTAAAATATATCAAAATATATTTAACACATATTCTGATATATTAAACTAGATAAAAATTAATTCAAAATTAAAATATTATATATATTTATTAAATGAAATGAATAAAAATCTTAAAAGATTTCATTCCATACAAAATGAAAAGTTTGCATGAAATTCATGTGAGACCCAAACAGCATAAACAATTCCTAGAAAATCTTTAGAAAGATTTCTACAACAGACATTAAGTCTTGCTATATAATATTAGTAAGTAAATATTATGGCATTGAGCAAAAATAGGCAAGTAAAAATGTAACAGAATAGAGACCTCATAGGTATTTAAAAAAAACAGATACAGTATGATACTGTAATAGGATGTATCTATATTTCAGTAAATAGTACCAGAACACGGTACACATATTGGGAAAATATTAAATTATATGCCTATTCTGTAACATATGCAAAGTGAAAACCAAGTGGATTAAATAACAAAACATGAAAACCAAGTGTCTTATATTCCTATGTTGATCAAGCAAATACCATGGATGCATCAGATTAAGCAATGGGAATTTATTTGCTCACTATTTTGCTGTTAGGGAAATGCCCAAATCAACATAGCTTCAAGGCTATGCTTCCTCTCTGAAGATTATGGTGTTCTGGGGCTGGATCCTGGTGCTCCTTGGCTCTCAGCCTGTACATGACTTGGCACATGTCAGGGTCTCCTGATCTCTCTCTTCTCTTCCAGGTTCCACTGATTCTCAGCTTCTAGCTACTCACTCTTTGACTTTTCCTTTCTGTGAATATTTCATTCTACCTAAAGAGGACTCCAGCAATTGGATTAAGACTCATCCTCATTTAAGTGAGCCTCACAATAACCTCATCAAAAGGCCCTACTTACAATGGCTTCCCACCCACAGGAATGGATTTAGTTTTAGACCATGTTTTTTTCAGGGCACATACAGCTCCAAATCACCACATGAACATTATGAAATTTTGGAAGAAATATTCAAAATCTAATTTAAGAAAGAATTTTGTAGATTGAGTGGAGGAGAAAAAGGAAGATAAAGGAAAAAATACAATGAAAAGAAACACAAGGGAAATATATTTGTGAATTTTCATTGAATTTTTTCTTTAAAGTCAACAAAGTAGCACAGAAATCCACATCATAATTTTTTCATTGTTGTTCATCACTGTAAATTCTGTTATCTTTTATACACAGTGACAATTTCTGCCATATGTTCAACTGTCTCATCTTCTTTGCTTTATCTTCAAAAAAGCTTTACATTACAGAAAATATAGGGAATTCCCATCTGCCCAACTTCTCTCCATCTCCATTCTCCCTTATTAATAACAATTTGCATGTGTATGATCCATTTATTACAATTGATGTACAAATATTGAAGCACTGCTGGTTACCATGGTGAATGGTTTACATTATGCTTAACATTGTACACCATACAGTTTTATAGGTTTTAGCAAAATTTAAAAATGCCTGTATCTGTCATTGCAAGATCATGCAGGACAATTACAATTGGAATTCCCTAAAAATACCCTATGCTCCATCTATTCTATTCTTCCCTCCCCCTCTCATCAGAACCTATGGTAACCACTAAATCTAAAGTTTTGAAGAATAAGGTTCATAGCTACATGCAATAATATTGAGGACTTGACATACTGGTCTGTTTCCTTTTTTAGGACCTGCCTATGTTCTCAAGAGATTCTTGGCACTCTAAGTGAGAATATGGCAAGACTCCCCAGATGAGAGTTAAATATATTCATGTTTCTTGTATGGGTCTCCACTCACTGAGATAACATCAGGACAAGGTGAAGAGATTCATTTTCCACAGAAGCATGCTGCATGTATGCCCCATCCCTCATATCCCCAACCCCGAAGCCCTGCACCAGTAACCCTTCAATGTTCACATCTGATTGAAGGGAGGGCTCTTTGAGGAAGAGTAATATCATGGGGGATGCTTCTCTTAAATACCATGTGCAGGTGAGAACTTGAAATAGATGACAAACTCTAGTACACACTGCAACAAGAAGATGGAATCAATTATTATCTGAATCAAATCAAACCTTTTATGGTTTGTTGGAGAAAAGAGGAAAGAAAAGGCTCACACAGATGTCTTATATTTCAACTGAAATTAAAGAATAGTGAGACATAATCTGGCCTCCTTTAGGTTGATTAGTCTCAGAAAAACTTTAAAATTATTGATTGACTATTATAGGGAAAGGTTGACTATTATAGGGAGTAATTCTTAGTCAACCATCCAAATAATGATATATCCACAATCTTCTGAGTCAGCTGGTTCATAGAGAGCACCAGAAATAGTGACAGACTGTGCAAGTAAGTGGAAAGAAGCAGAGACTCCTACTGTGCATGTCTGTGATGAATATACACTAATTTAAAAAATGAGAAAACAATATTTGGATGTGTCCAGGTAGATATGAAAAGATTTTTTACTGAAATAGCATAATTGTGAATCAATAATTGAAATGTTTATGCATGTCAACTTCATAATAAATCATTTAATAAAATTGGAATAGTTGATCCTATGAATGGGGGAATTGAATTTTTAGAAAACATTCAGAAATAAATGAACAGGGAAATATTTTCATTCATTCATTTCTAAATACTGTCCAATTCTGCTAAGCTGCATTCCTGATGAAAAACCATACAGATACCAAATATGAGCAGCTTCTCCATTTAGATTTTAGCAGAGTTTATTGTATACTTTGGCTTATAGGAGATAGGAACATATGAGAAGACATGGGCAATCTCGCTGTCTCCACAGAATCCCTCCTCCTGAATATGTCAACCTCCAAGGATCTACAAGTCTTGCAAAGTACGATGCTCTTCATGAACAATGTCATATTTTCCCAAAGTACATTCCCACCATTGTAGTTTAACCCACAGGCCCACAAATACCCAGTTTTCCCTGCTTCTTCCTCCAAACTTCCTCCAGTTCCATGAAGAGCCCAAATATATCCTCTTTATATTCAAGGATCTATATCAGAACTAAACTAAAAGTCCACAATAACATATGGATTATTACCTTAACATGTACCTATACATTTTTAAGAACTTGAAGATACTGTATACTGTCACCCAGGAAGAGAACCTTGACTGTCTTGAGATAGGGAATTCAATTCAAATTGCATTTTGCATTTAATTTTAATAAAAATATTTACACCAAGAAATAAAGTGTTAGGAATTTAGCATAACTGCAGAATAAGAACATAGGAAAATTTTAATATTCAGATCTGTGCTAAAGCCCCCTTCATCATTGAAAAGTTGCCTGTGAATTCCTGGTCCTCAATACAGAATAATAGTTGGGTGTTTTTTTCTCTCCATGTGATCTGGTTGAAAAGGGGCATGCCATTCCTGAGACATCCAAGGTTTCTGCATGATGGAGAACAAGTATTTACAGAGTGGAGCATGTGGTAGGGGACGATCTTAGCACAGCCTGCCTCCTCTCCATGGAACCCACAGATATCTCCTGTGCTCAGAATTTGGTGTGTCAATCTTGGCAGAATAAAATATAATGCCCTAGTATATAAGGGTATTGTTGTACATTTCTTTCCCTTGTACCCAAAAGAGATGTAAATATTCACTGGAGATAGTCTGATTCTGATGGGCATGTTTTATCCCATCCAGTTCATACCTATTGTATCTGTCCCTGGAGGGAAAGGTGTGGAATTCTTCCCCCGGAACATACAAACACAGTAAGGAATGCTCCGTGTAACATCTCTTTTGCACTGGTCACAGATTGTGACCTGCTGGCTGTGGATAACTGAGACCCACTAGTGAAGCTGAGATTGCTCTATCTTCTCTCCAAGTCAATGAAACATTGCTCCATCCAGTGTTGTGTGAAATGTACTTCTGTTGGTGACACCAACACCAATATTGGAACTGGCTAGAATTCTTTAGGTATCTTTCCTTCTGAATGGCAACTTGATATATGCAGCTGGATCCCCAAAAGGCACACCAAGGCATAGTGAAGGATTAGGGGATTGGCAGTTCAGTCATCCCAGGGCTGTATAGGCTTCTCGGGAGGTGACAGATTGGCTGAGGAGCTGGCTTCACTCTGGTCATGTGGGGACAAGTGAGATGAAGTAGTATTCCTGTTAACAGGGATGAGTTAATGCAAAAGATAAGGTTAGTCATGAGGAAGGTGGGTCCTAGGAATGATAGGGAATCTATTCCCTGCCACCTGGATGCCTGTATGCTACCCACAATGGCCTGACCCCAAAGGGGGCTCAGAGTCCCTAATAATTCCAGAGAACAGTCTGGGGCCCCCTGTGGGGAGTTTCACCACATCGGCCTTGTTTGCAGTCCCCAGGTTCAGTCTGTTCTCATTCAATGTACAATTACTGATGGAATTGCTTCAAATCAAGCTGAATAAGGACTTATTCTGAGGGCAACATATAGATGATAAAAAAAGATATTGGCAGAAATCTGGGGAAGGTCACACAGCTTGTTTGGAACATTTGATTGAAGAGAAGGAATTGCAAACTCCCATGACCAAGGTGAGAGATACAGTTTGGGAAAATTACCTACTGACCCTCTCTACAACATATTTTTGCCCACATTGAATAGGAAAACTGACAGACAAGTCCATGCTGCTTTTAGTCTAGGCTGCTGAAGAATGAAAGTAATTTTCCCAACTCAAGGGAACTTTCCAAACAGTGAAATTCCATGATATGGAAACCTGTTCTCATTCTATAGCCTCAAGGTAAATGTGATAGACACTTGACTCTAAGACATAGCACAGGGGTAGGAAGTGATAAGATGATCCTGTGAAGGCCAGCATTTGAATTGTTCATAAAAGAGGGACTTTGCTAATTGGAGGGTCCACTGTCCCATTTGTTGTCCCTTGGGATGACAGAGAAGGAAGGGATAAGAAAGCTCCACCAACACATCCAGCTCCAGGAAAAACAGGGAGTTGTCTACTACCTTCACTGAGGTAGGCTGGGGGGCAGGACAAGGAGCTCAGCAATGGGAAGCTGCCCCCCAAAGGGTCATAGAGGAACATAAAGAGCAACCAGGGAAAGACAAAGGAGGGGCAGGGCCTTCCCCAAGCAGTGTGGTTTTGGTCACTAAACAGTAGATAAATGGGATGGAGGACAACAGAATTCCCATGGAAGAACCCCACAGCACCACTGGGCAAAGGGGGCCCTCTAAGCAGGGGCTTCAAGGGCAGGTACAGCCAAAAAGGAGCAGGAAGAAGAGGCTCAAAGGATGAGGAGGTTCAGAATTCAGCATCTCCACCCTCTACATGCCTGAACACAGCCAGTGCAGAAGGGAAATGACAGTTCCTAAGGCCTCTGCAGAGTAAATCAAGGAAAGCAAATAACAGGGTAGTGGATGGAAGCATGAATATAAGGCCAATAGGGAAGCAGACTGCCTACCACATGGGTGGTCCAATGTTGAATCCCAGGTCCTCCTGACAGATGTGATGAGCTGGCCCATGTGCAGTGCTGATGCGTACAAGTAGTGCCGTGCCATGCAGAGGTGTCCCCCACGTAGGGGAGCCCCACATGCAAAGAGTGTGCCCTGCAAGGACAGCCACCCAATGGGAAAAAAGGTACAGGATGCCCAGGAGTGGCGCCACATAAAGGGAGAGCTTATGCAGCGAGATGATACAACAACAACAACAAAAAAACCCCACAAAGATTCCTGTGCCACTGACAAGAATAAAAGCAGACAAAGAAGAACAGACAGTGAATGGACACAGAGAGCAGACAATGTTGGGAGGGGGTAAGGGAAGAGAAATAAATAAAAAATAAATTTTAAAAAAATTTAAAAAACACAGTTGCATACCTCATTGTCATTTATGCAAGCAAGCAGAAAACAAAATTTTGAATACTCAATAGGGATAGATTCAAATCTAAGGATATATCAAATAAAATTTAACTACATTCTATTATTTCTCACAATTTTTAAATCCAAATAAGCCTGCTTCAATGTTCAAATATCTGTTGAACATTCTGCAATACAGCAGTTTTAATCTCTGTTCCTCAGGCTACAGAGGATGGGATTTATGAATGGGAGCACCACTGAATAGAAGATGTCCATGAGAAGATTACTGAGGGATGCTTTATTTTCACCAGGGCTAAGCAAAGCAATCAAGTCAGAAGTTAAAAAGAAAATGAGAATAGCCAACTGTGGGGTACTTGTTGATAGGGCTTTGTTACTGGCTTCCACAGAATGCATTTTCAGAACCATTAAAAATGCTTTATCACATTCCCCAATGGAACAGTAACAATCCCCCAAGTACAGTGGCAAAGATGAAGAAAGATGGATGGTCCGATGATGAGCCCTTGGTATTGATGGCTCCAATTATGAGCCAGTGTGCTTGAAATATGAACAAGACCTAGAGCTGTGTGGTGCCTAAGAGTGATCTCCTGAGAGCCTCCAAATTGCTCAAATGTGGCCACTCTCTAAGCCAAACTCAGCATGCAGATGCGTTGCCTATCCCCCAGCATGGGACAGGACTCCTGGGGATAAGCCTCCCTGGCACTGAGGGATTACTACCAAGCACCAGCTGATGATGTAACTAGAAAAAGACCTTGAATAAATGGGACAAGTCAGAACAGCTGAATATCTTAGCCTCCATGTAATATCACATGTTAAAAACTGCTTTTTGATTTTGGATAAAAGGAAATGGAAAAGACAAGTGAGTTTATATGGCAAAGCGTCTCCAAAAAAATGTTGGGAGGTCATCAAAGGGGTGATGCTTATGCACACCTCAGCAGGGTACCAAAGACAGCTAAGGTAGATGGAAACCCAAGCACTGGTTCTCCTGAGGGCTGCAGAGACCCACAGGTTCTACAGTCATGGCAGATGGCTCTGGAGTTAGGACCAAGTTAGTTGGCCCAAATTTGGAGGGCAGACAACCCCCTCCACAGCTCATCCTGGAAGCATTCTCTGGTGACTATTTTTATTTATTTTTTCCCTTCATGGATGTGAGACTGATCCGACCTTGCAGATCACCATATAACACTGCAGTTCTACACATTTTAAAGCCTGGTACAAGTGGAGAGTACCGGTTTGTCCAAGATTTAAAGGCTATAAATAAAACAGTTGAAAATATCCACCTGATCATGCCAAAACCATATGCCTTGCTTAATACTCTCAATGCAGAGAATAGTTTTCAGTATTAGATTTAAAAGATGCCTTCTTTTGCATTCCTCTGGATAGCTCCTCTCAAGAAATTTTTGCCTTTGAGTGGGAAGAACCAAGTGGAGGACATAAGCAACAATATACCTGGACTGTGCTGCCCCAAGGATTCAAAAACTCCCCAACTATTTTTAGTAAACAATTAGCCCAGCACTTGTGAGAAACAGTAATGTTAAATAGGCAATATCTTCAGTATGTAGATTACATTTTAATTGCAAGCCCAAACCATAAAAATAAAGATACAGCTGAAATGCTAAATAGCTTAGCAATCTTGCAGTACAAAGTCTCAAAAAGTAAAGCCAGTTTTAGTGTAGAAATCAGTTCATTATCTTAGATTTAAACTGAAGAATCAGGAACAAGGACCCTGACTACTGCTAGAGTAACAGCTATTTTAAAAATGAAAAGCTCAGGGAAGCGGACTTGGCCCAGTGGTTAGGGCTTCCGTCTACCACATGGGAGGTCCGCGGTTCAAACCCTGGACCTCCTTGATCCGTGTGGAGCTGGTCCATGTGCAGTGCTGATACATGCAAGGAGTGATATGCCATGCAGGGGTGTCCCCCGTGTAGGGGAGCCCCACGCCCAAGGAGTGCACACCATAAGGAGAGCCACCCAGCATGAAAGAAAGTTCAGTCTGCCCAGGAATGGTACCGCACACACACAGAGCTGACACAAGATGATGCAACAAAAAGAAACAGATTCCCGTGCCTCTGACAACAACAGACCCAAAGAAAAACATAAAGCAAATAGACACAGAGAACATACAACTGGGGCGGGGCGGAGGGGTATAAATAAATAAAGTCTTTTAAAAAAATACATTAAAAAAAAATGAAAAGCTCAAAGAGCCGTCACCAGTTCAGCTGCCTTTTAGGCATAACTGGGTTCTGCTGAATCTGGATTCCAAATTTTGAGCAAATAGCTAAACCCCTGCACACAGCTTTGGTTGGTGAGGATGCAGAGCCCCTCCAGTGGACTTCTGCATGTGAACAAGTCTTTTACCAACTGAGGAGGGAGCTAATGAGTGCCCCTGCCCCGGGACTATCAGATCTCAGGAAACCTTTTAATATATTTGTCCATGGAAAACAAGCTGTAGCCTTTGGAGAATTAACCCAAAAATTGCAAAGTGAGCATTGTCCAGTAGGGTACTTCTTAAAACTGCTAAACAATACTGCAAAAGGGTGGCTGGCATGTTTAAGAGCTCTTGCTGCAACCTGTATCTTACTATAAGAAGCTGAATATTTTACATTATGACAGCCAGTCACCATTCATACACCCCGTCGAGTACTCACAATGCTTGAAGAAAAAGGGAATCTTTGGCTAACCCAAGGGAGGCCTGAAAAATAGCACGCAGCACTCCTAAACAACCCACATGTTAAATTAAAAGTTTGTGCAAACTTAAATTCAGCTTCTCTACTCCCCTCAAATACTAAGGAAATACCTATTCATAACTGTATAAAAACACTAGAAAAAGTCTTTTCTTCCAGGTAAAATTTGCAGAATACTCCTCTACTAGACCCAGAGTTAGAAATCTTCACTGATGAAAGGAGCTCTGTTAAAGGATGTATTTAAAAAGCTGGATATGCTCTTGTAACCCCAGGAGAAGTACTAGAAGGTGCACCAATTCCCCCAGGGAGTCTGCACAAAAAGCTGAGCTTATTGCTCCTCTTAGAGCCCTCCAAAGAGGGGATAGAAAAAGAGTGAACATTTTCACTGATTAAAAATATGCTTTTCTTATCTTGCATGCACATGGGGCCATTTGGAAGGAGAGAGGACATTTATCATCTAGGTGGAAAGTCATTAAGCATGCCACACAAATAACTGAACTTTCAGCAGTGGTTGAATTACCAGCAGAAGTAGCTGTAATGCACTGCCCAGGACATCCAAAAGGAGACTCCTATGTTGCCTCAACGAACAGACAAGCAGACCAAGTGGCAAAAGAGACTGAAAGAAAAGGCTACCCTCCTAGTCAAGTAGCTGCACTCATTAAACCTCAGATTCCTCAACATATAGAGGAAGATTTCTGTCTGGTCTATACCCCTGCAGACCTTGAATGCAGAAGAGAATGGGGATTTCAAGAAAATTCAGAAAAAAAAAAAAAAAACCAGAAAAAGGGGGTAAGTGGCTGTAAAACAGCCAAGGAAAATATTATCTGCCTGAGAACCTAGTATAACCTGTAGTCTCTTATTATCACCAAACCACACATTTGGGACAACAAGCACTAATAAGTCTTCTTCATTCACTGGTGGTGGGACCTCACCTTACTCAAGCTGTATAAAAAGTCTCTAACCAGTGTCTTACAAAGCCAGAAAAATAACTCAAAAGGAACATTGTGGACTTCTTTTGCAAGACAAAGTCGAGAGCTTGCCCCAGTGGAAGACTGGCAAGTAGGCTTCACAGTAATGCCAAAAACCACAGGAAATTTTAAGTATCTTTTGGTATTTGTAGACACCTTTTCAGGGTGGATGGAAGCCTTTCCCTGCCGCACAGAACAGCACTCCATGGTGAATAAATTCCTCCTCCAGGAAATCATCCAAAGGTTTGGACTGCCCCAAACAATTTAGTCATATAATGGACCTGCTTTTATTTCTGCTGTGCTACAGGGTGTCAATCAGTGTCTAGGAATTAAGTGGAAATGACATGAAGCCTGGAGACCTGAGTCATCAAGAAAGGTGAAAAGAATGAACTATACTTTGAAAAAAAACCTTAAGTAAAATTTCTCAAAAACATAGTTGAAATGGACAGAATCACTTAACCTAGCTCTCCTTCAGGTTAGGGTGGCCCCTAGAAGACTACTTAAATTAAGTCCTTTTGAACTTATGTAGAGAAGGCCCTTCCTAAGTAACCCAAGGGAAAATCCAACTCACCTGTAAGCGTAGAGGGAACCCTCCATAAGTGGGCTTTGCAGTTAGGAGAGCTCCTTGCCACCATGAGTGTATATGCAAATATGCACCTAAAATACCCCACTGACCAGCCTCTCCACTCCTTCTCAATCAGGAATCAGGTTCTTTTAAGCATTTAGAAAAACAAGCATCCTGAAGAACAGCTTAAACCCAAATGGGAGGGACCTTAAACAGTACTGTTAACCTCTCATTCTCCTCTTAAGTTGCAGAGAAACAAGCCCTGGGTTCATCATACCAGAGCAAAACCCTACTACTTATCAGAGCCAGCAGATAAAGGAAGTCCTGAACTGGAGATCACACCAGAGCATGAAGCAAAATATGAGATAGAGCCAGTTGAGAACCTGTGGTTCTGACATCAGCTCCTGTTCTAACCTTGGAAAAGCTGCTTCACCTTAAGCTTCAGTCTCATCACCAGTGAAATGGTTATCTTAATATATTCTTCATGGCATTGTTGTGAAAATAAAATGTAATTATTCATGCAAAGCATGTATCACAGTGTTTGGCATGTGAATGTGTTCAATAAATGTTTGTTACTGAAGTTATTTTCTTGAATCTTGAGTCATACATTTAATAAAAATAAAGATATAAAGTATAATAGAAAAGAAAACTCAATGATTATAGAACCCTTAAATAAATCCAAGAGTAGAACAGGGAATTTCTGGAGCATTTGCTTTAAAATCAGAAATAAGATATCTCTGCCATATATCATGTGGAGGCTTTAATTAATATAGATAACACCAATAAAAAATGATATCGTTCTTGTTGGAAAAAAAAATGTAAGGGCTTGATAACTAAAGCCAAGATAATTCTCTTCCTATGTTAAACAATACTGAGACCAAGCCATAGTAGTGTAAATGGATGCTCCATGAATACTCACTCTTCGAAATTAAACTTGTGAAACATCTAAACGGCTTGTGAATCAAGACAAAGAACTTGTCCGTCAAGACTCTCTTCCAAAAAGTGTCCTTGCTAGATTCACCAATCTATATAAATTCTGCCCACACCCACACACTCCTCTGCCTTGTAAGAGCTGTCTTAAAATCATTCAACCCATGCCCTATAATTCTATATTTTTCTACTAAATACCTCATGTTGAATTATTTTATTCATATCAATTGTCCATTAGAGGCAGACTTATGGGATAGAAAGCACTAATGTTTATATAGGACTAAGGAATTTGGAGAGAAATGGGAAGGGACTGCTAATTTATAATTTCCTTTTTTAGTGTTGAGAATGTTCTATAATTGACTGTGGTAATGGTTGCACAACTCTGTGACTGTACTAAAAAGAATGATTTACAATTTAAACGAATTGTATGGTATGTGTCTTAGTTTCCACTGCTGCTATGACAAATACCACACAATAGGTTGGCTTAACAACAGGAATTTATTGACTGTATGTTTCAGAGGCTAGAAGGCTTGCCTCCTCCCAGAATCTGTAGCATTCTGGCTGGCTGGCTATCTGAAAATTCTTGGGTTCCCTGGCTTTTCAAGCCCATGGGTAGATCCTCTCTTTTCACATCTAGGTGTTCCTGTTGACTTCCTGCTTCCCCCATGATTTTCTCCTTATAAGGCCTTCAAAAATAGGATTAAGACCCATCCTGATACAGCTGGCCACACCTTAATTAAAAATAACATCTTCAAAAGGTGCTATTTACAAAGGGTTCACACCAACAGGACTAGTATTAAGAACATGTTTTTGTTCTTCTTGGGTGGATAATTCAATCTACCACAGCATGGGAATCACACCTCAATAAAGCTATTATACATATTTTAGAGAAAGGAAGTGAATGGGTCCAGAAGGATGAGTGAAAGTATTGGACACTTGAAAAACTGATTCCTGTCATTTCTTGAACAATTATTTATGGGGCCTTGCTCCTATCAGGAGTTTCTCTTGATGCTGGATAAACAGGGATAAGCAAGGCTTATCTCAGGTTCCCTGAGATCATGGGCCATAAGTACAGGACAAAACAAGTGGTCTATATGCAAGCATTGTGCATTTGCCTGATAGACTTATTCCAGAATCCTTTTTAGGAAATGCAGATATACAGAAATACAACAAATACAAAAAATACAGGCATTTCTAGTAAGGAAAATGGATTAAGTTCTATGTTATGGATAAATACATCTTATGTTCTGATGTTTAATCAAAATAGCACACAGAAGCTATATGAACTTTTTAAAATTAATTATCTAAATTGTATAATGAGAAATTTCATTACTGTATAGTCAGAGGGTATTGACCCCTTGACATATAGAAATAAACATTCTCATATGAAACACTATTACAGTTGTTACAAATGACATGGTATAACTACATAGAAATCTTAACTAAAATTAAATAGAATAGTATAAAAAATAATTAAATAGAATAGAATAAAGTTACAGGTTCATAATATATAATATACAGTTATGAAATACACTAACACTTATAACTTATCAAATATCCACCTAAGCCATTTTTATAGTCTCTTAATAGAATAAGACTAAACAAGAAAAAAAATGTATCAGTTGAGATAAAAAGATCTTACTGTTGTGGTTCTTCAAAGCAGACTCATTTGAAGCAGGATCCACACAGCAGGTGCTACATTTGTTTCCAGGTTGTATAAACAGAAACTGGAGTCAAGAGGTTGGTGTTGATGCATTCTTGTTACCAGTGGAGATTAGTGTTGGGCCAAGGAAGTCCCTTAACAAATGGACTCTTGGAGAGCTTCCTCCTCACTTTCCAGAATAGGGGGAAGCACACCATGTCCTCTTCTCAAAACATTCCTCCTGGGCTTCCTTCTTAACATCTGACTTTTGACAGGAGGGCAATGTGGAGGATCAGAGCCTGGGTTCTTATCAGGTGACAGATTTGGATAAGAAGATTCTATTGAGCTGGTTCTGCTAGTGAGAGAAACTCCAAGACAAGATCTGTCTTGATCCACTGTGGCATCTGCTGACTCTGGATGGGGTTGGCCCAAGTGCAGGAACCCCAGGGTTGATACAGGGCATGACTTGACCATCTCAGCAAGATTTTCTTCCTTCTTTGGGGAACTTTTGCTCCAAAGGTTTCCCAGTTGTGCTTCCAGGACTCTGCCAAATGCTCCATTTGGAACATGAGGGGTGGAATGATATATTTCAGAAACTTTATGTTCTTCCTCAGTTAGCTTTTGTGCCATGTGTGTGTTTTCTTTTCTCAGTTCAAATAGGTTTCTCTCAGCTATCTGAGCTCTTATCCCCAAATCATGAGCCTTATGCCTCTGGGAAAGAAAAAGGCTTTCATAACACTCAGTGATTCTATCAACATTTTCTACAATGATTTCTCCTAGAATTTTACATTTTCACCTTTTCACATCCATTGCTGATGCCTTTATTTGCTTTGGAAAAATCCTCCTCCATCTTTACAGGGTAAATACTCTTTAAATTCAACACTGGATAAACATTTGTTTCCTTTTCTTGAAGGCGATGGACTTGATGTTTCTGCTGGAGATTTTGCCTCTCCCTTTCTAGTTGGGTGATTTCTAACTGGAGCAAAGCTTTTTCAGTTTTGGAATCTTTCTATATGATTTTCAAGGTCACTGATTATTTTAGTTTCTCTTCTAATTTAGTGTGCATTTTTTTCTTTTTTCCTCCAGACTTTCTCAGTATTTAACTCCACACCATCAATCAGCGTTCCTTTACATTCTCCCACTATGAGATCTCCATTTTCTGATGTCTTCAGTTTATCCCATTCCATGTTCCCAAGATCTATATTATCTTCCTCAAGAACAGTAGCTGAATCAGAAATCTGAAGCAAGTACTCACCTGGAGGTTTGACCTGACCCACTTTATTACTAAGAACTGGCTCCAGAGGGAGTTTAGAGTTTTCTGAGATTTCTCTCTCTTTAGTTAAAATACGCAGCTTTCCCTTCTGTTTTTGAGATTCCTGTGAAGAGAATTTTCTGCTTCTTTCAGGCCTGGAATTTCCCTCCAAAGCTCCTGTCACTGATGTGGGAAGCTGTTCTGTATTCACTTGAGAGATTTTGAAGGATGATTTGGTTGCAGCGACTTGATGTTCGCATTGCCTTGTTGAGTTTCTAAGGTCAGAGTTTTGCTTGTAGGATCAGACATCAGGTGAACTTCTTGTAAACCTTTAGATGTCTCTCCTTTCCATGATTTTCTAGACTCTTCTACTTTAAGTCCAAGTAAAGATTTGTTGCTTTCCAGTTCTTTACTCATGAACTTCACATTTACTATTTCTGATACTTCGTTCTTCAGTCTGACTTTTCTTATAGTTGATTTAAGATCTCCAAATTCCTTTTTAATGTGGTGAAACTTACAAACATTTTGTCGTGTTTCCTCTAGAAGAGCAGAAATGTCAGTGGCCAATTTATTGCCTCTCTTTCCTTCATCATATAATTTAATCATAAAAATCCCCACTATAACTATCCAAGCCACCATTGTCCACAGCAATCCTTGGAGATCTGGGCTTTGTATAAAGTCCTCTGTCACAGCTGCCAAAACCCAGCACAAGGTCACCAAGATCAGGATTGTGCAGAGCATCATGACTATCAGCAGACCATATGAGACTCCCAAGGTTGCTGCTGAGTCACCTTAGGTTGCCAGGAACCTGTTGCCACAACACAAGATAGAACCCCATGGTGAGCCTCCTGCCTGGAACCTACAACTACCTGACATCCAAGGCAGACTTCAGTGGAGGTGGGGGAGGGGTCTAGAAAAACAGGGCTTCCCTCTTTCGCTCATCTTGACCCACAAATCAGTGACCACATCTCATGACCCAGGGAATATAGACTAAGCTCTGTAGGCCAGCAGGGATGGCCACCCTAATTTTTTTCCCAACTGCCTTAGGAAAGAAAGAGATAAATGTCTTCCCATACCTGTAACATATCTGGATTGCTTATTGGGAAGTTTCATGGAAGAGGATTTGCAGACCCCAGTGCTGGCCACATAAACTTTTCATTCTGTGCCTAGGACACCTAAGCCAGCCCATGGTGATCACAAAAGACTCCAAACTGTCAGTGCCCTCCTTAATTTGTGTCTGCCTGTCCTCGAATGTGTACTATGAGTATGAGAGGGGTTATGACAGCTCCTGGATAGAGATTCAACTCACTTTACTAGTTTCATCTTTAAAAACTAAGGGAGAAATATTGGAATTTTCAAGTCTTTAGATTTCAAGCACATACATTTTGTTTGAGTGAACTTTGGAGTCACTTTCATTTTTCTCTTTTAACTGTTCACACAAGGGCTATATTGACCACAAAAATTGTTACCTGGCATCTGATTCTTTAGCATCAAATTATTTTTTTAAGTCTTTACTTGGAAATAATTTCAACTCTACAGGACAGGTGCAGAAATAACACAAACTGCATACGGAGAACTCAAACATAATCCCACACCCAAGATACACAGATACTCAGATCCACAAATTTTAGCATTTTTCCATTTTGGCTATATCATTATATTATCTCTATCATCTATCTATCTATCTATCTATCCATCCATCAATCTATATCATTATATTATCTATGTATCTAGAATAATTTAAAGGAGTATTTATTAAAGTATCTTTACATTTTCTCATTAGGAAAAATAACTTTGTTGACCAAGTAAAGATATATATCATTTTAATTATAAAAACGAATTGTGTTTCTTAAACCCAAATAATTTTCATATTTAGAAGACAAAGTATTAATTTAATAAGGAAGTAGTGAGCTTATACATCATGGAGCAGATAGCACAGAAAGTGCATGGAATAAAAGAAATAAAAGATAAAGTTTCTGATTTTGAGTAAGAGAACTGACAAATAAATACAATATAGATGAATGATATATGTCTTCTGAAAGTACAGTGTGAATAAGGATTCAGTTTTTAAATTCCTAGGACACTTGAGAATGACCTCAAAAAGGAGTAGATATTTTAGTTGTATCTTGATTGATGCATAAGCAAGCAACAGAGAGAAGTGGCCTTGTGAACAAATTACATAAAGCTCATTTATATAAAAAGAATTTGTGTAAAAAAAAACATGGTGTAGTTAAGGACAAGTGAGTTTAGTTAAGTGTGTTTGAATACAGAGAAATACAGGCTAAGACTGGAAAGGCTGGTTGGGTCCAGATAGGGGAAGCTTCTGTAAGCCATGCTAAGTAATTTGGAACTTTCCCTGAAGGAAAAATTGGAGGATTTCCAACTGGAAAATCACTTTCCTGCCTTTGTAAAGCATACAATACAGTAGGGAGAAACTGGATAAGGAGAGGTAGACAAGATGGAGAAAAGACGATAAATCAGAGCAGCATTTAGGAGAAATAACTGCACATCTCCTAAGATATGCAAGAAAGAAAAATTCAGGCAAAAAGAACTATGGTATTTCTTGATTAAACCCTTGCATCATGTTCTAAATGAAAGTTTTATTTTCTGTAGTTATTCATCTCAGAGTTGATCATTGTAAAGGAGTGATGATCAATTTGTACTGGTGTATTATTAATCTAATATTAATTCTGAAATATTTTTAACAAGTCCTTGAAATCATTATTGTGTAGGTTAATTCTTTTGTGTGCATACGGATACTCTGAGGAAAGAAAAAAATTAAAATCCATTGTTTTTAGGTAATAAAGGAAAATGGTAGCTATTTCTGCATAGTGGATTTTCTTAGTGGATTTCCATGATTCCCACTGCTGGTGTTCAGGACCATGTATTCCCCTACCCTTGAGTGTAGGTGGGATCTGTGACTTGCTTGTAGCCAATAGAACATGTCACCGGTGCTGGGATGTCATTCTTTTGATTATATTACATTAGATACTGTCTTGATAGGTATCTTGCTCTACAGATAATTGTTGCTAGCTTAAGTAGTGTCCATGTTTGAAAAGACCACATGGCCAGGAACTGCAGTGGACTCTAGGAACAGAGACTAGCAGTTGTATTGCATTCCATTACATTGACCAGTGATAGTCAGCAAGCAGCTGGGCCCCCAAACCTACAACTTCAATGGAATGAATTTTGCCAAAGACTAACAGAGCTTGGAAGCAGATTCTTCCACAGAAAAGAACTCAAGTGAGAAGAAACTTTGCTCAACACCCTATTTGGGAGCCCAAAGGCAGAGGAATCAGCTAACCAGTTCTTGAACTACCCATTCACAAAAACTATGAGATACACCTGTGTGCTATATAAAGCCGTAAGTTTTTGGTGACTTTTTAATGCAGCAATAGAAAACTAATACATCCCTAAATTTAAAAACTCAAAATACTTTGTAGAGTAATGAAATCTGAGATGCTTCATTCTTTATCCTATTCAACTGATTTAAAGTGAATGCATTAAACAATTACTTGGAAAAGGAGAAATCAGAGAAGAGAAGGGAGAAGTGCTCAACATAGAAAAGATGACAAGGTAGGAGGAAGGCAGGAGCACAGGGTTAAAAAGCACAGAGAAGGATGATTTAAGTAGGCAAAATTTTGGCAACTATTCATATTTCAAAACTATACACTAATTAACTTGGCACCATTTTAATATTTTTAAAAATCGCTCCTTCTCAGTACTGTGTTCTTAAAGCTGTACCTGTCAGATGAGAACTTCACTAGCTTGGGGGCTTCTTCATTGTCCTGGATACACCAGACCTAGATTGGTTCAGGGAGATACACTGTCAATAAAAATCCCTCCCCATCCAGACATCCAGGAAGGGAAAAGTGGAAAAGGAGTGGGTGAGGTCAAAGAAAGAGGACCTCCCTTGGGATGAAAACTGCACTTAGAGCTTACTCAAATTCTGTTGGGCAATTTATAACAACTAGAATATTTCACACATATGATTTCCCCTTTAATACGGACTAGAGTGGACTCACTGGTATTCTACTAGAGACTTATTTTGATTCTAGCAATGGAAGAAATTAGATAATTGATGTGAAGACAGTGGCCAATTGAGGTACTAAAGGCAGGGAGAGGGAAAAGAAGGTGTAATACGGGGGCATTTTCAGGACTTGGAATTGTCCTGAGTGAAATTGCAGTGACAGATACTGGTCATTATATATATGGTTATAACCTACAGAATGGAATCGGAAAGAGCGTAAGCTACAATGTAAACTATAATCCATTCTTAGTGGCAATGTTCCAAAATGTGTTCCTCAATTGCAATCAATGCACCACACTAATGAAAGAAGTTGTTAAAGTGGGGAAGGGTGGGAGATATGGGGAGTAGGGCATATGGGATCTCCTTATATATTTTTAATGTAACATTTTTTGTGATCTAAGGATCTTTTAAAGGTAAATAATAGACTAAAATTTTTTTTAAGATATAAGATAAATATTCCTTAAACAATGCCTATATTTTTCTCACTGCCTTATACAATTCCTTACGTAACTACTGGCCAACCAAAATGATTTTGAGTTGGAACAATTTTTTTCCCTATTCTTTATACTCAAAAGTATTTCTTGGCTCTCAGGACATGAAATTTTGTTTTATTGTTGGACAAAGATGTGGGTAAACAGGAGGAGAAACAAACTTTACATTAAAAGTCTTACTTTTCTCTACATGTAGGCAGGATTTGGAACACAAATGTGTCAAAAGTTTTCTAATTCCATTTTCATTATGAAAAAGGCTGTGAATCTTTTTTAATGTGGATTTTTAGGAGATAAAGGATATACTGAAAATTGTAGAGTATAAGGTTTAGTTATAAGAAAATACTTTAAAAATTTTCTAGTCCTAATATTTTTGTATTTTGTCTGAAGAGAATAGGATAGAGAAACTCTCAAGTATAGGTACTTGGATGTGAACTTTCATATTAAATGTCTTCTCCACTATGAAGGCATCTTTTTTAAAGTGCAGAGAGGTGCACAGCTTAGAAGTAAACAGGGTATGTATGCTCTGAAATTATTTGGCTTCAGAGATAAAGTATATACTTTAGTAATCACAGGATGCACACATGAAGTTCCAGAAGTATGAACAGGCTGAGATAATAAGCAAATTTATTATAGACATTTAAAAAGACCTGTCAAAGCAGACATGGTTATAGACGTTTTTCTGCCAACTTTAACTCCTTCTGCCCAACATTAAATTTATTCCTCAAGGTTGAAGGTAAAACATATTGAGAAAGTACTTCCAGATAATGCAAGAAAAACATCTCTCTTATTTCCTTCTTTCTACTTGCTTTGGCATAAACTTCTTGCACTTCTAATTCCTCCAGGGGTGCTATAATGTCTTTGATTTTAGCTCTTTCTTCTTTTTTAATGTAGGCATTAATGCTATGAATTTCCCTCTCAACACTGCTCTTGCTGATTCCCATAGGTTTTGATACAACGTATAGTCATTTTCATTTTTTCAAGGGTGTTACTGATTTCTTCTGCAATTTCCTCCTTGACTCACTGCTTGTCTAAGAATAAGTTGTTTAAGGGTCATATCTTTGTGCCTAATCTGATTTTCTCCTCCTTACTGATTTCCAGCTTCATTTCATTGTGTTCAGAAATATGACTATTAAAAAAAAAGCAAGAAGCAAAATAGAGAGAAAAATAAAGAACAAATTAAAGGCCAGAGAGAAGAGGAAAGAATCAAAGAAAAAAATAGGTGAGAGGAAATGAAGAAATGAAGATAAAACAAGAAGGGGTGGAATCGAAGAAAAACAACAGAAGACAGAAGACAGAAAAAAATGAAGGAAAGAAGATAACACACGTTCAAAAAATAAGGAAAAGAAAAGGAACAAAGAAAGGAAAAGAACAAACAAGAAACAAAACCAGAAGGAAGAAACAATCCATGAAAAACAACCTTCCCTCTTAGGCCCCTGGGGACCTTACTCAGGCTGTTGGTGCTTATCAATTAATCACCCTGCAACTTGCCCTCCTCAGGTGACATATCCAGTTTTACTGAACACAATAAAGAAGAAAGGGGGGACAACCCAAAAAAAACAAAAAAGAACCCATAAAGCACAAGAGTAGAAACTCAGTCTAGAAGTTCCCTGTCATAAAAGGCTAGCTATATGCCTTATCACTCCCCAGATCCCTTCTCTGAGGAGGTACAGGCACTGAAACCAGGGACATTCTGCACACAAGGCAGGAATTCCCCCATTACACTAGCCACAGCAGTTTTATAGACTAAAAAGGCTTTTGAATATTTATCTGGCTCTTCCAGCCGTTGTTTCCCTTAGACAAGTTGGACTTCTAAAACTTCTCAGGGTAGTTAGGTGCTTGTCTCTCTGATGAAGTTCCCTTCTCCCTGGATCACTGGGTGTGACAGCCTGCCTAAGCAGATACCCCCTTCACTTTCCCCAGTGCAACCTCAGTCCTGGCTTTTACCATCCTGAGATTTAAAGGGGGATCAGGTGATCGAACCCATGGAAAGGAAACCACTCTCTACCATGCACCAAACTCCTCTTCCTCCTGGGAAATGCTCCCTCTCACTAAGATGGCTGGTGAGAGCCAGGGGATCTACAGAGTGTGGGGTTTATCTGCCCTAAGTTCCCAGCCACATGGGGAAGCAACTCATGCTTTTGCCTTGGGCACTTTGACACTTTATCCAGCTCCCTCCTGAACCATGCCCTGCAAGTTCCTGCTCAGTGGATGTCCAAAAGATCTCACTCAGGTTGGATTTTGCCCATTCTCTGTTTTTTGAAGAGCTGACCAGTGCCTACATATATTGAGGGCATTTTCCCAGAACCACCATGAGACCCAAATAAACTTGATAATTGTTTTTTTTCACTTCTGCAAAAAAAGGTTGTTGGGATTTTTATTGGGATTGTATCGAATCTGTAAATCACTTTGGTTAGAATTGACAGATTAATGATATTTAGACTTCCAATCCATGAATGTCATTCCATATATGGAAGTCTTTTTCATTTCTTTTAGCAATACTTTGTAGTTTTCTCAATACAGGTCCTTTATGCTCTCGGTTAAGTTTATTCCTAGATATTTGATTATTTTAGTTGATATTATAAATGGATTTTTTCCTAATTTCTCCCTCAGATTGCACATCAGCAGTGTATAGAAACACTATTGACTTTTGTGTATTAATCTTGTATCCCACCATTTTCCAGAACTCCTCTATTAGTTCTAGTAGCTTCCCTGTGGAATTTTCAGGAAATTCTAGATATTGGATCTTATCATCATGGAATACTGAAAGTTTTACTTCCTTTTTCCTTGGGTGCCTTTTATTTCTTTACCTAGCCTAATTTTTCTAGCTAGACCCTCTCCCACAATATCAAAAAACAATGTGATAGAGGACATTCTTGTCTTGTTCCTGATCTCAGTGGGAAATTTTCAATCTTTCATCTTTGAGTACAATGTTAGACGTAAGTTTTCCATATATGCACTTTACCATGTTGAGAAAGCTTCCCTCTTGTACTAGAATTTTTAAGGTTAAGGGTGCTGTATTTTGTCAAATGCCTATTCCTCACCAATTGAGAGGATCATGTGATTTATCTTCTTTAATTTATCAATGTCTTTTATTACACAAATTGACATTCTTGTACACCTGGGATAAAACCCACTTGATCATGGTGTATAATTCTTTTAATTTACTTTTGGTTTTTGTTTACAGAAATTTTATTGAGGATTTTTGCATGTGTATTCATTAGAGATATTGCTTATCAATTTTTTGGGGGGTATCTTTACTTGGTTTTGGTTTTAGGGTGATATTGGCTTCATAGAAGCACTTTGGTAGCATTTTTTCCTGGTCATTTTTTTGGAAGAACTTAAGCAAGACTAGCATTACATCACCTTTGAATGATTGGTAGAATTCACCTGTGAAGCCATCTTGTCCTGGGCGTTTATTCTTTTGGAAGTATTTCATAACTGTTTCAATTTCATCACTTGTGCATGGTTTCTTGGGATCTCATATTTCTTCCAGGATCAATATAGGTGGTTTGTGTCTTTGCAGGAATTTTTCCAGATCCTACACATTATCTAGTTTTTTTGGTATACAGGTGTTCACAGTATCCTCTTATGATCACTCTCATTTGTGCAGGGTCTGCCTTCTCATTTCAATTTTATTTATTTGCATTCTCTCTTTCTGTTTGTCAGCCTACTAAGGGTTCACTGGTTTTGGTGATCATCTCAAAGAATCAGGTTTTGGTGTTGTTGACACTCTCAATTGTTTTTCTTTTTGTGTGTGCATGATTTCCTTGATTCTATACTGGTCTTTATTTCTTTACATCAGCATGGTTTAGTAGGCTATTCTTTTTCTAGTTCCTCCAGATGAGCAATTAGATCAATTTTAGTTCTTTCTCATTGTTTCAGGTAAGCAATGAGGGCTATAATTTTCCCTCCCAGCACTGCCTTTTCCGTGTCCCATAGATTTTTTTAATGTTGTGTTCTAATTTTCAATTGTGTCAAAATATTTGCTGCATTCTCCCGAAATGTCTTCTCTGACCTAGTGATTGCTTAAATATGTGTTGTTTAATCTCTATATATTTATGAATTTTGCCTTTTTCCATCCATTACTGCTTTCCAGCTTCATTCCATTATGATCAGAGAAACTGTTTTGTTTAATTTCAATGTTTTTAAATTTATTGAGACTTGTCTTGTGACCCAACATATAGTCTGTCTTGGGGAAGGCTCCACGAGCACTTGAAAAGAATGTATATTCTGCTGTTTTGAGGTGCAATATTCTGTATATGTCTACTGGTTTAGTCCATTTATCATATTATTCTATTTCTCCATTTCTTTGTTTATCCTCTGTCCAGATGTTCTATGTAATACTGAGAGTGCTGTACTGAAGATTCCAACTATTATTTTAGTGATATCTGTTTCTCCCTTCAGTTTTGCCACTGTGTGCTTCATGTATCTTATGCACTGTGTGCTTCATGTGTGCTTCAAGCATTGGCATGGACTATCTTCTCCCAACCTTACACTTAAACCTGGTTGTGTCCTTATGTCTGAGGTGAGTGTCTAGTAGACAACATATAGATGACTCATGATTTTTTTATCCATTCAATCAGTCTATGTCTTTTGACTGGGGAGTTCAAACCATTAATGTTCAACATTACTATAAAGGCTTTACTTCATCCATTATGTACTTTGGCTCTCTGTTGTTACATTATTCTATTATCTGTCTTATCATTTAGTTTACTTTTCATAATAATCTTCATTTCTGAACTTTTCTCCAAATCTCTCACCCTTTTTTTTTCCTTTCAGGCTGCAACATTCCCTCTAGTATCTCTTGCAATTCTGGTCTTTTTACATATTCTATCAGATGGGGAAGAGTTAGAACTCTCTCTCGTTTTTGAAGGACAGTTTTTTTGCCAGATATGGAATTCTTCGCTAACACTTTTTCTCTTTCAGTAAATTAAACACATCATACCAGTTTATTCTCTGCTCGCTGCTTTCTCATAAAAAGACTGCACTTAATCCTATTGATTTTGCCTATTATATGATGCTTTATTTTCCTCTTGATGGTTTCAGAACCCTCTCTTTATCTCCGATATTTGCAATTCTGAATAGTATATGTTTCAGGGCATGTCTATTGAGATATATTTCCTTTGAGGTGTGTCGACCTTCTTGGATATTGATATTTATGACTTTCCTAAGAGTTGGAAAGTTTTCATTCATTATTTCCTTAAATATTCTTTCTGCCCCTTCCCATGCTCTTCTCATTCTGGGATATTAATACCACAAATGTTTGTGTATCACACATTGTCATTCAATTCCCTGAGATTCTTATCTTTCTTTTCTCCTGTCATATCCAGGTCAGATGTCTGTCTTTGAAATTATGAATTCTGTCTTGATACAATTCAAATCAGCTCTTAAGGGACTCTAAAGTATTTTTAATCTCAGCCATCATGTCTCTTATTCACATAACATCTCTTTCTTTGCAAGCTTTCCAATTGTTCTTTATGGTCACCAAGTGTCCTCTTAATATCCTGGCTTTCTTTAGTCACATTTTGTTTATGTTCTTTGAAGTGATTTAGGAGAGTTGTGTGATTATCACTGAATAATTGTCTTAAATCCTATATCTCTTCAGGATACTTGGTTTGATCCTTTAGCAGGCTATCTCTTGATTTCTCCTTGTGTGGCTTACAATTTTTTGATATCTAGGCAGCAGAAGGGGTGAGCTTACTCTGATGGCCAATTTCTGTTTCTTTTCTGTTGTTGTTGTTTAATCACAGCTCTTCTTTGATATTTGGTTCAACTTATTTTGAGTCTGTATAAATGTCTGGCTTAAGATATCAAAGTCGGGCCAAGATTGTCTTGGTTTTGAAGAGCCACACAATACCTGAAGGTACATTGAATGCTCATCCTGGAGATTATGATACATTCTGCAATAGGACAGTAAGAATTCCACAAGTGCAAAGGCAGTGCCTAGTAAAGGAAGACAGACCTTTACTCCAGGCCCTTCACATTAATAATTGTAATTATGAACCGTTACTTGGGAAGTTCAAAGTGAGCCTAGTATTACATTTTACCTAAGAGTTGCCTCCTGAAACCATCCTTATCGCTCAAATGTAGTCCCTCTCTAAGCCAAACTCAGTGTATAAATGCAGTACCATACCTACAACGGACATACTCCCAGGAACAGGCCTCCCTGGCACTGAGGGATAATTAACAAGTGCTGACTAGAGATGCATCTGAAAAAAGACCTTGACCAAAAAGGGAAATGGTAAATACAAATAAGTTTTATGGCTAAGAGATTTCAAAGTGTCTTGAGAGGTCATTCCAGAGGTCACACTTATGCATGTCTCACAAGGATCTCATTGACTGCCACAGTAAGAAGTGCCTCAGTAGCAGTACTCCTGAGGTCTCTAGAGACATCCAGGGCATATAAGCATGGCATATATCTCAGATATTCAGTTCCCTGTCAGTAGGCCTTGCTTTGTAATTTATCCTCCAAAATGTATCAGACTTACACTCATTTATACTTCTCCTACACATGGCTCCTCTGTCCCTTTTATTTGAACCTATAATTAGCACTATACTTGATAAATATATGTTCCACACACTTAAATCTTTGGTCTATCAGTGTGTCAGTTGAGCCCTGAAATTTAACAGAGTTGCAACACCTACTCTCCAGTTTTTTAACTCAATCTGGACAAATAATAAGATGATGATGGACAACACCCATCCCAATGAGCAGGCAGTGTTTGCATCTGCAAGTAATATAGTTCCATTCACCTGCCCCATGGGATTTAAAGACCCTCTCAATTAGAAACAGAGTGGGCATCACCATCCTAAAATCAACAAGATTGAGGAATGAGGAGTGGAGTAAATTAGACTTATTATTCTATTTCAGACATTATTATTCTAACAATGGAAGAACTTTTACCATTGACATAAATGCAGTGGCCACCCAAGGATCTGAGGAGAGGGAGGGGGAAGAATAGATTCAATATGGGAACATTTTTGGGACATCAGAATTGTCCTGCAAGACACTGCAATGAGGGATAAGGTCTGTTACATATTTTGTTATTTCATACAAAATCGTGTGGGACAGAGTGTAACTTACGAAGTAAACTATAATCCACAGGTAGTAGCATTGCTTCAATATGTGTTCATTAATTTTAACAAATGTACCACACTAATGAAGAATGTTGTTAAAGTGGGAAAGTATGGGACGGGCAGGGAGTATAGCATATAAGAATATCCTATATTTTTGTGTAGGATTTATGTAATCTAAAGCTTCTTTAAAAGTAAAAAAAAAAAAAAAAGAGTTTAAAATATCAGGCCAAGGACTCACTAGTGGGGCACAGATTTTCTACCAGGGGTAAGAATACAGAAAGGACCAGGAAAAATTTAGTCCATGCAGTTTCCAGGCCATGCCACAAATGGAATTCATCAGTGCACCTTCCCTTGGAGGCATATTAGTCTGGGCTGTCCTGTATTCATGTCTTGAATGTCCAGACAGAGATTCAATGCAGGCTCTATTGGCTGACACTGAAGAAAAGCCCCTCTGACTCCTGATCCCTTCTCCCTTGAAACAGCTGACATAGATGAAGATGTCTTTCCACTCAGTTGGATGAAGGGAGCCAGGTGTTTTACACAGCTTAATATTTTGGGGTGGGGTTGAGGAGCCCTGCTCATCCACTGCATGAGAGGCCCAGTAACCCATGTTTTTTGTGTCAGCTTATTTCTCTCTGTCACTTGATCTCCTTGGAGTTGTGTAACCCTGCCCTGGTTTTTTAAGCCCCAAAGCAGGTTTCTTGTACAGGTTTTTGTTGTTTTTCCATTGTTTTCATGAGGGAATTGAGCTCTGTTTGTTAGTCCATCACCATCTTCCCAAATTACCAGATTCTCAAGCACCAAGCAGCAGTACCTTCATTTCTTTCTCTTTTCTCTACACATTCTTCTGAAAGTGTGGTTGGTCATCTGGCTCCATTCCACTGTTGCCCTGTCTTCACCACTCAACCTCCAGCCCACGGTGCTGTGGGAGAAGGGATCAAGCTGGGCACACTGACACACAACAGGAACTCTGACCCCAGCATCAGAGAAAGCATCTCCTGCTGGGGGGCGGGGGGGAGCAGCCTCTTCTGTCCATTCCTGGAGTACCCAAGGATCATTTTTTTAAAGTCTTTTTCTGGTTTGTCCAAAACCTAGTCCTCTTTATGTTTTCTGGATATTTACCTTGTCCTTTTTATGGTTACATTTTGTATTTCTTTGTCCTGTGTTCGTATGTTGCACGCTGAACTTTTAGTATTTTATGATGTTAACTCTGAGATTTATTCTCTGAGATGTCTGTTCCTCAAGTTTATATCCAACTAGTGATATCTTGGGGATTTCCGTGAGTATTAGAAACTAACAGAAACAAAAACAAGAAACCAATGCAAATAGCACCTTTCACATCTTTTCAAATTGTCTACTTTGGCAGGTGTTCTCCTTTAGAGCTAACTCCTCTTATCAAGAAGATCAACCTGAAGTACCTGGAAAACATATTGTTCTCTGCATCTTATCTATCTTATCCTAACTTTAGAGCAAATGCATGCTTTTTGTCTTTGCTTGTGCTTGCTTTTGGCCTTATTATTACTCCATTTATAGGAATTTGAATTCTGTTGCCTCTCACTGGGGTTCCATTTCATGACTCCATGGAGGTAATCCTTTGCTCCGGATTTCTATGACTTAATTATTTCCTACAGTGCTTTAGATGATTCTCTGCCTGTAGGACAATTTCTGTTTGCTGAGACAAGGTTCCTGATTCAGTACTTCATGCTTCACTCTCATAGATGGGCAGGGGCATATAGGTATCCCATTATGTTCATAGAAGTTATTGGCTCACTCTGGAACAGGGCCAGAGGCCCACAATGGAAGTGCAGGCTGGCTCCACAGTCTGGCAATGTGTGGGAGAGAGAGGCTAGCAAGGACTTTCATCTACTGTTTTTCAGGACACATCAGTTGCACATACTGCAACTTTTTAACATTTTTCAGGAGTTTTAAGAAAGATGTCACTTCCAATTTTTGCTAGTTGTTCAAAGATCTGTGAAGGAATGGCATCTTCAAGTATGTACACTTCCATCTTGGTTGACCAGAACTCCAAAGTAGGTGACTTTTGAAACACTTCATGTATCTAAAATTTATCAAATGATTGGTGAGTAGAAATAGAGAGGGTATATAAATAGAACTATATTTGAGAAATGTATGCTAGAGTCTCATTTACACCAAAAGTGGGAGGACAGCATCCATGGGACCCCTTTAAGAACTTGGTCCTTGGTTAATATTAGGGGTAAAGTGGGCTGGAAGAGCAAATGTAAGTTGGTGAGACCTTGTGAAAGCCTTGAACTTCAAGGATTTATCAAGGCCCAGTATGAAAAAAAGTTATAAAGCCTGCTTAAGTTTCATCCCAGGCAGGAGAAAAGACTATATCCATTACATAAATTTTGAGGGATCGTAGTAGCCAAATTAATGGGCTTCAGTGATTTTATGAATATTCTTGTTACCAATACATTTATCATCTAAGTGTTATTAAACATATAAGAGATAGGACCGGTCACGAAGCAAGATGGTGGCTGAGTGAACTTGCCTTGCGGTCTTCCTGGGAAGAAGCGGCTGGGCGCTGCTGGAGGTTCTCCGAGGCTGGGCTTTTTTGGGATTTTTGCAGGGCAGGAAGTGTCTGGACATCAATTTGGTGGAAAGGTAATGGAGAGGATTGGTCTATAGGATATAATTTGGGTTCTATTGCCCAGAGGTGAGACCTGCATACGGGTTGCTCACTCTTTGGCGGTGGGCGGCTCCGCTTTTGGTGGCTCTGTGGTGCCGGGGAGTTAGTGAGTCCTGGGCGGGCTGTTGGGGGGTTGATGGGACAGGACACCTTTGAGGATCAACTGGGGAGACAGATGGTGTTTTGTTGTGAAGCGGGGGAATTTTTTATTGCGGACACAAATAATAGCACTTCCAACTGGAGCCCCGGCCCCACAAGCCCAGCTGCCGATCTGCAACAGAAATAGATTGTTGGCAATAAAGGGAGGTCATTGGGAGGTTGTTACAGGGTGCAGCGAGGGAGGGGGACACGTCTGGAAGCTGATTGGGGAATATTTTGTGAAGCCTGGGAATTCCGGTTTTGGAATCTGTTTTTGGCGTTTCCAACTGGAGCCCAACCCACGGGCCAGGCTTTGGATCTGCGTCACTAAAGTGGCTGTGGTGTAGAGGCGCCTTCAGGTGGCTGTTTTCTGGGATCACAGGGTGGGAGCTGTCCAAAAGCTGAATTGACGATATACCCACATAAATAAACCCTAGTGAGTAAGTGAATTGCAGGGTTCAGACATAATATAGAGTTTGCGGATCTGACTTCCCCCATAGGGCTGGCACCCAGCTGCAGGGATACTGAGGGCTGTGTTACACTGCAGGGCCCCTAGGCTTCCTGTTGACCAGATTTGAGGTTGCCAGGTCTGAATCCCCTAAACTCTGGTGGCCTACACCCCAGAGTCTCACACCTCTTGAGCCTTCAATATCTCAGACTTTCCACCCCTGAATCCCTCATGCCCAGAGGTCCATCTGAGGTACTTGAATGCCCTAGCCTACAACATTTGCATTTTTTCATTATTGTTTAATTTTGTTTTGCTTTTATTTTCATTTTATCTTATTTTTTACTTTTTTTAAATGTCCTGATTGCTAATATTGCATTATCCCCTAGTCTTTTCTCACAGTGTATCCCCCAAAGTCTTTTTTTTATTCAGTTATTTAGGGTTTTTTTGTTGTTGTTGCTGCAGTTGGTGTTGCAATTGTGGTTCATGTATACCTGTTTTTTTCTTTCCCCCACCTGTTCCCCACCCTTTGCCCACCCCCTTTTTCTTTCTTCCTTTCTTCTCTTCTTTCTTTTTTTTTCTTTTCCTGTTTTCTCTCTCCTTCTTGTCTCTCATTTTCTACTTATTTTATTTTAACTCAACTATAAATAGGTGCGGCACGGAACACCTCACATTTGCTGGGTATTCTCATCCTCCACTGACTCATTTCTGTGTGAACTGATTTAGGCTACCTACACTATCCCCTTTCCCCTACATCTTGATATCTGCCATCATCTACTGTCTCTCCTATATTCCACCTCCCACCTCCCTTTCTTTGATCTACAAAATGTCTAACTCTTAATTTCTAATACCTTTGTTTTGTTTTCTGTCTGTTATCCACTCTTGAAACTATTACCTTTCTTTTCTCTTTCCCTCCCTCACAAAAACAATAGTTTTTTAGCTCATACCATATTCCTCCCATATTCAGTCATCTACCTCATAATAGGTACTCTACCAACTACTATAAATCTACACAATTTAAATGAATCTAACCTCCATTCTCCCAGATCTCATATTCTTGCTTTGTTAACATATATCACCAATACTACTTTACACTTTTCCCTTGCTTACACAATTGCCTTTCCCCGGCATTAAAACTTTCCTTTAAAGTGAACTTAACCAGCAACAAGAAATTAGATAAGAAGAACAAAGTTACAAAGAGAAGATATAACACTTACAAAAAAAAACAACAGCTAATTAATCTCCAAGAGTCGACAAAGAAGCTAAGGAACTCATTAAACCCATCAAGATAAAATGATGACCAGACAGCAACAAAAATCTACAAACCAAACCAGCAATCAGGAAAACATGGCTGAATCCAATCAACAAACCAAAAATCAGGAAGGGGAGCAGAACTTCGCACAAGCAATGAAAGATCTCAGAACATTTATCACCAACAAATTTGATGAAGTAATGAAAGAGGTTAATAACATGAAGACAACACTGGGAGGGGAAATTGCAGACATACACAAAAACATAACAGATATGATGGGAATGAACACCACAGTTCAAGAAATCAAAAATACACTTGCAGCAAATATCAGCAGACTAGAAAAGGCAGAGCAGATAATTAGTGATGTGGAAGACAGTACATCAGAAATCAAACAGATAGTAGAAGGAGTCAATAAAAAGATAGAAAACATCCAGTTAGGACTTAGGGACCTGAATGACAATGCAAAACGCTCAAACATACATATTATAGGCATTCCAGAAGGAGAAGAGAAGGGAAAGGGGTCAGAAGGAGTGTTTCAGGAAATAATGGCTGCAAACTTCCCAAATCTACTGAAAGAGACAGATGTACATATCCAGAAAGCACAGCACACTCCACTAGTCATAAACCCCAACAGGCCCACCCCAAGACATATACTTGTCAAATTATCCAATGCTCAAGACAAAGAGAAAATCCTAAAGGGAACAAGAGAAAAGAAAACCATCACATACAAGGGAAGCTCCATAAGATTAAATGCTGATTTCTCATCTGAAACCATGGAGGCAAGAAGGCAATGGTATGATATAGTCAAGATACTAAAGGAAAAATATTTCCAACCAAGAATACTCCCTTCTGTTTTTAACCATTATAAATGGCACTTAGAATCATTTACTTACTATCATTCAAAATAAAGAAAACCTAAATTTGATTACAAATGTTGAAAGTTATTTAACTTAATAACACATTCAAGACTAGATATTTATATTACAAACTGTTGTGTTCTCTTTTGCAAATATTCAATTAATCTTGACCTATTTTAAAGTACTATTGATAAAATTTACCACTATACACTCTCTATATGAATATTTCCATATGGCTATAAAAACATGGATAGTTCTACTATCGTTTCTAGCATACAGAAATGATTTTTGCAGTACTTTGGGTCAGTGTTATATCAGTGCACATTCCTTCAGGGAAGCCTCTTGAACTGACAATGCGTGAATGACTGACAAGAGTAACTAATGCTTTTTGTGGTCTTTGACTGACACATCATTTAAAGCAATACCTATGCTAATTAATGCCATCGATATCTACTAGATGTGTCAGAGGAATGTGCCAGACCCTTTGCAGAATATAGCTTAAGTATGGCTAAAATTATATCATGGATAAGGAAATGCATTCCTTTATGGAAAAAAATATATATATAGTGAATATACTTTTTATGCTGGAGAAAAACCTGTTTATATGTACAATTATACCATATATTTTCCCTTGAAACAAATTTTTAAGGATCAAACTATTCCTCAAAATTTCAATCTTTAATATGCTATCATCCTAACCCTAAAAAACATAGGACTAATATACCAAAATGTTAGTTGGACATTATTATCATTATCATTATTCCACTTATCACACTACATGGAAATTTTGTTCACAGACTCTCAACTACAATGGTAGATTCTTAATAACTGTAACTATATATTAATCATGTTCATTTCCCTAAGACAGAGCTTGATATATATTGGTTACCAATTTTTTTAACTGAGTAGTTAAGTTCCATTAAGGCCATAAAAATTGTGCTTGGTATTTTTGTCAATTAATTCAATACATACAAAAAACAATCATTAATATTGGCAATTAAAATCCTCATTCATGGGAAATAGATGTGCCTCAACCAGTTGGAATCCCATCTACATACAGGAGCTCCACGGTTCAATTCCGAGGACCCTTGTGAGGGCAAGTTTGTCCCCATTGCTAGCTGGCCCACATAGTGTGCTGGCACATATGGGAGTGCAACTCCATGCAGGAATGCTCCCTGTGTGGGAATGCCATCCTGTGTGGGAAAGCTGCCCCACACAGGATTGTTGGCCAATGTGGAGAGCTGGTGAAGCAAGATGACACAAGAGACACAGAGGAAAGAAAATAAGAAGATGTAGCAGAACAGGGAGTTGAGGTGGCACAAGAAAGTAATCGCCTCTCTCTCTCTCCTACTCCAGAAGGTCCCAGGATCAGTTCCTGGCCGCCTAATGAAAATACAAGCAGGCACAGAAGAACACACTGCTAATGGATGCAGAGAGCAGACAATAGTGGGGATGGGGGGAGGAAGAAATAAATAAATCTTTTAAAAACCTCTCATTCATTAAATCCGAAATGCTGGTGTAGAAATTGTCTGCTACTCATTTTTCTTTGATTATTTCTTTATCATATCAACAAATCATTGTTTATATTTAAATATACATATATAATAATTTTTCTCATATGTAATATATAGTAATTTATATGTAAATATAACTATAAATGCACTATGTAAATATACATATATGATTTGTATAGATATGCATATATATGTAATATACATGATATAATAATGTAAATCTATGTATATCATTTTTTAATTAGAGTTCAATATAACTAATTTTCATTAAATTATGTTCAAATACTTTTTCAAACACTTTCAATTTCTCATTTAATATAATTTATAACCGCACTGAGTCAAACAAAGGCATCAGACATCCTAAATTAATAATTTTCAATACTGAAAAGGGCACAGCCAATATCAGCATTAATGGATTCATACATAAAGATTACCTACTTATTTTGTGCATAATTTCTGAGTTGACTGTATATGAGCTTGCTTATAAAGTAAAAAATATCTCAAAGCAAACAGGCAGGAGAGCAGGGGAAACCTACTTTATCTGTATTGCCCTGACAGTTCAGTTTGGTCAATAATATTTTCTAAATGTACCCTGTTCAGAACTGGATATATAATTACCTCTAGTTCATAGTCTAGACAGAATGCTTCCATAATCTTTAAGACTCCTTGTAACATGCTTGAAGCTTTAAGTAAGCAAGGCTAAATCTTGAAAATCTTGACCATATAATTAGCAAAGAATGCAATAAAAGAACTTTGGCCTACAAACATTCAAGTTGCTGTTAAATGAGATTTCTTTGAAAATCAGATCATTTGAAATTAGTGAATTTTAGCTCCTGTCAATATCATAACATGATGTAAATACAACTGTTCATTGGCCTTATATTTTTTCAAAGATTTAATTTTTATTTATTTCTCTCCCCTTCCCCACATTCCTCCCAATTGTTTGCTCTCTGTGTCCATTTGCTGTCTCTTCTTCTGTGTCTGCTTGTATTCCTGCCAGCAGCACTGTGAATCTGTGTCTCTTTATGTTGCATCATCTTGCTGCATGAGCTCTCCATGTGTGCAGTGCCACTCCTGGGCAGGCTGCACTTTTTTTGCACTGGGCAGCTCTCCTTATGGGGTGCACTCCTTGCATGTGGGGCTCCCCTATGTGGGGGACACCCCTGCATTGTGCAGCATTCCTTGCATGCATCAGCACTGTGTCTGGGCCAGCTCACCACACTGGTCAGGAGGCCCTGGGTTTGAATCCTGGACCTCTATGTAGTAGGCAGATGTGCTATCTGTTGAGCCAAATTAGCTTCCCTATTGGCCTTATATTCATGCTTCCATCTGCTGCCTTGTTATTTACTTTCCTTGATTTACCCTGCAGATCTAAATAAGGAACATCAAGGAGGGCTAACACCACAATGGCTTCTTAGCTTTACATCAAGGTATTTGAAACTGAGGACAGGAAAGGGCTGCATCAAAAACTTATCTCAAATGAACTTCCACATCAGAGAAGATTTGGTATTTAACTGCGTTCTGAAAAGAGTTACAAATCAGAATGGCCTATGAAAGAAAATGCCTAAAATCTTAGAGATTAGCACCTCAGAGAATTAATATCCCAATAAAAATGATGCCTGATACCTTGAAGTTTTCTCCCAGCCTTTGCAAATATAATGTACTGTGTCAAAGCAGGGAAATCATTTGACAAGGTTAAAAGGTCAGGAAAGAATTTTTAAAAATTTCCCCAAAGCTAAAAAATATTTTTACTCCTGCTCCAAGTAAACCCTTGTCAGAATAAATATATTTCAACATAATTAACACAATTAGATTTGTAAAATTACTTTCTATGTAAAGGCATTTTGCACTATTTTTTAAAAGGAAAATTAGGAACAATTTCACAGTAAACTAATGGAAACTAAAAAGACAGCAGGTAATATTTGTTCATCAATTCCAGTATTTCTCTTTTCCTCCCCAAAGCCACCTATGGTGACACAGAGTAAAATCTTCAGGCATTTTGAAAATCCTACGTTTCCATTTTTATTCAGTGCCACTGTCCTTTTTAAGAATACAGTAAATAAGGGGAATTTTTCCTTATACCTTCCCTTTCCCTTTTTTGTGTTTTCCCATTTTTATTTCTAATACACCAAAGTTGAGCAAGCAATGATTCACTAACTTAACTGTGAAAGTTTCCAGTAAACCATACTTGTGCTATTATTTGACAATTTATATCCCATACACAGTAAGGTCTATAAACCAATGATAGCCTTTTGTTTTTACTAAAAAGAAGCATTTCAATTATTTATGTTGTTCTATAGCAAGGGAAGATCCCACAGGTGTGTTCTGTTCTGTGAATCAATCAGCTCCTAACCATAGAAGACACGTTGTCGACTCCGGTGTCTGGAAATCCTGCTGCAGGCTCACCAGATGATGAAAACTGAGGCATGTGGTGTTGGGGGCCCACATGGCATTTGGTAACTTCTGGGCATGTCAAACTTCACAGCTACCCTACAGTCAATGACAGAAATCATCTTACCTTTTCTTGCTTCCAAACATATTTTTCCCCTCTATCCTCGCTCTGCATTATTGGTGGTCTTCCAGAAACAAAGCCCTAAACAGAAGCAACCTCCCATGACTACAGAACAGAAATCAGTTGTCTTTTTGCAGAACTTTATTTCATGTAGGCGATGTTGCACACTTATTTAGAACCCAAGAGACTGTTACCTCTCCTTACCTCAATGACATGACAAAACAACAGATTTGCATATGCAAAAGCAGGTGCTGTATCAGGTTTGACTACTCTTAACCTAAAGCATGTAAAAGAGGTTTATCTGCCACAGCTCTCTCAAAGGAACTGAACTCTGATGGGCAGTCAAATCTCTACCATCTACAAAAACATGTATACAAAATGACAAGCTGAATTAAAAATTTATTGACAGTGTCCCTCATTTTTATCCATATGTTGAAATCCCAAAACTGTGTACATATTAGGATATTTTACCTATGAAATCTAAATAGGAATGCTGACATGCAATAATATGCATTCAATTGATCATTTTAGGACAATGCTTTTCACCATTCTGACATAAAATAAGATACATGATACTTCCAATTGTAGCATTATGCAATAGAGAAAATTTTTTACAGGTTGAATATACTAATTGGCTGGACTAATGAACAAAATAACTACTTTGTAGGATTTTTGCTTACTTAACCTTTTATATTCAGGTTGTATTTTTAGATTTTGAAGGTAATGGAGTTGTATGCAATGGTTTCTTAATCTCTCTTACCTTTAGCTTCAATTTACATAGGTACATTTTTCTACTGGGATTAAAATTTTGTTTTAGGATAAAAAGTTATTTTTCCCTTCTATCCTAAAGAATCTGAGTCTGACCAATCACTGAGGAAAAAAAAAACCAAAAATATGTTTTTGAGTTAAATATGCAGAAGGTAACTCCATATGCCCTGTATTAGTCAGGGTTCACTAGGGAAACAGAATCAACAAGGGATATTTGTCAATAGCATGTGATTTTATGTATCTCTCACATGACCTTGGGGATGTACAAGTACAGGTTCCACAGGCAGGCTGCAAACAGGAGATCTGATGAAAGTCCAATGCAGTTCCTTGACAAGTTCTGGGAGAAAATGGCTTTCCAAAGAAGAGCTGGGAAATTCTCACTCAATGCTGGAATCACTTCCCCTTTTAAGACATTCAACTGATTGTATAAAGCATCACTCATTGCTGATGGCAATCTCTCTGAATGAAGTAATTGTAATCAGTTATCTATGATTTACCACTGCAGTAAAATCAATGGTGACAAAAAGCCCATAAATGCCCTTGAATTACACTTAGCCTAGTGTTTGCTTGACAAAAAAACTGTGCACAATTACCTGGCCAAGTTGACACATTAGCATAACAATCACAGCCCACCCCTTGTCATCTTGGCAACCATACACATTACCTTAAACCATACTTAGTCTCTAAGTAAAAACAAAAACCTACATGCATTTATATATATACATATACATATATATATATTTCTTCATAACAATGTTCAACTCTTCTGCATACAACTGGAACCTCATTAATTCCATACAGAATAGCATGCAAATTCCTGGGTAATATTCATTCTTAAACTTGACATCCTCAAATATTATGACATGAAATGGATACAACTTGTTTCATGATAAGGGAGAAGTTTGGGGAAGATGACAAAGAAATTCATTTTGTGTACACACCAACACCATCATAATGAAACAAGGAAGAAAGATTCTTGACCATTACAGTCCTCGTTTCCATAACTGGTCACTTGGTCAAAGTTCATATTTATCACTACCAGGTTCTAATACCTATCCCATATTTCCATTACACTCAGCAAGCAGTTCAGTTGGCCATGGCTCTTTGCCTGGTGGGGTGGCCCAAACTTTCATTCCTGATTATTCTGGGCCATTATTAGTGCTGCTTGAATTGGGTTGTTGCAATTTCCCACTGACTTTAATCATAGGACATGGCAGTACTAGGAGATGCCCAAGAGGATCTCCTGTATTCCAGGCAAATTCATCTTTACCCCTCATATGTATATGCAGTCTTATTTCCCCTTGAGAATAAGGATCAATCACCCCAGCAAGTAGAGTAATTCCCTTCTTTGACTGTTGATTCAGAGGGAAGAGGAGCTCAAAGTGCCCAGGTGGCAGTCTTACCTTCCAGTTCAATGAAATCGTTGTATGTTCCCTGGTGAGAGCACTTCTCATTTCGGGACTAAAACCTGCAGACCAGCAGAGTTTGAGGTTACAGGGACAGGAAGCAAAAATTTTCCTAGTGGGACACCAGGGGTAATAGTGAGTGGTGACACTCCCATTTCCACCCCTTGATTCCTGGACCCATGGATCCTGGTAATGGGAGAAAGAGCACCACAGAGTGGACACTGATTTAGAGCATACACAGTCTCCTGGAGAACACTACCCCAGTCCTGCAAGGTATTGCCCCCTGGTTGGTGCCATGATTAAGTCTTCAGAAGGCCATTCGACCATTCTATCAATCCACCTGCTTCAGGGTGATGGCGAAAATGGTAAGACCAGTGAATTCCATGAGCATGTGCCCATTCCCACACATTATTGGCCATGAAACAGGCTCCTTGATCAGAAGTAATGCTTTCAGGAATGCCATCACGGTAGATAAGACATTCATTAAGTCTACCCATGGTAGTTTTGGAAGAAGCGTTGCATGCAGGAAATGCAAACCCATATCCAGAGAATGCATCTATTCTAGTTAAAACAAATCAGTGCCGCTTCCAAGGTGAAACTGGTCCAATGTAGTTAACCTGCCACCAGAGAGCAGGCTGGACACCTCAAGGAATGGTAATTTATCGGGGGCTGAATGTGGGTCTCTGCTGCTGGCGGACTGGGCACTCAGCAGTGGCTGCAGACAAGTCAGCCTTGGAAGGGGAAAGTCCATGCTTCTGAGCCCGTGCATAACATTCATCCCTCCCTCCAAGGCCACTTTCTTCAAGAGCCCATTGGGCAATGACAGGAGTGAATGGGGAAAGAGTCTGAGCATTAGCCACAGACCAGGTCATCTTATCCACATGATTATTAAACTCTTCCTCCACTGAACTCACCCTCTGGTGAGCATTCACATGGGACACAAATATTTTCATGTTTTTTGCCCACTCAAAAAGGTCTATCCACATACCTCTTCCCCAGACCGCTTTGTCACCAATTTTCAATTCATGATCCTTCTAAGTCCCTGACCATCCAGGCAAACCACTGGCAACAACCCATGGCCATTTCTTCTTCCAAGCAAAATGAACCACCAGGTGCACTGCTTGAAGTTTTGCCCTACTGGGATGATTAGCCCTCACCACTGTCCTTCAGGGATGTCCCAGAAAGGGGCTGCAGTGCTACAGCAGTCCACTTTTGGGTGGTACCTGCAAATCATGCAAAACCATCTGTAAACTTGGTCCAAGTTTTCTCTTCCTCAGTCAACTGATCTTAAGGTACTCCCCAAGATGCCAAGGCTGTGGCCTAGGGAAGAGAAGGTAACATGGCCAGGGCAGTGACCATGGGCATTTGATCTACCTCCTTGTATAACTTATTTGTGCCTTCAGGGCCCACCTGAGTCCTGTCTTGTATATACCACCTCCAGTTTATTATGGAGTGCTGCTGTGTACTCCCAACTCTATAGTTTGGTGGGTCATACAATACACAGCTCATGATAGGCAACTCAGGTCTCATGGTAACTTGATGGCTCATGGTTAAGCGTTCAGTCTCTTCTAAGGTCCAGTAGCAGGACAAAAGCTGTTTCTCAAAAGCGGAGAAAGTATCTGCTGAAGATGGATGGGCTTTGATCTAAAATCCCAAGTGTCTACACTGTGATTCTCTTATAGGGGCCTGCCAAAGACTCCAGACAGCATCTTTATTTGCCACTGAAACTTTCAACACAATTGGATCTGCTGGGTCATATGACACAAGTGGTAGTGCAGCTTGCACAGCAGCCTAGACCTGATGCTGAGCCTCTTCTTTTTCCAGTCCCCAATCAAAACTAGCAGCTTTTCTGTAACCCACCAAATGGTCCAGAGCAGCACACCCAAATGTGGAATATGTTGTCTCCAAAATCCAAAGAGACCAACTAAGCATTGTGCCTCTTTTTTGGTCTTAGGATGAGCCAGATGCAACAGCTTATCCTTCACTTTAGAAGGGATGTCTCAACATGCCCCACACCACTGGACACCTAGAAATTTCACTAAGGTGGAAGGACCTTGCATTTTAGTTGGATTTATCTCCCATCCTCTCTGACACAAATGCCTTACTAATAAGTCTAGAGTCTTTGCTACCTCTTGCTCACTAGGTCCTATCAACATGGTATCATCAATATAATGGACCAGTGTGATGTCTTGTGGGAAGGAGAGATGATCAAGATCCCTGTGGACAATATGACATATGGCTGGGGAATCAATATACCCCTGAAGCAGGACAGTAAAGGTATACTGCTGGCATGGCTAGCTGAAACCAGACTGTTGCTGGTCATTCTTACTAATAGCAATTGAGAAAAACCCATTCACCAAATCAACAGCTGCATATCCGGTACCAGGAGATATGTTGATTTGTTCAAGCAATGATATTACATCTAGGACAGCAGCTGCAATTGGAGTCACCACCTGGTTAAGTTTACGATAATCTACTGTCATTCACCAAGATCCATCTGTTTTCTGTACAGGCCAAATAGGAGAGTTGAATGGGGATGTGCTGTAGATCACAACCCCTGCATCCTTCAAATCCTTGATTGTGGTACTATTTTCTGCAGTCCCTCCAGGAATCCGATATTGCTTTTGGTTGACTACTTTGCTAGGTAGTGGCAGTTCTAGTGGCTTCCACTTCACCTTTCCAACCATAATAGCTCTCACTCCAGGGTCAGGGGTCCAATGTGGGGATTCTGACAGTTGCTGCATATGTCTATTCCAATTACGCATTCTGGAACTGGGGAAATATCCACAGAAAGGGTCCAGGGATCCAACTGTGAGATGGACCTGAGCTAAAACTCCATTTATCACTTGTGCTCCATAAGCCCCTACTCTGACTGGTGGGCCACAGTGACATTTTGGGTCTCCTGGATTTAATGTCACTTCTGAGCCAATGTCTAATAATCCCTGAAATGTCTGATCATTTCCTTTTCCCCAGTGTACAGTTACTCTGGTAAAAGGCCATAGATCCCTTTGGGGAAAGGTGAGGAAGATTAACCATATAAATTTTTGGCAGTTTAACAGGATCCTTCTCCAAGAAGACCTAGCCTTCTCCTCATTCAAGGTGCTCTGGGTCTGTAAGCTGTCCCAAGTCTGGGAATTGATTAAGGGGCTGTGATGCTGTGTCTATAATTCAAGTAAGGGTTTTGTTCACTTGACCTAGAAGACTTCTCTTTACACAGATCCAGAAGAAATTTAGTAGACTTCCCATCTATTTCACTGCTAGGTACCCCATGATGTATTGGCCAATGCCATAACTCTACATGACTCAGACTATTTTGAGATCTTTTTTGAATCTGTCATTCAAGGTGGGTAGCTGCGCCCACCTTGACATAGGTGATTAATTGCAGATACTTGACTTTTACCAGATCTACATTCAATCATCCCCATAATGTTAAGGATTCTAATTCCATCACAGCCCTCCCTACATTGATATCTGGACTACAGAGAAAAGCAACCACAGAGCTCTTCAGGGAAGATGGATTTAGCCTTACAAATTTATTCCTCACAGTCCTGGTTATAGGTGTGTCCTTGTGTCATTCCTAGGGTAGGTAGACAGCACTCTAATGGTAAATGCATTCTAGCATTCCAATCTCCCTAAGCCTTTGAATTCTCTCTTCTAATGTATACCTGAACAAATCGGGCATCTCAACCTCAGGCATGCTAGGCCACTTTTGGTCCATGTTTCATTCAGCCACCCAAACAAACTGTTAGAGCCATTTCTAACCCCTTGAGCTACAGTCTTGAATCCAGAATTTCTGCTTAGTGGGCCTATATCAATAAATACAGCCTGATCCAACTTATATTCCTTCCACCATTATCCCATACCCTAAGTATCCATTCCTGCACATATTCCCCTGATTTCTATCTATATCAAGTAGGAAATCTCATGCAGTTCTCTCTGAGAATACCTTACTTCCTCATGGGTCATACTTTGTATTTCACCTTTGGGGGCTTGTTGTGATTTTAGACTAGAAATAGGTCTCAATGACAAGAGAGGAGTTGGGGTGGGTAAGGAGAAGGATTAGAAATGCCTTGCAAGCTACTCACATCAGGGCATTCCCTTACATTTTCTTCTCATGACACAGGATTAATTTTTTTCAGGCAGGGGTTGAAAGGCTGTTTCCTCTGGGCAGACTGAAGGCTTGGCAGTGCATGCTGGGGTTTGACTGGTATGTGCTTCAGGGCTGGAAGTTGCTGCAGACTCCTTGGGTCAGGCTGAAGGCTGGATGATACAAGGTTGACATGATATGGTCTCCATATGGCAGGCCACTGCAGGCTTATCAAGTAAGGTCTCAGAGGAATTCAGGGTTCCAATGTCTCCACCAATATTATCATCCCATAGGTCTCCATTGCAATTCTCTGGATTCCACTCTTTTCCAATCAATGACTTCATTTCAAACACAGAAATCCTGTGGGGTTGAGATTTTAGTTTCCCTTGTAACTCCACTATTCAGACAATGAAAGTCTGAGTTTGGTTCTCATATATTTCGAGCTATGGCTACAGGAAACAAGATGTTCTTTCAGAGTACACATAGAAACTCTCCCATCATTCATGCAGCAGCTCTCTATATGATGATTAGGAATAATTTCTAAGGTACCCTGTTAAGTGAATGCAAAAAAAAAAAAAAAAGAACAGAATACAACAAAACATATACATTTTGTATCATTTCTGAAAAAAAAAGACATATTGAGGTACCTAATGCTTACATGTACATTGACTATCTCTAGAAAAACACCAAGAAACTAGTTATGTAATTGATTCTAGAAAAGGGGAACTGCACCCTTAAGACTGCTTCCCAAACGATTTTATGACAAAGGATTCAGAGAAACTGACACCAATTATATGACACTTTGGACAGATGGCCAGTTGTATCAGGAGAGCCCTGCTGCATTGGAGACTAAAGAGATGACTATCTCTTCACACCCTTAAAGTAACAGAGGCACAACAGGGCTACCTAAATATATTACTTATTTTTTAAAAATTGAATTAATATCAAATAAGCCAAACTGGCCATTGAAAGAGCTTATCCGTGGAGAATGGGAACTTATTAAAATATCTTGACTACTAGTTTGTAATTTTGTAAAAAAAAATTAGCACCTGTTAGAAAACCTAATAGCATAATAAACGGTACTCGAGTAACTGCTCAATCTGCAAAGAAAGCCTTCTGGTAGGGAAGGTTGCCCAGGAAGCAAAGTTAGAAGAGAAAAGAGGCACGGATGAAGTCTAGAGAGGCAGCAATATTCAAAACAGTGACTCTTCAATGTAAACATAAACCCCTCTGCTCTGGGTGAGAATCACTTCTTGCAAAATCACTGATGGAAGTGGTTGGAATGTGAACAATATACACGCAGGAAAAAACGTTGAAAGCTACAGGTTACTGATAAAGAGGATGAAAACAAGTTGCTTGTTATATATGAGAACAGATTTAGAATGTTATTAGTTATCAAAGTGACAAAGCAGTAGAAATCACTTTAATTCATGTCAAGTCAACAAATATTTATTAAGTGGCTAATAGTAGGGTATAATAACATCTAGTTCAGATCCACACGCAAAAATGAGATTTCTGAATCCCCAATTAATGCTGTTTGCCAAATATGTCTAGCTCCCTGCATGTGGACACATGGTGGAATTAGACTTTCTCACTGCTTTGAAATCATGTGAGGCCATGTGAACTGCTTTAGCCAATGGAATGTCAGCAGAAACTTTAAGAGCCAGTGTTTGATTTGTCACATTCTCTTACCCCCTATTAAAAATGATCATGGAACTATATGCCAAAATGAAGCTTCACAATGTAGTTTTCTCAGTGATTACAATGAGCAGAGAAAACTAACAATCTGCATTAGAGTTGTAACCTGATTAAAAAATATTTGTTGTCTTAATCCAAGGAGATACAAAGAATTATTTTTAGTACCACAGAAAAACCTAATGTATCCTGACCAATACAGAAATTTAAGTCATTCCATTTTTTAGAACCTAGGGCAAATTATAGAAGGAAAAGTAAATCTTATAAGTACCGCGCGCTAACCGATTGCACCACTGGAGCACCTTAAAATGTGGTATATACACACAATGGAATACTACTCGGCTGTAAGAAAAAATACACTACAATCACACATGATAACATGGATGAACCTTGAGAATCTTATGTTGGGTGAAGCAACCCAGGCATTGAAGGACAAATACTACATGACCTCAATGATATGAAATAAGCAAACTGCCTCAGAGAGCTAGAGTCTGGAAAAGAGGCTTACAGGAAATCGGGGGGTGGAGGAAGGATGTGAGTTAACGTCTGCAGGGGTGGAATCTGTGATGAGCTGGTGGTAAGTATGAGCACAAAGAAGGGACAAAATGGGGGCAAGGGGTTGCCTTCGGGTGGGGCTTTGTGGGTTTGAGGGGGGCTGGGGATGGGAAGAGGGGTAATATTGTCCAAAAATTGGGGGTAGGGAGGGGCAGCATATGAACATGGGAGAGTGTCAGGTGTCCGTTGAGAACAAAATGTTGAGAAAATCGTATCAAAGTATAAGTAGGTGGGACACCTGGTTAGGATGCTCAGGGGGTATGGTCTGATGCGGGACGGACTCCGGGGGAATAGCTGAAGGCTCATTTTGCCAAGGCGGGTTGTACCATTGGGGAAGAGACCCAAGAAGTGAGAGTTGGGGTGGACCCACATCCTGGGGAGGACTAATGCCGTCAAATAGAGAGAACTGTACCTCTCGTGAGAAAGGATGGCTCCCAGGGCATTAGGGCAGTTGAGAAAGTCAGGTCCTGAATACTGCTGCAAGTATCTCTCGACATGGCTTCTTGGGAAATGGAGATTGGCTGGCGTTGTGGGCCCCAAGGGGAGGGGAAAATGGATGTGGAATGGATGGAACCAAGGTAAATATGGGGGCAAGAGAGGAGTTCTGTGAGAGTACACAAGGATGAATATAAAACATGTAATATTACACCAGAAACATAGGGGATGACAGACTAATAATGTAAACCATAAGGCAAAACATACGATAACTAAAAAATTTAGAAAACAGTACAATCTAAAGTACGGACCACATAGTAAGCACAGATGTCACCTTGTTTGAAAGCTATTGTCTTGTAATCTGTACATCAGTTTCAGGAAATATGATATGAATAAGCTAAAAGATTATCGCTGTGAAAGGGAAAAGGTTTTATGGTGGATCTGGGGAAGTACTGTATATTGTATATATGAATTTCGGTGATCTCTTGTGAAGCTGACATTATGTTGGAATTCACTTTACAGGAAGTTTTGGATCACAGAGTGGTTCAACAATGGCAGTGGAGGAATACTGATATAGGATGTTATTGACAGGATATATATGGCTGACAAGGAGTTATACAGGGCATATGTCCAGGGTATATAGTAATGTCTAGATATACTCATAGTGGCAACAATTAAAAACAACAGCTGGGGGGGGTACTGGGCCCCTGGCCGGGGGGTCACTGTCATGGACCCTGGGGGAGCAGCGGCAGTCCCCCAGGGGCAACGGCAAGAACCAGGAAGGAAGGAGGGCCCAACAGTGGGTTCCTGATACTAATGGCTATGCTTTTGAGCCTATACACCTGCAATAAGAACAAAGCCTAGAGTACACTGTGCCTGGGAGTTTCCTCCTGACAGCCTTCATGTTACTCAAATGTGGCCACTCTCACAGCCAAACTCAGCATGTAGATGCAGTGCATTCCCCCCAACGTGGGACATGACACCCGGGGATGAGCCTCCCTGGCAACGAGGGATCACTACCACATACCAGCTGAAGGTGCAACTAGAAAATGACCTTGAATTAAAGGTTCAATACGGATCAGCAGAATATCCCTGTCTACATATAATAACATGACTTCAAAATGCTGTTTGACCTAATGTAAGGGGGAAATGGAGAGGAGAAATGAGATTATAAGGCTATGAGTCTTTAAAAAAAGAGTCTGGAGGTTGTCAGAAGGAATGCCCTTATGCACAACTGAGCAGAGTCTAAGAGACAGATAAAGTAGATACAACCCCAGGTATTGGTTCTTTTGAGGGATAAAGAGACCCATGGGTTCTATGGTCATGGCAGATGGGGTTCACTGCCATGGCAGATGGGCCTTCTTTGGAGCTGGTGTTTCTACATGATGGAATTGGACTCGGAGGGGATCTCTTCTCACAAGACTTGCATGCTACTTTATTGGAATTGTAGTTGGTGCTGGGGTTTAAGATATATTTAGGGGATTTGAATCTCTGGACTGATAATAAGACACCCAGGCCCAGAGCCTCAACAGACTTCAGCTCCTACACTTTGATTTATTGGACTGACCCCACTCAGCTAACATGGAGTTGAAGAAGGTCAACCACCACACCATGGAGCCTAGAGTGTCTACAACTGAAAGCAGGAGGAGTGCATCCAGTATCCATGTGGAATCTAAGCCCACACTTGACATAGATGTGCAATGGACACGACCAATCCAATGTCCACAGAGAAAATGTGGACTGGGTGTGGGAAGGGTAGCCATGGTGGCTGCTGGGTTTGGGGAATGGGAGGAAGAGATGAGATGTGGAGGCATTTTTGGGACGTGGAGTTGTCCTGGGTGGTGCTTCATGGACAATTACAGGACATTGTAGATCCCCCCAGGGCCCACTGGATGGAACGTGGGAGAGTGTGGGCTATGATGTGGACCATTGACTACGGGGTGCAGTGATGTTCAGAGATGTACTTACTGGGTGCAATGGATGTCTCACGATGATGGGAGAGAGTGTTGCTGTGGGGGGAGTGGGGGGTGGGAGCAGTGGGGTTGATTGGGACCTCGTATTTTTTGAATGTAATTTTTAAAAATAAATAATTTTAATAAAAAAAAAAGAAAAGTAAATCTCAAGATAAACTAACCATAGTAATTTATGACCTCACTCTGATAAATTATGCCTATTAAAGTAGTACTAGAAATTGTATTTTAATTTTCTATTTTTATGAAATGTTATTGAAGGATTTTATTCACAGTTGAACATCCATAAACAACAAGCACATAGTAAAAGATGTGAACTTAAAAACAAACATGCATATCACCACATAGGACTTCCATACATCACCCCACCACCAACGAATGGCTTTGTTGTGAAATATTTGTAAACAAAATTATGCAAAAGCATTGTCAAAATGTTTCTGCTAAGTATAGCCTATAGCTTACATTTGGCATATTTTTCCCACGCCAAAAGGATTATTAGCACACTGTATTAGTATTATATATTTGTTACAATTCATGACAGAACATTCCCTTATACTTTTTTTTTTTCATGGTTAGTAGCAATGCTTTGACATTTGTACATCAATTGTAAAAAATACACCATACATATGCAAAATGTTATTAACAGGAAAGAATGAAAGAGGAGGAGGGGACTGGGCATAAAGGAATCCCCTATATATATATATTTTCATTCTCATATATTTTTTCTTCCTACAATCTCTTTATTCTTTTTTACATGTTACAATACAAAAAATAAGAGGTTCCCATATGCCTGCCACCCCCCCAACTCATTCTTCCCACATCAACAATCTCGTTCATCATTGTGGCACATTCAATGCATTTGGTGAATACATTTCGGAGCACTTCTGCACTGCATGGATTGTGGTTTACACTCTCCCCCATTGCATTCAGTGGGTTATGGCAGGATATATAACGTCCAGCATCTGTCCCTGCAGTATCATTTAGGACAACTCAAAGTCCTGAAAATGCCCCCACATCACATCTCTTCTTCCCTCTCCATGCCCTCAGCAACTACTGTGGCCATTTTGTCCACACCATTGCTACAATTTCTTCCATTACTAGTCACAACTGTTCCATAGCAGAATATTAGTATGTCCACTCTAATTCATATTTTGTTCCTCCAACCTGTAGACCCTGAGATGGTGATGTCCATTCCACCTTTATATTGAGAGGGGGCTTAGATTCCATATGAATGATGGATGCAATTTTCTTCCTTGCAGTTGTAGGCACTCTCAAGTCCCTAGTATGGTGATTGACCATCATCACCTCCCTGTTAGCTAGTCTGGGTATGTCCAATGAACCAGATGATAGGAGTTGCAAGTCTGCTGGCACATGGATAGTCCAGAGATTCAAGTCTGCTGAGTATATACCAACACCAGCACCAATCATAGATTCTGTAAAAGTGACAGAAGATGCATGTGTAGAAAGGACACACCTGAATCCAAATCCATCACACTCAGGAAGATAAATTACAAAGTATGGCCAACTGACACAGCACTGAATTCCAGAGCTTAGAATAACCATAGATCCTGTGGGTCTCCATAGGCCTCAGGAGAACCAGTATATTAAGCTGTATCTACTTTGGCTGTCTCTGGGGTCCTGCTGGGGTATGCATAAGAGCAAACCCTCTGATAACCTCCTGACTCTTTTTTGAAGACTATTAGTCATATAATCTCATTTGTCTTTGCCATTTCCTCCTTGTATTCAAAGTAAAAAAACAGAAGTTAACACATGATCCTACATATAGGCTGAGATATCCTGCTGGTGTGAGTTGACCCTTTTATTCAAGGTCTTTTTCTAGTTACATTGTTGTAGAATTTGCGAGAGGTTCAATTATTTGCATATAGAGAGGCCAGGACTCAGGAATGATTTTGAGAAGAAAAAATGGTTTATTGATGGCCAGCCAGACTCAGGAACTTCCTGTTGCAAACCCAAGCCCCAAACAAGACTTTTGAGTTTCTTTTATACAGAGAGGAAAGGTTAAATGGTCCCTTTGTTTCAGTTCTCAATAGGCTTGAATTAGCATGTATCTTCCACATCTTAGGTAAGCTTTTAGCGTGGACTTCATACATTCTAGATAAGCTTTTAGCATATTTTGTTTGCATTTCCCCTGAATACTTAAAGTTTATCGACCTTGCATTGTTAAACTGTTTCCTGGGACTGGAGTCATTGCCATGGTCACAAAGGGCAGGACTGAAGCCACTTATCATATCACACCCAAAAGTCACAGACAGGTTAGGTTATCTCTGAAGAGACAAAGAGCCTCCCACCTATAGCCCACATCATTTCCCCCTTTGCCAAAGTTTAACTTGCTAAGCTTTGGCATAATTATTGTTGGAGCTATGAGGTGGATGGCTGTTTTTTGTTTTGATTGATTATTTATCAATCTTTAGTGTAGCATCCAGGACTGTTTTTAGAAGTTTAGAAGTTTTAATCTGGACAGCAGAATCCTGGGGTGGGGGCCCCCCTGCAGTCATCCTGGGACCACTGGCACACATGTGGATTTCCAGTCATGTTCCAGATCCATCTATTAATTTTATTTTACCCTCAAAGAGTTTACACCTTTAATCTAAAAGAGGTGCTGAAGGGAGATGATCTCTTTTCTGTAACTGCTTCCTGGTGGCCATGGGCTGTAGTCATTGCCTAACAATGTGTAAAACTCTTATTTTATTTTAACTGGAGGAAGATGGATCTGGCATTCTGAACAAAGTTGGATGAAGTTTTCATATGGTTAATAAGATGTTAACTCTGAAAGAAACAAACTTAACTAAAAAATTTGGAATACCTGTTTTTAAAGGAGGACATTGGATTACAGAGGTAGACAAGGTTAGGTGCTTATAAAGATGGCACTCCTTTTTTAAAAGCTGGTGGGAACAGTATATATATATATTTTTTTCCCTAAGTTATTTATTTTTAGAGAGAAATTGCAATAGCTACTTAGCTTTGTTTGAAGACACATTTCAAGCTGTTTAATGATTGGCACTCATGTGCTCCGTCAGATGCTCCTGGTGAACTGGCACCCTTTGGGTAATTGGTTTCATTCAGGATTAGTACATCAAGTTGGAAATTTTCTTAGTTTTTAGCTGTGGGAGTGATCAGAAGAACAGAACAAAGGTTTTTTTACATTTTGATTTTAATTGTACAATTTCTGGTAATTTTGACTTGTTCAATAGGTGACTCATTATTAGCAAGCAAGCCTCATCTTTGCTACACAGTAGAGAACAGTAGAATAGTAAGTTGACTAAGCCTGGCTGAGACTGCCACCTTATTCTATAGACATGTTTATTAACTGTTTAGAAAATGAATTTACTAGGAATCTAACATGTCTAATATAATTTTGCACTTGATTCAAAATAGAAAAGATAATGTTATAATTATTAGGCATATATTTAGTACAAGATAAAAGTACAGCACTTAATATTAACTACTGTATTACTTAATACATAAGGATTCAGAGTTGCAATTATTAGTTTTAAGTGTCAGGTTTGTAATGCTTTACATGCTATCTCTCCATGAGAGCAGGCCATAATGCCAATTGTGTTTAAGTTTTACTTACAGTATCCTGGTATCATGGCTCCACTTAGCATGTTCTTCACACAGTGAGCAAGTCACAGCATTGTTGATCCTAGAGAGATTTTCCAGTATTCTACTAGCCTGGTGCATAGTACTCTCTGGCACTATGGAACAGTGCCAGTCCGGAGGTGATATCCATTGTACACTTGGCTGTACCGAGTCATCATTGGCTACTGCAGGAGCTTGAAACTGCAATGTAGTTTCCATCGACTTCAGGAGCAGAACCAGAGGCTGATATAGCAAATATTTTTAATTGAGGGGTCAGTGACCAGCCTGGCCAATAACTCACATGGAGAGGCAACCTGCAATGTATTCAAGGCCTGGTTTGAATGCACAAAAGAGTTTGACAATGTTAAAGTTTATTCCTTGTTTTTATATATATTTTAAACATTTTAATGCAACACATCATATATCAAATGACTGTTTACTTATATAAATTTACCATGAAGATAATAGTAGGTATTTTACTTTAGTAATAGAGGGGGGAAAAAAACTATTTTCCATTGTAAAATGAAAACAGAAGATTCCCAATAGAATCAAGGTAACTTTTTATTACCATTTACTTAAATATGCACCTTGTGGTGGCCTTCAGACAGGTTTTATTACCACCAAGTTATTTTTTGGAACCAATACCAACCCAAGGTTTTAGTTAACAATGACTTCTAGAACTACAATTATTTAAATGTTTTCAGTTTGGAAGATGTTTTACAAACTTTTTATAATTGACTACAACCACATTGACTAGTTTACCTTACATTTAAATAAACTTAGTAAATTATAATTACTAACCAAAGAAATTTACTTTATTTCTTTAAGAGAGCATATCTACAACCTTTTTTTAGCTTAATTTTATTAACGTGAACTTAAATTTTTATTAAAGATTTTGTACATATAATGTTAATTTAGCCTATAAGGTAACTATGGGAGATTACATTTAAGCTAAATAAAATTGAAACCATTATAGTTTATGCAAGGAATGTTCTCTTTTTATCTTTACAGGAAGCTAAGACTTTCCCTTCAAGTTATGAAAATGAGTAATTTTTTAAAAGCACATTGACTACCAGGTTTCAAAACACATTACACAATTACTTAATTCATTTCATCATAATCCCAGAAAGATCTCTCCATAGTTTTTATGGACTTTACTTACTGAAATTTGTCAATAGAGCCACTAATTACCTTTATTTTTGTTGGAAAGAAATCTTCTGGAAGAAAATAAGGCTCACCCAATTGTAGAGAAGAAAAGAATTTATTCTCAATCTTGCAAGAAGGGGCGCACAACCAGAAAATATGGCTGGTGCCCCAGACAAAGAAAAATGACACAATTTATACCCCTAAGCCTAGCACTCAAGCTCTTCCTCTGTTTCTCCATAGATTGGATACTTCAGAAGTTACAGTCTATCTGAGAAGATCTAATTTTCCTGCACGAAAGTTTGTGATTTAACCGCTTCCTCTATCATATTCCAACCATTTTAGTTTTTACCTGCTCCCCTTTGTCAAATAAGGAATGGAATTTAGCACTGAATTGGTATTGATTTAGCTCTTTCTTGGGCATCTTTTTGTTGCCTATAGGACTGGCTTAAGCTGGTTTCCTTTGTTGCTGTTTAAACTGGGAGAGGGAGAATGAGGCAGTAGGCTGCCAGGTTACATTAATCAATATTTTCTCCTTTTATGTGAAAACTAAAGTAATCTTTGTTTTTCTACATTTTATGGCTGACAAAGGGTTTAAACTGGGAAATTATAGGGCATCCTGATTCTTAATTCCTTAGCCTAGTAGATAGGTTTAATCTGCCACACCTAGTCTTGCCTTTAAAGCTCTTTGCAAAGAGGAGGCCCTTTCCCAATAGTTTCTATAATCAGATTTTTATATGACTTTTCATCCTGCTTAGTCTAATTTGGGCTCCAAGAATATTTATTCACATAAAACTGTATATTTAATTCTTAACAATTTGAATAGTTTTTTTTTAAGAATTCTCACTTGTTAATTTGATACTATCATCCTGATATATTAAAACATACACCAAGCAAATGGTAGACACAAATAGAGTTAGACACAGAAACACAACTCATTGATGTTACTTATAATTTGCATTATTTTATATACTGTTCAGCTTAATTTGGGGTCCAAATATATATATATATATATATATATTACTTATATAACTGCATATTTAACTTCAATTTTGAGCAAATAGGCAGACATGAATAGTTTGACACAGAAACATAACTTTAGTTACTTAAAACTTGTTTTTCCCAAAATAAGTGTGACTGCAAAATATTTCAAAGACTCCTGAAACTTTTCTTAATTTGCACTATGACTGTGCAGTTTTACACTATGACCATGCAGTTTTACACAAGAATTTTCCTTCTTAATTAATGGATTGTAACCAAAATGTTCTCAATGCTTTAGCACCATTTTTTGTTTCAGAACTTTATATTTTACCTTGAAATTAGCAGGATTTTGGATAAGCAACAAGATTAATTTTATGTATATTTACTTAGGCTATTCAAAGCCTCAGGGAGACAGACTGGTTTCTCTCATGAATTGCCACTCTTAGGAACACTGATAGTTAAGGCAGGAGATTTCCTTTTTTTTTCTTTCAGGCCTTGGAGATAATAAAACTCCAATGATTGTTTAAACCAAAGGGCTAATATTCCACCAGGCAGCAATTTAGTTTATGGCTGGATTCATGAAAGAAAGCAGGGTTACTAATACCAGGACAGGAGACCGGGATGTTCCAGCTTTTCCTGGACTGTAGGGGCAGAAGCTATCATGAGATAACCATAGGCAAAGACAAGGGGTGAGGTCAGGCTTGAAGCAACCATAAACAAAGGAAAGGTTAGATTAGAATTTATACTTACAATAATAGTTTCAGGTTAAATTTACTCAGTTATAATTTGTTATTAATTTTCCACTGTTTTATAATATAAATGCATTTGTAAATGATTTAAATGCTTAGTTACAGTTTTTATTAATTTTTTAAACCTGTTAATTTTATAACACCTTTAAACACCATTCATCTGACTTATAACATATTAAATGAACTTAACTATTACTTTAATTTTTCTTTTAAGGTAAAAGAACAAATCTCTTGCAGTTAGTTTGAAATAAAAAGCTGCTTTTCAGGATTTGATTTCTAGAACACAATGTTCTTTTAAAAGACGTAAGACTCTTTCTTCCTTAAACACTGAGGAAATGATGAGGTTAAAGCACAAGAAGCTATTTTGATAAAACAGATTTTATTTGTATATTGACTATTCAGGAAACTTTTACTAAAAGAGACTAATGACTTGAGAGACTTTGAGAAAGAACAAAATTTTAACTTTGCATCAGTATACTACTTGATACTAAACCCTTTAAAACTTTATATAGACTTATTAAAGTTTACTCAATTTTAATTATAAAAATTTTCCTTCCACAAACCTTCTACTCTTTCAGTATTCATTCAGGTTTTCTCCCGCACTCTACTCTTTCCAATAATCAATCATTTTTTCTTAGGACAAAATCATCTCCTGTTTCCTTAACAATAAAAACACATTCCATACATCCCACATACTAAGTTACCAGGCAAACTTTTTACAACATATAATTGCCATTAATACTAAACAAGCTTGGTAAAATAATGAACATTTCTTCACTTTAAATACTTAGTAGAACGTAACACCAGAAACAGTTTTTTAGAAGCAAATTGGCAGAGGAGGCTGGTCACCAGAAAGTCTTCCTGTTATAAAATTACTTTTTATTAGTAGTATTATCAATTAAGGTTTTGTTCAGTAAAGACTTTTTGGAATTAGCCATTTAAATACCTTAATTTAAACAATGCTTTGTTAAACTTTTATAATTATTTATACTTTTAAGACAAATTTTACCTTCACAGAACACATTCTCTTACTTAAAGTTACCACAATACCTTCTAAGAACCTGGGCAGAATGCAAATGTATTTTGGCTTTGACACCCTAGGGAGGGAACTTTACTGCATTTATTCTGATTCTGCTTTTCATCCCCTCCACTTCTCCCCCTTTCAGGCAGTCAGGTGCACAACAATCAAATAGGAATGTGGCTTATGAATGGAAGGTGTGGACTCACTGGAAAGGGGCAAATCGCTCCCTCATTTCCAGGTTTCTGCCAAAATGGGCAGACAGAACCTACTCAAATTTGCACCCTTCCCGGGGACACAGCCACCCTGACTGGGGCAGCACCAACAAACTTGGGTGCGTGGCATGGACACAGATGGCCTCCAAGCCCTGGCAAATGTGCAGACCAGAGACAAGACAGCAGAGCCTGCGCAAACATCTAGAGTCCACAAACATCCTGACGCCTCAGTTTTTGCCCCATAATCATTTCACCCCCTTGCCAATTGCAAGGGAGGGTTCCACCTCAACTAAATTCTACTTTATATAACCACACAATTCCAACACTAACATTGAGCTGACACAGACAGAAGCAAAAATGTCACTAATCTGACTCACAGGTTCTATACATATTTTTTCAGCATGGCCGCCCCTGCAGCCATTACAAACCTTAGAACACTTAGCATTTGGTATAAAGCGAATTCATTCACAATGCAGCACTATAACAAAAGATTCCAGCTAGACCATTTTCACTGTTTAACTTTACAACCAGACCAAGCTGCACTAGAAAAGCTGATCCGTTTTCTTGTAGCCAAGTTTTTAAAAAAAATCCAGACCAATTTCCAGAACATTAGGACTCGAACCTATAAACAACCCTTCCTATTAAAATCAAGCCTCCACTCCTTCAGTGGATATAAGACCAGTACCAGATTCCAACATGCAGTTAGACAAACCCAATACCAGGCTTTTTCCTGGTTTTTCTCTTTTTTCCAGACCTAGAAAGAATGGCTTCCCTCCAATTTTCTGGGGCTACTAGGTTTCTCTCAGGAGGTGATCAGCCTCCCCTTCCTAGCCATTAGAGCTAGGGCTTTCCAGACTGTGCTTACCTGGGGAGTCTTACGTTCTTCCATGTTTGGAGTTCTTTTTCTTCCCAGAATCTTTCTCTTCAGACCTTCCATTACCCTCAATTTTCATCAGGAAGATTCTGGTGGAGCCCACATCTTTTCTGGATTAAATTTAATCCAGGGGCACCCAGATTTGGGGTTCACCTGAGTCCTCCTGATTTCCTTGGGTAATTGGAAGGGGCAGCAAAATACTACCATCTCTGGCCTTCGTTTGCAATCCCAGGAGAACCCCCATAAATGTAGAATTTGAGAGAGGTTCAATTATTTGTGTATAGAGAGGCCAGGACTCAGAAATAATTTTGAGAAGGAAAAATGATTTATTGATGGTCAGCTGGACTCGGGAGCTTCCTGTTTAAATCCCAAGCCCTGAACAAGATTTTTTAGTTTCTTTTATACAGAGAGGAAAGTTTAAATGGTCCCTTTGCTTTCAGTTCTCAATAGGCTTGAATTAGCATATATTTTCCACATCTTAGGTAAGCTTTTAGCATGGACTTCATACATTCTAGATAAGCTTTTAGCATATTTGGTTTGCATTTACCCTGAATACTTAAAGTTTATCGACCTTGCATTGTTAAACTGTTTCCTGGGACTGGAGTCATTGCCATGGTCACAAAGGGCAGGACTGCAGCCACTTACCATCTCACACCCACAAGTCACAGAGAGCTTAGGTTATCTCTGAAGAGACAAAGAACCTGCCACCCATAGCCCACAACAACATCACCAGCTGGTACTTGGTAGTAATCCCCAAGCACCAGGGAGGCTCATCCCCAGGAGTCATGTACCATGTTGCAGGGAAGATAATGCATTGACATGCTGAGTTTGGCCTAGAGAGTGGCCACATTTGAGCAACATGGAGGCTCTCAGGAGGTAACTCTTAGGCACCCTGCAGCTTTAGGCCTATTTCATATTTCAGGTACACTGGCTCATGAGTATAGCCATGAGTATCAATGGCTTATTGATGGACCATCCTTCTTTATTGGTCTTTGCCATTGTACTTGGGTGATTGTTTCTGTTCCATTCGGGAATGTGATAGAGCTCCCCTGGCTGGGAACTCAGCACTCCCTCCATTGTCATTTGTAAAAGTAACTACTATGAAAATACCCAAACTATATCCAAACATTTTTAGGTACCCTATATACATGCCCTGGAGATCTCCCAACCATGTGCCCCCATCAATAACACCCCACACCAGTGTTCCTCCCCTGCCATAGTTGAACCTCTCTGTCATTCAAAACTTCTTAAAAAATGAAGCCTAATATATTGCCAAATCAATTAAAAGGAAAATGAAAGATAGTGATGGGTTTAAAGATGAAAAATAGAATACATACTAATTTAGAAAAACTGAAATAAAGTAAAAATAAATAAGGGTATTAAAAAATGAAAAATATTTTACAGCTTTATTTTTGACATTTCGCCTTTCATCACTGCAATAGTTGCCCTGTTTGTAGAGTGGCAAGGCAAAGATATCATATTTTAAATGGTAAACATATCCTACATTATTTTGGGAATCTGAGATATGGTTTGATCTTTTCCTTCCATGTTGAAACTGTTTCCTTATTTAAATACTTTAATATTCTTTCTCAAAATATTTTATATAAAGGATACCTCCTGGATATATTTAACTGGGTCTTTCATTAATAGGACTACCTGCCTAATATGTTGGCCTGAACATGATTTATTAATCTGCAAGGAGAAAGGAAAAAAGAAACATTTGTTGAGCACTGACCATCTGCCAGAAAATAAAGACTGCCTTGAGGTTAAGGTGATTTTGAGACAGCAAATACCAAACAACTTCTTCTCATGAGATTTTAACATAACAAAAATGGTACATGTAGCAGTTTGATATTTTCTTTGAATTCTAAAAATAGATATTGGATTCAGAGGTTTCACTCTTACTTGATTAAATTATGATTAAGGCTTTGATTGGACTACATCAGTAGGATGTTGATTCCCCATTCACTTGGTGTGTGGGGACTCACAGAAAAAATGAGAAGGCAAAGGACTTGGTAGGAGTTCTAGACCCAGGGCTTGGGAAGTAAACACACAGGAAAAGATCACAGCTCCGTAGACAGGGCAGAGGCCCTGGGAAGAGAGGAGCCATTTGCCTGATGGTCTACAGCTGACCTTGTGGAGAGACCAGGGCAACTGTGCCCAGAGAGAAACAAAACTTTTCCAGCCTGTGCCTGAGACTGAAAGAAGCTGGGACCACAAAGCCTTGGGAAAGGTAGGAAGACTGAACCCTTACAGACATCACCTGATGTCTTCCATCAATACTTGGCAACTAATTCTGGGTGAGAAAGTATCGGTTATGGTTCTTTGAGCTGGACTCCTTAGGGTCTTGTGACTTTAAAATTATACCCAAATACATACACTTTATAAAAGCCAACAGATTTCTGGTATTTGCATCAGCACTCCTTTGGTTAACTAATACAGTATATTACCATATATTTCCATTTTTACCTTTTGAGATTTTCTACTAGAAATAGAGCTTATGGAAATATTTTTAAATGTGTCTAGATATTTGAAATTCCATCTACCCCCTTAGTTGAAGTTCATAACTGTACATTTATAAAGTTCTAGTGATTCTTGGGAATTCCTAATGTTACGAAAATTGATAGTCATCCAAAATCAACATTGGTTCTGAAATGTTTCGCTTTCTAAGTTTAAGAATTTCAATTCAAAGTAAAGAATCTGATTTTTTTTAATGATTTCATAAAACACATATAGATTTCCTAAGTCATCAGCTAGAGGGACTTGAAGGCAGAGAAGATAAGGGAAACTATTTATCTTTAAGGCACATATTTAGATAGTAAGTATGATTAATAATCTAAATCTTTTTCAGGTTAAGGTATTTTTTAAGGAAATAGCTTCCTTTTTAAGAGGCTCTCATTAGAGTTTCTCTAAGGTCCTGTTATATAAAGAGGTTTGGTTTTCACAGCACTCTACAACTAATAATGATAACTCAGTGGCATTGGGGAAAATGCTTCTTCTGCATTTCCTCTGTTTTCTGAGAGTATGGAGGGAGCTCAGCCATGTAACTACTGGCCTTCTGTCAACATCTTACTAACTCTTGTCAGAGAAGAAAAAGTCACACATCGTACTGGTAAATATGAGCCTAACTTTTATACTATTTCTTATTTTATGAAAATTTAGGTGGAGAAAAGGGATGATTTATAGAACCTCTTAAGAGACACTCATCCTCATAATGGAATTATCCAATAAAAGTTGTCAAAGGCAAGATTCAAATCAGTTTAAGAAACTGTAATATCATGTATCTTCTACATATTTCAGATTTCTGCATAAAGTTTTTTTGTATAAACCTACACAATTTGTTGTGCAAACTAAATACATCTGGGAAAAACACACCGCTGCATATCACAGAACAGGTTAGGAAAGCACCTAATGCATCAGAAGGAGTTTACAAGTATGCCAAGATGCTGATCCCTTCAGCCTGGGGTGACTGATGGAGACTGGGGCTGCTTGAGCCCTCAGAACAATCACCGCCAGCCACAAGTTAACTCAAGGTGCTCTCCAAATAGCATCACTTTGTATGTGTGTCATGGCATAAATAAAGGTGGGAGGCACTACCACAGAAGTAGAAGCTGAATAAAAAGGTGAATTGTGACAGCTTAGCTATCTGCTAGTGGCATGGCACAACCCTGTTCAGGAGGTCATGGGCTGCAGGTGTAAAATGGTGGACTACACTACTGTAGGTTAGATTTCAAAATGTTAACATTATTCACAAAGAAAAGAATATGCTAGCATTTTTTTCTGTGTCCCAAAATAAATAAATCTTACTTGTCCCTCACTATGTGAAAATTAAAAAAACTAGCTGTGAGGCATCACAAAGTTTCAAGCCAAGGGCAAACAGTTTACCTCAATTTACAGAACGTATTTTTTTCTGGGCAGATATTCATCTCTGCCAATTAGCATCATTGCTACTTGGATTGTAATTATGTAAATAAAAATGTTTATAAAAATAATAAAAATGAGCTATTTTTAGCTGGGCTCTGAAAAACTAGGAAAACATTGGGAACTAACTTTATGTTATTTCTATGGGGGAAAAAAGCAAATTTAAGTCCTGCTTTCAATTCTTTTGGGTAACGTGGTAATTATACACTTAACTTTCAGAGGAACTGCCAAACTGTTTTCCACAGCAGTTGCACAATTTTACATTCCCAACAATGAACAAGTGTTACTATTTCTTCACAGCCTCTTTGACCCTTGTTATTTTGTTTTGTTTTGTTTTTAATAATGGCAATACTAGCAGCATGAGATGGATTTTCATTGTGGATATGACTTGCATTCTTCTGATGGCTAATGAATTCAAGCATCTTTTCATGGGCTCATTGACCTTTTGAATGCTTTCTATTTATTTTTCTGGCCAAAATGCTCTGGCTAGGACTTCTAACACAATGTTAAATAAGAGTAGGAACAGTGGGCATTCTTGTCTTATTCTTGATCTTAAAGGAAAACCTCTCAATGTTTCACCATTAAGTAGGATGTTACATGTTGACTTTTGATATATGGTCTTTATCAAGTTGAGGACGTTTCTGTCTTTTCCGAATGTTCTAAAGGCTTTTATCACAAAGGATGTTGTATTTTGTCAAGTAACTTTTCTGCATCAATTGAGATGATCATGTGGTTTAGTTCCTTCATTCTGTTAGTGAACCAATGTAGCATACCTGTTAAAATGACACTTGATCATAGTGTATAATTCTTTCAATGTGCTGTTGGATTCGGTTTGCTAGTCTTTTGTGGAGCATTTTTGCAACTATATTCCTAAGAGATATTGGTGTATAGTTTTCTTTATTTGTGCTATGTTTATCTGGCTTTGGTATGAAGGTGATGTTGGCCTTAAGAATAAATTATGGAATAGTTTCTCCTCTACAATTTTTTTGAAGAGTTTGAGACAAATTGGAATTCAGTCTTCTTGAACTGTTTGGTAGAATTCCCCTGTGAAGTCAGCTGGTGCTGGTTTTTTCTGTTGGGCGTTTTTGATGACTGTTTCAATCTTTTTACTAGAAATTAGTTTGTTGAGATCTATTAGTTTTTCAGTCAGTGTAAGAATTTTTCCATTTCTAAGACAATGTGTTTCTAAGAATTTCTTCATTTCATCTAAGTTATTAATTTATTGACATACAGTTGTTCATAGTGTCCTCTTATAGTCTCTCTAATTTCAGTTGTAATGTTCCCCTTTCATTCCTGTTGTACCATCACCCTTTTTTTCATATTTCAGTATTGCCATTGTTACATTCATTTTATTTCCAGAATTTCCTCCCAAGCTCTGAGCTGCGGAAGTACTATAGTAGATGGTGGTAGCAAAGTTTGGTGGTTCCAGTTTCCAACCCTGAGCCTAGCACACAGGCCCTGTTCTATAAGGAGATTCTTTGAGTAAAACTAGTGAAGAGTAAGTCATCCTTTGGGACCCCAACCTATATTCCAGAGTACTGACACTTCGCCCAAGGCAGGTCCTGGGATAATCTCAAAGGTTAGCAACACCCTGCTGCTGCCAAGGGACCAGGTACTATTTGAATAAGACTATAAAGCAATTAAAGTCTCAGGGTGTTGTTGAAAACAAGAGAGCAATCAGTTAGCAACAACTGGGGCCTAACAGCTGGGTTTGATACCAACAGAGCCAAAAGCTTAATGGTAACATAAGAAAAAGAGATATTCAAAGAAAGCCAAGCTAAATCATTGTCATCTTTGGTGATCAGGAAAACTGTACATGCTCAAGGCTGTACACTCTAAAGAACCAGGGAAAGAATTTCTGAGCTACAAGTCTCTGGTTACATATGGGGCAAATTCATAAACTCCCTGAAGAGTGAAAGCAGTCTCCAAGTTACACACAGATTGAATAGTAAAAGGTGAAAATCTTACTGGTTCAAGGGACTTAAGCAAATCTTCTGACCAATGAGTGGCTGAAAACTAAATGGTGTTGGGAGTGGATGTAAATCAAGTGGTTTATCACCTGCTTCCCATGAATGAGGTCCTGGGTTCAATCCCCAGTGTCTTCTAAATAAAAAATGGCACTGACTCCTAGGCAAACCCTAGGGAGCCAACCATAAAGAAACAAACAAGGAAAACAATTGAGCAGGCACATGAGAGGCTGTACACTAAGGGAAAAATAGACTTTCCAGTCCAGTAGATAACAAACAAATAAGCAAACAGTAACAGATGTAAGAAGTCTTGGGAACATGGGTGGTTGGGACTCACCATCCAGAGATACTACAATATATTATCTAAAATGTTCAATTTCAGTGGCGGACTTGGTCCAGTGGTTAGGGTGTCTGTCTACCACATGGGAGGTCCACAGCTCAAACCCTGGATCTCCTTGACCCATGTGGAGCTGGCTCATGTGCAGTGCTGAGGTACACAAGGAGTGCCGTGCCACGCGGGTGTGTCCCCTGTGTAGGGGAGCCCCACGCGCAAGGAGTGCACCCCATAAGGAGAGCCACCCAGTGCAAAAGAAAGTACAGCATGCCCAGGAATGGTGCTGCACACATGGAGAGCTGACACAAGATGACGCGACAGAAAGAAACACAGATTCCCCTGCCACTGACAACAACAGAAGCAAAGAAGACGCAGCAAATAGACACAGAAAACAGAAACTGGGGTGGGGGGAGGGGAGAGAAATAAATAAATAAATCTTTAAAAAAAACAAAAACAAAAAAAACAAAAGGCATATACTTTTAAAAAATAAAAATAAAATAAAATGTTCAATTTTCATAACAAATTACAAGACATGAAAAGAAACAGGACAGTGTGACCAACACAACTGGGTAAAAAAGCAGACAAAAGATACTGTCTTTGAGGGGACCCAGATGGTGCACTTAGCAGAGAGAGACTTGAAAGCACATATTTTAAATATGTTTAAAGTACTCAAGGAAATCAGGTTTAAAGAACAAAGGAACTGTAATGATAATTACACATCAAAGACAGAATATCTTTGAATATTGATATTCCCAGAATAATGAGATGGGAATTACGAAAAGAATGAAATGCTAATTCTGGACTTGAAAAGAATGACAAATTTGATAAATTTGCTAGAGGGGATCAACAGTGTGTGCTGGCAGAAGGAAGAACCACTGGACTTTAAGACACATAAATGGAAATTAAGCAATCTAGGGAACAGAGAGACCAAAATGATAGAAAATAAAAACCTTAGAGACTAAATTTGATGACAAACATTAATTTACACATCCAAGAAGTTCAACACACTTCAAGTTAAACAAATGCAAAGAGAGCCACACACAGGCACATCAAAGTAAAATGCTGAAAAACAAGACAAAAAAAAATTCTTGAAAGCAGCAAGAAGTGTTTGACTATTCACATACAAGGGAATCCCAAAAAGATAAATAGCTGATATCTCATCAGAAATAATGGAGGCCAGAAGGCAGCAAGATGGCATATTCTAAATGCTGAAAGAAAGAAACCAAAACTGTCAACCAAGAATGTCATATCCAGCAAAACTATATTTCAAAAATGAAGACAAAATAAATTTCTAGTGAGAAAAACAGAGAATTAATTGCTAGCTAAAATGCCTTACAGGAAATATTAAAGGAAGTTCTTTAGGCTAAAAGCAAGGCACAGTATTTCAAATCCACATGAAAAATGTAGAGAGTGCCAATAAAGATAATTATGTAGGCAATTATAAAGACATTAAAACAACTTATGTCTTCTCATAACTTCTATTAGTACATTAAAAAGTGATGTGGGCTATGGGTGGCAGGCTCTTTGTCTCTTCAGAGATAACCTAAACTATGACTTGTGGGTGTGGGATGATGAAAGGTTGCAGTCCTGCCCTTGGTGAGCAGGAAACAGTTTAACAATGCAAGGTCTATAAACTTTAAGTATTCAGGGGAAATGCAAAGCAAATGAATGCCTGAGGTCCATGCTAAAAGCTTACTAAGATGTGGAAATATATGCGAATTCAAGCCTATTGAGAACTGAAATGAAAGGACCATTTGGCCTTTCCTCTCTGTATAAAAGGGGCTAAAAAATCTTGTTCGGGGCTCGGGATTCAAACAGAAAGTTCCCGAGTCCAGCCGGCCGTATATAAACCATTTTTCCTTCTCAAAATCATTTCTGAGTCCTGGCCTCTCTATACTCAAGTAATTGAACTTCTCTCAAATTCTACAACAAAAGCAGCTACAGAAAACAATACCTTTGTAATTTTTATTGCTGGGCTCATAATAGGTAGAAATGTAACATATTTCATTATAGGAGCACAAAGGAGGTAGATGCAAACAAAGCTAAACTGAAGTAAGGATGCAATACCTGATGGTAACATACCTGCAAGAAGAAATGAAGAAAACAGTAGAGGCAGGGGGCAGTGGGATGAGGGAGCGCAGCAGCAGGAGGGACCTTGGTGGAAGGCTGGTCACCCCGGGGAAAGGACAGCGCTGCTCTGCCCCGGGCTAGGCTTCATCCTGCCCCCAGCCTGCCAGCATAGTAGATGCGGGTGCCAGGGCTCTCTGCGACTCAGGCTATGTCACCAGGTCTGGCCACCACTAAAACCAACCATCCTCAGCCTTGTGGCAGCGGCTCCATCTGGGGCTTTGTGGAGTGAGGGGAATGGAAGTAGAGAAGGCAGGAGGAGCAAGGGGAGGAGTAGGGAGGGGAAGGAGATTGGGAGGAGAGGAGGAAGGGAAGGAGAAAGGAGGGGGACAGGGAGGGGGGAGGTGAGGCAGAGGGTAGGCTCACCTAGAGGCTGGAATTGTAATAGAAAAGCAGAATTAAGGCATTTTATGGATTTTTCACAAACCTAAATTAATGAAGCAACTTTTATTTTGCAAAATAAAAAGAAATGAAGAAACCAGACATGATAAATAAGGTTAATAAAATTAACTCTATTCATATATACTTGTTCTGCATTTTTTACTCAGCTACTTTAAAAGAGATAAGATTATATAAATAATAACTACAATAATGTATTTGGGACTTATATATAGGTGGAAAATGTATAATATCACAAAAAGGGGAGAGAGAAAAACATACAGGAGTAAAATTTCTATATCTCACTCAAATGAAGTTAGTATAAGTCTGAGAATAGATAAGTTTTTATGTATATGGTAAGGCCTGGAGCCACACAGAGAAAATAAGTCAAAAATAGTTTCAAAATTATTGAATCAATCCAAATATTTCACTACAAAAATATCCATGTAATAAAAAGAATTTTGGAAAAGAAAAACAGAGGAATAAAAGGATATAAAATGTCTAGAAACCAAATGGCAGATATAAATTCAATGATGTCCATAACATTATGTGAACGGATTATGCAATGCAACTAAATGGCAGAGATTGTCATGCTGAATAAAGAAATAAGAACCAACTCTATATTGTCAATAAGAAACACATTTCAGGATAAAAAATACAATGGGTCAAAACTAAAAGCATGAAGAAAGACATACGACATACCATACAATCAAGCCATAGGAGAGTCGGAAGGATTATACTGATATCAGACAAAATAGACTTTAAATCCCCCCAAAATGGGACATTTTTAAATAATAAATAGGTAACTCCATCAGGAAGATTTAACAACTGAACACATATTATGCATCTAACCACAGAACTCCAAAGAAAGAATTAAACAATTCAGCATTAATAGATGAAGGCTTCAATAACCCACTTTGAATAATAAATAGAATATGGAGGCAGAAGATCAAAATCTACAGAAAATACTGTTGTGGGAAACTGGCTTACCTGTTTGTTATTGTGAATGTTACACCTGTTAAATGTAGCAGTTGTTAGATGTTGCAGGTGTTCCCTGTTATTATAAATTATGTTGCTGTTCTAATAGCAAACAGCTGCTTGGTAGTTTTCCAATAAATGTGATGGGAAAACTAGGATTAAGGCTCTCAGTTCCAGAAGCTGTGAGTCCCCTGGTCCCAGATTTGTCTCCCCTCTTGTGTCTCTACCTTTATTTCTGGGTTTCCTTCCCTTCAAGCCAAACTATTGTGAGCTGAATGCAGCAAAATACCACAAAACAACTAGATTTAACAGATATTTATAGAACATTCCACACAACACAAGCAGAATACACATTCATCACAAGCACAAATGAAACATTCTTTAGGATTGGTCATATGATAGACCATAAAAATCACCTTAAGAAAAGATGTTTCTAGGACACTGTATTTGCCAAAACAAAATTACACCTTTATAAATCCTACTTGTAAAAAATACTTTAATAAACTTTAAAAGTTTGAAACCATACAAAGCTATAAAGGTAAGTTAGAAAGCAATAATAAGGAAATTTTTGAAATTCACAAGTAAGTGGAAATTAGCACTATCCTAAATAAACAATGGCTTTTTGCTGTCTGTGGCCATTAGCTGTGTGATCTTCTGTATCTATTTTCCTTTTTTCTTCTTTTCTCATCTTTCTCCTCTAGGATTCACTTGGATTCAATCCTGGGGACCTCTGATGTGGAGAGTGCCACCTCTGTTCCTGGTCTCTGCTGCACTTCACCTTGAGTCTTCCCTTCATCTCTCTTTCATTGTGTCATCATCTTGCTGCATAACTCACTTGCACGGGCACCAGCTCACAATGCAGTCACTTAACTCACAATGTGGGAACTCAGCTAGCCATATAGGCACTTGGCTCACCTCATGGGTACTTGGCTCACTGGGGTCACCACATGTGCACTGACTCACTGTAGAGGCATGCGTTCCCTTCTTTTTCACTAGGATGCCTCAGGGATTGAACCCACATCCTCCGATATGACAGAGCTGTATCACCTGAGTCACATCCTCTTCCCTTCTCCATAGTTTCAGATGAGAAGTGGGTGCTTAAGTGTATTGAGTTTCCCTTGTATGGGAAGCTTTGCTTTTATCTTTCTGCTTTCAAAATCCCCTCTTTATTGCTGATATTTGTCATTCTGTATAGTAGGTGTCTGGGGGTAGGTCTATTGAAATTTATTCTTCTTGGGATGCATTGTCCTTCTTGGAAAATCAAAATATAAATACCCCAATTCAAAAATGGGCAAAAGATCTCAATAGATAGTTCTCCAAAGAAGATCTAAAGTGACCAAAAAACAAAAGAAAAATATATCATTCGTCATTAGAGAAATGCAAATCAAAACCACAAAGTGATATCACTTTACACCACTAGATTGGCTTTAACAAAAATGAAAGTAACATGCTGATAGGATGTGGAGAAATGTAAATTTCTTACATTGCTGAGGAAAATGTAAAATGGTGCAGTCACTTTGCAAAACATTTTAGAACTTTCTCAAAATGTCAGACATAGAGCTACCTCATGAGCCAGCAATTCTACTCCTAGGTATATACCCAAGAGAAATAAAAACATATGTACATGCAAGAAGTTACACATGAGTGTTAAGAGCAGCATTATTCATAATAATCAAAAGTACAAACAATCCGAAAGTCCATCAATAGACAAATAGATACATAAAATGTGGCATATACATACAGTGGAATATTTTTCATTAATAAAAAGAAATGAAATACTCATGCAGGCTATAATATGGGTAAACCTTGAAAACATGCTAAGTGAAAGATGCCAGTAGCAAAAACTATATTTTCTGATTCCATTTATATGAAATATCCAGAGTAGGCAAATCCATAGTGGCAGAAAGTTGATCAGTGTTTGCCTTGGACTATGGGCAGTGGCATAGGGAAGAGGGAGTGATATGCTAGCAGATACATAGTTTCTTTCTGGGATGATTAAAAATTAGATTGAGTAATGGCTACAGAACTCTGAGTATACCAAAAAGCACTGAATCATTCATTTCAAATAGGTGATTTGAATGGTACATGAACTATACCTCAATAAAGGTGTTTTTAAAAATATGGTGTAGCCTCAACAATGTTTTCAAAAGAAAATCTGGGAGAAATCATGCAAAGATGGCAATGCTAGTTGCTTTGGAGTGGTTACATTATGGATGACTACTTTCTGATACTAAAACTTTTCTGTATTTCCCCAAAAGAACTCTGAAAATTAAGTCTTTAAAAACTATGAACTGGAAAGTGAACTTTGCTCAATGGATAGAGCATCCGCGTACCACATAGAAAGTCCATGGTTCAAACTCAGGGCCTCCTGACCCGAGTGATATGTTGACCCACTCACAGTTTTGACACACTCAAGGAGTGCCTTGCCACGCAGGGCTGTCCCCTGCATAGGGAGTGCACACCCTAAGGAGGACTGCCCAGTGTGAAAAAAGTCCAGCCTGCCCTTGAGTGGCACTCCACACATGGAAGGCTGAACAGCAAGAAGACACAACAAAAAAGGACACAGATTCCCGGTGCTGCTGACAAGAATATATGTGGACACAGAAGAACACACAGCAAATGAACACAGAGTGTAGACAAACTGGTGGGGAGGGGAGAGAAATTAAAAATATATCAACTGGTAAACCTATATTTATAATTTTATAAAATACACAGGCTGGATTTCAGTTTTATAGAAAAAACTATATACACACATAAATATATATATTTGCATATACCTAACATCCTTCCCCTTTACTCTTTTCCTGTGTGAATAGCATTTTATAATGTGGATGGTACATTTCTTACAATTAATGTACAAATATTGAAACTAAACTACTAACAATGGTCAATCATTTACATTATGGTTTATATCTTTGACAATATACTATTACAAATTTTGATGAAATTTCACATGGCCTGTATCCATCACTGCAAGATTATGTAGAACACTTCCATTTCCCCACCCCCAAAATGTCCATGTTGCATCTATTCTATTCCTCACTCCCCTTCCCTTGGGACCCAGGCTACCACAGGGCTTCACTATTGAAGAACAAGATTCATGGTTACTTGCAACAACATGCAGGACTTGACATGTTGTTCTGTCCTCTCCTATTTGAAACTGCCTATGCTTTCTATAGACTCCTGCCCCTCTATTGGAGAACACAGCAGGACTCCTCAGGATGGGAGTGCAACACCTTCTTGCTCATTTTGTGGGCCTCCACCCACTGATACAACCCACAATGACAAGATGCACACTCACACACTGCCTAGAAGCCTGCCCCAGGGGCATCCTGTGCTTAATGTCCCCCACATCCAAATCCCTAAACCAGTAACCCTCTCCTGCCATGCTGCCAAAAGAGCATTCCCAGTGTTGTAGTTCTAACCACATACCCACCAATATCCAGTGTTCACCTGCTCCATCCCCCAACCCTCCCCTCCAGTTCCATGGACAGTGCACTACACCCTCGCCATCCTATTCTTCAGACGAACCAGCACCATTCAACCCAAAAGTATTACTGCACCACTGAATGATTGTCATTTCTAACTTAAAAAACAGTAAAAGAAAGTGATCTTCAAGTACATAGAAGAGTATAAACAAATGAGAAAGGAAAGGAAAAAGTAAGAAATGCAAAAAGGTTTATTTTAACAGATCTACCAGATTATTTAACATCTACTTAGATATATCAGGAATTAAAGAGAATCAAATTGAGTACTAATATTACTAATGAAATAGTAGTTTACTGAAGGACAATCTATGAAAATGAAGCTAAATATTTCATTTAGTTTCAATGAAATTAGAATTTTAGAAAATTGTTCTCCACATAACCTTACAAAAATCCCAGTAATGGAAGACTTCTCCACAAGAATCATTAGTGAAATAAATGTATATTTCATATTTTTATTGTGTAAGAATTATTTCATATTTGAAAGTTCACCAAATATGTAAATATTTCCTAGATGAGCAATACATAGTGTTACAAAATCATGCATGCCTGTGAAAATATTCAATGTTTTTAATTCAATGAATTTAAATTTAACATAATATGAAAGTTTTTGCATATTTTCAGATTATAAGCTACAATTATGCTTTGTAAGTAACCACTTGTTCAATTTTTTGTAGAATTTTAATATTATGAAAAACTGTTAATGATTATTTAAAAATACTCATCAAATAGTCCTTCCATTTTTTGACAACATGTCTGTGTGAGACTCTCTTTTCTCAAAAGAATAAAAAAAGACATGAGTAGCAAATTCCAGCTCTTTCTTAACATGCTAAATCTCTTGGTTTAAAGAGATTTTCATAAGTCCTAAACAATTTCTCATTATGCCCTGGTTTTAGAAATGAATGTATTTTGGATAAAAGGTTAATATATTAATGTATATAGGGTTCATTAGGTTAATTAAATTAAATCATTTACAATAGTATGCCTTTTAATTTCTAATATGGTAAATGTATGTATATAGAATATGTATATATATAGCTATCTTTCACTTAATAGAATTTTCATGGTGTCTTTTTCATTATTAAGAGTGTAAAGTGTGACAAAAACAGCAAAAAATTAAGAAGTGATGACACATAAATTCCATTAAATTTTATTTTCAAAAGATCAGGAAACCTCAGGAAGCATATTTTTGGCATGCATATTGCCCACCAGAATACTCTCTTGAATTCATTTTTTCCATGGAAAAAGGAGACTGTGGCTTCATTTTATGCCTGTTGATCGTTATTTATTGATTAGATGCCTGTCCATCATGCTGGGACAATGTTCAGGTTTCCCTTCACAGCGTCAAATGTGATCCACCAATATTTCAGTGATTCACTTCTAAATTTTTGGATATCCTCTTCAACTGTTTGATTTTCTGAAGGTTTTGTCCTGGCTATGAGTGCTGGCCTTGTCTTAGTATATTCTGCCTTTTTGTTTATTTCACATATTTATATATTTCCAAAGGTGCTTATGGTGTGTTCTGTGGAAGCATGGAACAAAGCGTAGAACAGAGTCCTACCCGCATGTACCCAAAGTTACCCATTCTCATTTTGTTTGTAACTTCTGGAGTGATTGCTGTCTTAGGTCCCATTGTAAATAAAGCTTCTCCTAAAACTCTTATCACACCATGCTTTACTCCACGGTGCTGCATTCATAAGCCCTACATCTATACACTGTGGAAGAGAGCTTTACATTACCCAGGCAGAATTTTCAACTGATATGTTTAGTTCCCAAGTACAGAATTTACAGATTAAATAATTCTTAAAAATGAATTCCAAAGAAATTTAATTTATACTTGATTTTTTTCTTAAAATTATCTAGTTTAGCTAGGATTTTTTTTGGTGGTACCTTATTTTTGTGGATTGGCTACATGATAGCTAGTAAATTTTATAAACCTGTGTGAAAATTTTACATGCCCAATACCAAATTTGTTAAATTCATGCAGCCTTATTAAAATAAATTCCACATTGTAATATGATTTTTAAAATTTGAGAGAACTTTAAACTAAAAACTGAGAATGCCTTCATATGGAGAATACCATGGCTTTATATGAATATTTTGATAGGTGCTCATACTTTTGAAAGAAGTTTAAGTAACTGGATAATGCCATCCTGGAGGAAAATATTGAGTGTTTTGGGTTAGAGAAATCTACTTTTTAAATTTCTTTTCTTGCATTCGCTCTTATACTATAGCTACACAATAAAATAAGAAAACTGAGTCACAACTGCACAATGAGGAAAAGTTAAGTAGGAAAGCAGGAAGAGCATCTTCCCTCATTGAAAAGATGTACTTTTAAAACCCTGCCTGCTCTACAACTCAGGTATTACTGGGAAGCTTTTGTTCTCTTCCTGAGTTCAGGATGAGAAGATACATGCTATGCTCAATTCACTAAACCTTCTTCATGATTATGTACAAAAAAATTAGTACTTAGGTTGGGGTGCGATGTAACAATAAATGGTATGTGATTTTTTTTTCCTCAGGACACCACATTTCTTATACCATTTGATAGACTTTTCCCACAAATAATATTTTCAAATATATCCAATGATTATCCAATTCCCCAAACACATATTGTCTTTGAACTACCTCACCATACTGCTGTCTTATGTGTTACTATAAGAGCAAGTCTGTGGCTGTGTCTTTTTTATGTTTCATTACTCTATTTATGCATTTTAATTACATAAATTCAAATGGATTTAACATGAATTGTATTTCTGAAATGATAAGTTGAAAAATATTGTATTTTTCTGTATGACCGAAAATATTCAGCAAAAGCACATCATAATAATTGAGATTAGGTTGTAAGTTTTTAAAATTCAGATATATTTCTTTAAAAGGGTAATATTGGAGACATGAAACTTGACAAAATGTAATATATAGAATTACTTCATTGATAAAATTAAGATTTTATTGGGAATGAGTATCAAGAGATACATTTGCTGTTAGATATTATGCATCCACTAAAAAGTTTAAATGAAATGATGACTGTTTTGCATGAGTTTGGGAACTGAAGAAAACTCACTTTTGACAGAACAAAAATGTTCATATATTAGTGAAATCATGCCCAAGTTTTATTCATTTTTTGATTGTAAAGTCCAGGAATAAGTAAATATCAGTAGATATTTGATCACTTTGCTGTATACTCTGAGTTTAACCTATATTCTTATTAAAAAATATAAATATACATTTTTACTCTTTAAAATGTACTTAGATTACACTCATGTTATATAAAAATGCAGGGAATTCCAATATGCCCTGCTCCCAACCTTCTGAATATTTTTCCACATTAACATCTTTCATTAGTGTGGTACATTAGTTAAAATTGATGAACACATTTTGGAATATTGTCCCTAAGTTTACAATGTAAACTAAGTTTATAGTTTACGTTGTAGTTAACACTCTATTCCACAAAATTTTGAAAGTTATGACAAGATATATAATGGCTTTTATCTGTCATTACAATGTTATTAGAACAATTACCAAGTCCTGAAACTATCCCTATATTACCCCTGTTTTTGCCTCTCCCTACCCTGAGAACCTCCATTGGCTACTGGCTCCACATCAGTGATAAAAGTTCTTCCATTGCTTGGATCACAATAAGTCTCTACTAGAATACCAGTAAGTCTATGCTAGTCCATTTTTTATTCCCCAATCCTAAGGAGTCTGGGATGGTGATGCCCACTCCACCTCTAATTGAGAGGGGGCTTAGATCCCATGGGGCAGATGGATGGGACTATCTTGCTTGCAGTTCCAGAGTACCTCTGCTCTTTGGGATGGGTGTTGAACAACATTGTCTCCTTTTCAGTTGCCCTGGATGAGTCCAGTGAACTAGAGAGTAAGTTCTGAAACTCTGTTGAGATTCAGGGCCCAGCTAGCACATGCACAGCCCAAAGATTTAAGTCTCTTGGACATACACTTTTCAACTCTAGCACTAACTATAGGTTCAAAGAGAAGGGGCAGAATATCCATGTGTAGGGAAAGTACCACTGAGTACAATTTTGTCACACCGCAGAACATAAATTCAAAGTAGGACCCACTGGCCAGGCACCAAACTCCTGAGTTGTCCGTCCTGCCTGTAGTGCCTGGATGTCTCCAGAGCTCCCAAGAGCCCCACTGTTTGAGGCAATATTTACTTTGACAGTTAGTGAGTCACATTTCCAACACTGAAAGATAATAGCTGTCATTATAAGGTTCAATACCAGTTTAAATATCTTTGAAATATAAAAACAAAATTAAACTTCTCTAGGAAATTTAACACACTCACATACAGAAAAATATATATCCAGCAGATTTGTTCTTCAAGAATTTTCCAGGTATAAAGAGAAAGATAAAAGGAACTTGGTTCTATTCAAATAATTACATATGTATAAAACTGAATGTAAATAAATCAAATACTGGATTGTTTAAAATATAATTGCTTTAAAATATTTGTGTACAGGAAAATTACATTCGTTCCTTTTGAGGCATGAGACACACATAAAATTAAAAATTTTCACAAAATACGTTGCAAAGATTGGGAAAGATGAATTTTATCTCTACTACTTCAAGGTTAACAATCCTTAGGACAATCATTGTGAAAGTAGGCAATATTGCCATAGTAAGGAATGAAGAAAGTGGTAGTACTATAGTTCCCCACAAATACTAAAAGGAGAGTAGTAACATTTTGTAAATAACCTATTGTTGTTAAATTTCATTAATTAGAGGAAATACACAAGTTTTTAAGATGTTCACACCAGAAATATACGCTACTTGAAAAGGTCTGCATCTATTCAAGGTATTCAATTTTTCCTAAGAACAAACTACATGAAAAATAATTATTTTTCCAAGATGAAAATCTTAGGTTTCCCTCAGACTACATAATGTGGAAAGAGTGCTATGTGAAACCTCTACATACATGGAGAAGAAGACAACATCTTGTGAGATGGTGTAGCAACATCTGGGTTTGAACCATGGACCTCCCATGTGGTAGGTGGATACTCTATCCTTTGAGCAAAATCTGCCTCCCTTCATCACCATTTTATGGTGTGTCTGCTTTTCTGCAAAAGTATACTAGTCCTGTCAGTGTTGAAATATAATCCATTTCTTTATTACATTTTTCAAAAAATTAACAAATATAGCCATGTTTTTCAAAGCTGTATATTGCTGGCAGACATTCTATACAGATGTTGAGAGAAGACAGTATAACATTGGAAATGCCAGCTAAATCTTTTCATTTAGTTAGCTAACTAATGGACATGAGCTACCCACAAACCCTAGTAGGCAAAAGTCTGCATTGTTACACCTTAGGATGATACTTTCCCATTGTTCAGGCACTGTGTTTGAAGTCTTTCTCTTTTTGTATTTATTTTTTATTTTGTAAAGAATATTTATGTCTCATAAATGTTACACTGAAAATATTCAGGATTCCCATATATCCCACACCCTTCCCTTCCTCCACTTCCACATATTAACAACATCATTCATTAATGTGGGACATTTATTACAATTGATAAGAACATAATGTTGTTGTAGGAACATTGGGGGATGTGGGATGGGTATATGGGAATAGCATACTTTTAAAGATTTATTTATTTATTTTCCCCCTTCCTCTCCTCCCAACCTGCTATTTTTGCTGTCTCTGTTGTCTTCTCTTCTTATTTTGTCTCCTGTAGGATTCACCGGTATTTGATCCTGGGGGCCTCTCATAGGGAGAGAGGTTCCCTGTCAACAGCACCACCTCAGTTCCTGGTTTCTGCTGTGCTTCACCTTGACTCTCCCCTTGTCTCTCTTTTGATGCATCATCATCTTACTGTATGACTCACTTGCACAGGGCCCTGGCTCACCAAGTGGGCACTCATGTGGGCACTGGCTTGCCACACAAGCATGCTTTCTCTTCTTCTTTTTCACCAGGAGGCCCCAGGGATTGAACCCAGTTCCTCCCATATGGTAGGCAGAAGCTCTACCACTTGAGACACATCTGCTTCCCAGAAGCTTGTATTTTTTGATGTAACATTTTGTGTGATCTATGTATCTTTAAAAAAAACAAAATGGTGAAAAGAGGGGGAAAAAAGAAATTCCAGTGCCTAAAGAATTTCTATTCACTTGAATTTTGTGGAAGAAATATACATATTTGAGTAATGTTAGGTCATTCATCTCACACCACCAGGCCCCATTTCATTTGTGGTTTCAATAATATCTAAGAAGATACTGACTTAACCAGTGTGTTGTTCCAAAATGACTATAGCAGAATGGAAATCTAGGCTTTTACCAGTAACTTGGATGCATTTCCACCCCTTCCCACTATGCAACCCAAGCACACAATTGACTTTACAAGAATGTCCTAGTTCCAAATCCACACCCTCCCTACACCTCATTATTTTACTCAAATGAGTTGTCAACCAAGTTCATAAAACTGAAAAAATCAAAGTATACCCTGAGGAATGATGTGCAATGGGATAAAGGAGACCTGAGTCCTGGTCCTTTCCTTTACAAAGACTTACTATTTGAAATGAAGGTTAAGATTATCAATAAATGGAAGCGGTTATGGCTCAACTGATAGAGCATCCACTTATCATGTGGGAGGTCCAGGGTACAAACCCAGGGCCCCCTGCCCTGTGTGGTGAGCTGGCCCATGCACAATACTGCCATGCCATGCAGGTGTGCCCCCTGCATAGGGGTGCCCCATGTGCAAGGAGTAAGCCCTGCAAGGAGAGCCACGTCTTGCAAAAAAAGCACAGGCCACCCAGGAGTGGCATCCCACACATAAAGAACTGATGCAGCAAGGTGATGCAAAAACATCAAAAAGCAACACAGTTTACTGGTGCCTCCTGAGAAGAATGCAAGCATACACAAAAGAACACACAGCAAATGGACACAGCAGACAATGGGTAAGGGGAGAGCAACAAAGAAAATAAATCTTAAAAAAAAAATTATGGGGTGGCAGACTTCACCCAGTGGTTAGGGCGTCCATCTATCACATGGGAGGTTCGCAATTCAAACCCCGGGCCTCCTTGACCTGTGTTGGAGCTGGCCCATGCTCAGTGCTGATGCGCGCAAGGAGTGCCCTGTCAGGCAGGGGTGTCCCCCGCATAGGGAAGGCCCACGCGCAAGGAGTGCGCCCCATAGGGAGAGCCCTCCAACGTGAAAGAAGTTGCAGCCTGCCCAGGAGTGGCGCCGCACACACGGAGAGCTGACACAATAACATGACGCAACAAAAAAAGAAACAGATTCCTGTGCAGCTGACAACAGAAGCGGACAAAGAAGTCACAGCAAATAGACACAGAGAACAGACAAGCGGGGTGGGGGGAAGGGGAGAGAAATAAATAAATAAAATCTTTTAAAAAATTATCAATAAATTTTTAAAATGTCAATTTAAAATAAAATAAAAAAAATTGAGGGAACCTACAAATTAATTTGGCTCATACTTTTCATAGTTTTAAAAAACTTTCATAGTAGTTCTAAAGATTGCAGCCGATATGCCATTTTCTGAAAATGGCTGTTAATAGATGCCAATCCAGAGTTTCAGAATGTAGGAAAGGTTAAGAAACTCCCTGGAAAATCTTGGAAATGAAGACTCAGAAGTAGAAGTCTCCACATATGCTTATAATATATTAACACAGTTACAGAATTCTGCACTTTTGGCAATTACAGAAAAGAAGTCAAATCTATGGAAAGTTGAAAGCCCATTAAGCAGTTGTGAATTTACAGAAAAAAGTCATGTCAGAAGAATAGAATTCCTAGAAACAACCCCCGACAAGCAATTTTCCCTATTATTAATATTTAGTATTACAATTGTCAAAAAAAATTATCTTAATTATATTATGATCTATTGTCCATAGTTTAACTCAAGGCTCCTTCTATTTTGATATGTGGCTTCTTAAAAAATATTAATTTAATATATTGAGGGAGAGCACCAGAAATTGTGGTAGACTGTGCAAACAAGTGGAAAGAAGCAGAGACTCCAACTGAGCATGTATGTGATGAATATTCACTAATTAAAAAAAAATGAGAAAATAATTATTGGTTGTGTCCAGGTAGATATGAAAAGATATTTTATTGAAATAGTATAATTGTGAATCAATAATTGAAATGTTATGCATGTCAATTTCATAATAAATCATTTAATAAACTTGGAATAGCTGATCCTATGAATGGGGGAATCAAAATTTTAGAAAACATTCAGAAGTAAACTGAAAAGGGAAATATGTTCATTCATTCATTTCTAAATACTGTCCAATTCTGCTAAGCTGCAGTCCTGATGAAAAACCATATATTGATACCAAATAAGAGCATCTTCTCCATTTAGATTTTAGCAGAGTTTATCATATACTTTGGTTTATAGGAGACAGCAACATATGAGAAGATATGGGCAATCTCACTGGCTCCACAGAATCCCTCCTCACGAATATGTCAACCTCCAAGGATCTACAAGTTTTGCAAACTGTGATGCTCTTCATGAACAATGTCATATATTCACAAACTGCATTCCCACCATTGTAGTTGAAACCGCAGGCCCACAAATACCCAGTTTTCCCATTCTTTTTCTTCCAACCTTCCTTCAGTTCCATGGAGAGCCCAAATATATCCTCTATATTCAAGGATCTATATCAGACCTAAACTAAAAGTCCATAATAACATATGGATTATTAAATTAACATGTACCTATACATTTTTAAGAACTTGAAGATACTGGATACTGTCACCCAGGAAAAGAACACTGACTGTCTGGAGATAGGGAATTCAATTCAAATTGCATTTTGAAACCACTTTTAATACAAATGCTTACACCAAGTAAGAAAGTGTTAGGAATTTAGCATAACTGCAGAATAAGAACAGGAAAACTTTAATATTGAGATCTGTGCTAAAGCTCCCTTCCTCACTGAAAAGTTGCCTGTGAATTCCTGGTCCTCAATGCAGAATAACCATTGGAGGTTTTGGTCTTTCCGTGTGATCTGGTTGAAAATGGGCGTGCCATTCTTGAGACATCCAAGCTTTCTGCATTGATGGAGAACAAGTATTTACAGAGTGGAGCATGTGGTAGGGAACAATCTTAGCACAGCCTGCCTCCTTTCTATGCAACCCACAGATATCTCCTGTGCTCAGAACTTGGTATGTTAACCTTGGCAGAATAAAATAGAATGCCCTAGTAGATAAGGGGATTGTGGTACATTTCTTCCCCTTGTACTCCACAGAGATGTAAATAGTCACTGGAGATAGTCTGATTCTGATGGGTATGTTTTATTCTATCCAGTTCATACCCTAATATAGCTGTCCCTGGAGAGAAAGGGGTGGAATTCTTCCCCAGGGACATGCAACACAGTAAGGGATGCTCCATGTAATATCTTTCTGCATTGGCCACAGATTGTGACTTGCTGGCTTTGGGGAACTGAGACCAACTAGTGAAGATGAGATTGCCCTATCTTCTCTCCAGGTCAATAAAACATTGCTCCATCCAGTGCTGTGTGAAATGTACTTCTGTTGATGACACCAACACCAATATTGGAGCTGGTAGAATTCTTTAGGTATCTTTCTTTCTGAAAGGCACCTTGATATACTCACCTGGATCGCCACAAGGCACACCAAGGCATAGTGGAGGATTAGGGGATTGGCAGTTCAGTCATCCCAGGACTGTATAGGCTTCTTGGGAGGTGATAGATTGACCGAGGAGCTGGCTTCACTCTGGCCATGTGGGGACAAGTGAGATGAAGTAGCATCCCTGTTAACAGGGAGGAGTTAAAGCAAAAGATAAGGGTAGAGATGAGGCAGGTGGGTTCTAGGAATAGTAGGGAATCTATTCCCTGCCACCTGGATGCCTGTATGCTACCCACAATGACCTGACCCCAAAGGGGGCTCAGGGTCCCAAATAACTCCAGAGAACAGTCTGCAGTCCCCTGTGGGGAGCTTCACCACATTGGCCTTCTTTGCAGTCCCCAGGTTCAGCCTGTTCTCCTTCAATGAACAATTACTGATGACATTGCTACAAACCAAGCTGAATGAGGACTTATTCTGAGGGCAAAGTATAGATGATAAAAAACAGATATTGGCAGAAGTCAGGGAAAGGTCACGCAGCTAGTTTGCAACATTTGATTGAAGAGAGGGAATTGCAAAATCCAATGTCCAAGGTGAGAAATACAGTTTGGGAAAATTACCTACTCACCCTCTGTACAACATATTTTTACCCACATTGAAGAGGAAAACTGACAGACAAGTCCATGCTTCTTTTAGTCTAGGCTGCTGGAAGCACAAAAGTGATTTTCCCAACTCAAGGGAACTTCCCAAACAGTAAAATTCCATGATACGGAAAATTGTTCATCATTCTATAGTCTCAAGTAAAGGTGATAGACACTTGACTCTGAGACATAGCATAGGGCAGGGTGTGAATCAGATGATCCTTTCTAGGCCAGTTTTTGAAGTATTCATAAAAGAGAGACTTTGCTAATTGGAGGGTCCACTGTCCCATTTGTTGTCCCTAGGGATGACAGAGGGGGAAGAGATAAGAAAGCTCCACCAACACATCCAGCTCCAGGAAAAACAGGGAGGTGTTAGCCACCTTCAGTGAGGTAGGACAAGGAGCTGAGAAATGGGAAGCTGACCCCCAAAGGGCCATAGAGGAACACAAAGAGCAATCAGGGAAAGACAAAGGAGGGGCAGGGCCTTCCCCAAGCAGTGTGGTTTTGGTCACTAAACAGTAGGTAAATGGGTTGGAGCACAACAGAATTCCCATGGAAGAACTCCACAGCACCACTGGGTGAAGGGAGCCCTCTACGCAGTGGCTTCAAGCCCAGGACCAGCCCTAAAGGAGCAGGAAGAAGAGGCTCAAAGGATGAGGAGGTTCAGAATCCAGCAACTCCACCCTCTGGATGCCTGAGCATAGCCAGCGCAGGAGGGAAATGACAGTTCCTAAGGCCTCTGCAGAGTAAATCAAGGAAAGTAAATAATAGGGCAGCAGATGGAAGCATGAATATAAGGCCAATAGGGAAGCAGATTTGGCTCAGTGGCTAGAGTGTCTGCCTACCACAGGGGAGGTCTAATGTTCAAACCCAGGTCCTCCTGAGAGATGTGATGAGCTGGCCCATGTGCAGTGCTAATGCAGGCAAGGAGTGCCATGCCATGCAGGGGTATTCCCCATGTAGGGGATCCCCACAGGCAAGGAGTGTACCCTGCAAGGACAGCCATCCCATGTAAAAAAGTGCAGCATGCCCAGGAGCGGCACCACATACAGGGAGAGCTTTTGCAGCAAGATGACGCAACAAAAAGAGATACAGATTCCTTGAGCCACTGACAAGAATAAACACGGGGGAAACTGACTTTGGCCCAGTGGTTAGGGCGTCGGTCTACCACATGGAAGGTCCGCGGTTCAAGCCCCGGGCCTCCTTGACCGGTGTGGAGCTGGCCCATGCGCAGTGCTGATGCGCGCAAGGAGTGCAGTGCCACACAGGGGTGTCCCCCGCGTAGGGGAGCCCCACGCGCAAGGAGTGCACCCATAGGGAGAGCCGCCCAGCGCGAAGGAGGGAGCAGCCTGCCGAGGAATGGCGCCACCCACACTTCCCGTGCCGCTGACGACAACAGAAGCGGACAAAGAAACAAGACGCAGCAAAAAGACACAGAAAACAGACAACCGGGGGAGGGGAGGGGAATTAAATAAATAAAAATAATAAATATATATAAAAAAAAGAATAAACACGGATACAGAAGAACACATTGTGACAGGACACAGAGAGCAGACAATGGTGGGGGCGGTAAGGGAAGAGAAATAAAAAATAAATCTTTAAAAAAATTAAAGAAAAACCACAGTTGCATAGCTCACTGCCATTTATGTAAGCAACAGGTGGTTATACAGAGAACAAAATTCTTATTACTCAGTAAGGAGCATCATCTAGTAGCGTACTTCTTAAAACTGCTAAACAATACTGCAAAAGGGTGGCCAGCAAGTTTAAGAGCCCTTGCTTCAACCTACATCTTACTATAAGAAGCTGAAAATTTTATATTAGCACAGCTCATCAACATTCACACCCCCCATCGAGTACTCACACGGTTTGAAGGAAAAGGGAAACTCCAGCTAACCCAAGGGAGCCTTGAAAGATAGCAAGCAGCACTCCAAAACAACCCAAAAGTTAAATCAAAAGTTTGTGCAACCTTAAATCCAGTTTCTCTACTCCCATCAAATACTAAGGAAATACCTATTAATAACTATAAAAACACTAGAAAAAGTCTTTTCTTCCAGGAAAAACTGGCAGGATACTCCTCTACTAGATCTAGATATAGAAATCTTCACTGATGGAAGTAGCTTCGTTAAAGGATGGATTCAAAAGCCTGGATATGCTCTTGTAACCAGAGGGGAAGTACTAGAAGGTGCACCACTTCCCCCAGGGAGCTCTGCACAAAAAGCTGAGCTTATTGCTCTTCTTAGAGCCCTCCAAAGAGGGGATAGAAAAAGAGTGAACATTTACACTGATTCAAAATATGCTTTTCTTATCTTGCATGCACATGGGGCCATTTGGAAGGAGAGAGGACTTTTATCATCTAGGTGGAAATACATTAAGCATGCCAGACAAATAACAGAACTTTCAGCAACAGTTAAACTACCAGAAGAGGTAGCTGTAATGCACTACCCAGGACATCCAAAAGGAGACTCCTATGTTGCCTCAATGAACAGACAAGCAGACCAAGTGGCAAAAGAGACTGAATGAAAAGGCTACCCTCCTAGTCAAGTAGCTGCACTCATTAAACCTCAGATTCCTCAACATATAGATGAAGATTTCTGTCTGGTCTATACCCATGCAGACCTCAAATGCACAATAGAATGGGGATTTCAAGAAAATTCAGGGGAAAAAAAACATTAAAAAGGTGTAAGTGGCTGTAAAACAGCCAAGGACAATTTTATCTGCATGAGAACCTAGTATAACCCCTAGTCTCTTATTATCACCAAACCACATATTTGGGACAACAAGCACTAATAAGTCTTCATTGACTGGCAGTGGGACCTCACCTTGCTCAAGCTGTACCAAAGTCACTAACCAGTGTCTTACTTGCCAGAAAAATAACCCAAAGGCAACATTGTGGACTTCTTTTGCAACATAAAGTCGAGAGCTTCCCCAAGCGGAAGATTGGCAAGTAGATTTCACAGTAATGCCAAAAACCACAGGAAATTTTAAGTATCTTTTGGTATTTGTAGACACCTTTTCAGGGTGGATAGAAGCCTTTCCCTGCCACACAGAACAGCATTCCATGGTGACTAAATTCCTCCTTCAGGAAATCATCCCGAGGATTGTACTGCCCAAACAATTTGGTCAGATAATGTACCTGCTTTTATTTCTGCTGTGCTACAGGGTGTCAGTCAGTGTCTTGGAATTAAGTCAAAACTACATGCAGCCTGGAGACCTAAGTCATCAAGAAAGGTAGAAAGAATGAACTATACTTTGAAAAAAAATCTTAAATAAAATTTGTAAAAAACATAGTTGAAATGGACAGAAACACTTAACCTAGTTCTCTTTCAGGTTAGTGTGGCTGCTAGAAGATAATAGACCTGCTTTTATTTCAGCTGCGGTACAGGGTGTCATTCAATGTCTTGAAATTAAGTGGAACTACACGCAGCCTGGAGACCTGAGCCATCAGGAAACGTGAAAAGAATGAACTATACTTTAAAGAAAACCTTAAGTAAAATTGGTTAGTAACACAGTTAAAATGGACAGAAGCATTTAACTTAGCTCTCCTTGAGGTTAGGGTGGCCCCTAAAAGAAGAGTTAAATTAAGTCCTTTTGAACTTATGTAGAGAAGGCCCATTCTAAGTAACCCGAGGGAAAACCCAGCTCACCTGTAAGCTTGGAGGGAACCCTCCGTAGGTGGGCTTTGCAAATAGGAGAGCTCCTTATCGCCATGCATGTATATGCAAATATGCACCTAAAATACCCCACTGACCACCCTCTCCTCCCCTTCTCAATTGGGGATCAGGTTCTTTAAAAGTTTAGAAAAACAAACATCCTGAGGAACAGCTTAAACCCAAATGGGAGGAACCTTACACAGTACTGTCAACCTCTCATTCTTCTCTTAAGTTGCAGGGAATCAAGCCCTGGGTCCATCATACCAGAGCAAAACCCTACTACTTATCAGAGCCAGCAGATAAAGGAGGTCCTGAGCTGGAGATCACACCAGAGCATGAAGCAACTTATGAGATGGGGCCAGTTGAGAACCTGCGATTCTGACATTAGCTCCCATTGTAATCTTGGAAAAGCTGCTTAACCTTAAGCTTCAGTCTTATCACCAGTGAAATGGTTATCTTAATATATTCTTCATGGCATTGTTGTGAAAATAAAATGGAATTATGCATGCAAAGCATGTATCACAATGTTTGTCATGTGAATATGTTCAATAAATGTTTGTTATTGAAATTCTTGCCTTGAATCTTGAATTATACATTTAATAAAAATAAAGATATAAAGTATAATAGAAAAGAAGAGTCAATGATTATAGAACTCTTAAATAAATCCAAGAGTAGAACAGGGAATTTCTGGAGCATATGCTTTAAAATCAGAAATAAGATATCCCTCTCATATATCATGTAGAGGTTCTAATTAATATATATAACACCAATAAAAAATGATATCATTCTTGTTGGAAAAAAATTAAAGGGCTTGATAACTAAAGCCAAGATAATTCTCTTCCTATGTTAAATACTGAGACCAGGCCATAGTAGTGTAAATGGATGCTCCATGAATACTTGCTCTTAGAAAGTAAAACTGTGAAAGATCTAAATGACTTATGAATCAAGACAAAGAACTTGTCCCTGAAGACTCTCTTCAAGAAAGTGTCATTGCTAGATTCAGCAATCTAAATAAATTATGCAGACACCCACACACTCCTCTGAATTGTGAAAGCTGTCTTAAAACCATTCAACCCATGTCCTATAATTCTATAAATATTTTCCTACTAAATACCTCAAGTTGTATTATTTTATTCATATGAATTGTCCAGAAGAGGCAGATTTATGGGGTAGAAAGCACTAATCTTTACATAGGACTAGGGGACTTGGAGAGAAATGGGGAGGGACTGCTAATTTGTAGAGTTTCCTTTTTTAGTGATGAGAATGTTCAAAAATTGACTGTAGTAATGGTTGCACAACTCTGTGACTGTACTAAAAAGAATGATTTACAATTTAAATGAATCATATGGTATGTGTCTTAGTTTCCACAGCTGCTATGACAAATACCACACAATTGGTTGGCTTAACAACAAGAATTTATTGACTGCATGTTTCAGAGGCTAGAAGGCTTGCCTCCTCCCAGAGTTTGTACCATTCTGGCTGGCTGGCAATCTGAAAATTCTTGGGTTCCCTGGCTTTTCAAGCCCATGGGTAGATCCTCTCTTTTCACATCTAAGTGTTCCTGCTGACTTCCTTCTTCCCCCATGACTTTCTCTTTATAAGGCTTTCCAAAATAGGATTAAGACCCATCCTGATACAGCTGGCCACACCTTAATTAAAAATAACATCTTCAAAAGGTGCTGTTTACAAAGGGTTCACACCAACAGGACTAGTATTAAGAACGTGTTTTTGTTCCTCTTGGGCGGATAATTCAATCTACCACAGTATGTGAATCATACCTCAATAAAGCTGTTATACATATTTTAGAGAAAGGAAATGAATGGATTCAGAAGGATGAGTGAAAGTATTGAACACTTGAAAAACTGATTCCTGTCATTTCCTGAACAATTATTGATGGGGCCTTGCTCCTATCAGGAATTACTCTTGATGGTGGATAAACAGGGATAAATAAGGCAGGTGGTTCCCTGAGATCATGGGACCTAAGTACAGGACAAAACATTTGGTCTATATGGAATCACTGTGCATTTACCTGATAGGACTTCTTCCAGAATTCTTTTTAGGAAATGCAGATGGACAGAAATGCAGCAAATAAAGGACAGAAATACAACAAATACAGGCATTTCTAGTAAGTAAAATGGATTAAGTTCTACATTATCGATAAACACATCTCATGTTCTGATGTTTAACCAAAACAGCACACCGAAGCTATATGAACTTTTTTTTATTAATTATCCAAATTGTATAAAGGTAAATTTCATTACTGTTATAGCCAGAGGGTATTGGCCCCTTGACATATAGGAATAAACATTCTAATATGAAACTCTACTACTTTACTATAGTTGTTACAAATGACATGCTATACCTAACCTAGAAATGTAACTAAAATAAAATGGAATAAATAGCACAAACAATAATTAAATAGAATAAACTTACAGATTCATATTATATAATATATAGTTATGAAATACACTAACAGTTATAACATCAAATATCCACCTAAGCCATTTTTATAATCTCTTAAAAGAATAAGACTAAGCAAGAAAAAAAATGTATCAGTTGAGACAAAAAGATCTTACTGTTGTGGGTCTTCAAAGTAGACTCATTGATAGCAGGATCCACACAACAGGTGCTACATTTGTTTCCAGGTTGTATAAACAGGAACTGGAGTCAAGAGTTGGTGTTGATGCATTCTTGTTACCAGTGGAGATTAGTGTTGGGTCAAGGAAGTCCCTTAACAAATGGACTCTTGGGGAGCTTCCTCCTTACTTTCCAGAATAGGTGGAAGCACACCATGTCCTATTCTCAGAACATTCCTCCTGGAACTCCTTAGCATCTGACTTTTTATGTTAAGACTCCTTCTTAACATCTGATTTTTGACAGGAGGGCAATGTGGAGGACCAGAGCCTGGGCTGGCTGATCCCTTATCAGGTGACAGGGTTGGATAAGAAGATTCTAGTGAGCTGCTTCTGCCTGTGATAGAAGCTCCAAGACAAGATCTGTCTTGATCTCCTGTGGCACCTACTGATTCTGGATTGGATTGGTCCAAGTGCAGGGACCCTAGGGTTGGTACAGGGCACAGCTTTACCATCTCAGCCTGATTTTCCTCCTTCCTTGGGGAACTATTTCTCCAGAGGGTTCCTGATTGTGCTTCCAGGACTCTGCCAAGTGCTCCATTTGGAACATAAGGGGTGAAATAATAATTTTCAGAAATGTTACATTCTTCCTCAATTAGCCTTTGTGCCAGGTATGTGTTTTCTTTCCTCAGTTCAAATAGGTTTCTCTCAGCTATCAGAGCTCTTATCCCCAAATCATGAGCTTTATGCCTCTGGGAAATAAGGTTTTCATAATATTCAGTGATTGTATCAAATTTTTCTGCAATGATTTCTGCTTGAATTTTATACGTTTTTAGCTTTTCACATCCATTGCTGATACCTTTATATACTTTGGAAAAATCCTCCTCCATCTTTACAGGGTAAATTCTCTTTAAATTCAACACTGCATAAACATTTGTTTCCTTTTCTTGAAGGGGATGGACTTGATGTTTCTGCTGGAGCTTTTGTCTCTCCCTTTCGAGTTGGGCGATTTCTAACTGGAGCAAAGCTTTTTCAGTTTGGAGGCTTTCTGTGTGACTTTCAAGTTCACTGATTATTTCAGTTTCTTCTTCTAATTTTGTGTGCATTATTTTTCTTTTTTCCCCCAGACTTTCTAAGTAAGTATTTAACTCCACACCATCAATCAACACTCCTTCAGATTCTCCCACTATGTGGTCTCCATTTTCTGATGTCTTCAGTATATCCAATTCCATGTTCCCAAGATCTACATTATCTTCCTCAAGAACAGCAGCTGAATCACAAATCTTAAGCAAGTGCTCATCTGGAGGTTTGACCTGATCCATTTTATTACTAAGAACTGGCTCCACAGGGAGTTTAGAGTTTTCTGAGATTTCTCTCTCTTTAGTAAAAGTGCCCAGCTTTCCCTTCTGTTTATGAGATTCCTATGAAGAGAATTTCATGCTTCTGTCCAGCCTGGAATTATCCTCCAAGGCTCCTGTCACTGATGTGGGAAGCTGTTCTGTATTCACATGAGAGATTTCAAAGAATGATTCATTGCAGCAACTTGATGTTGGGGTTGCCGTGCTGAGTCTTCTAAGTTCAGAGTTTTGCTTGAAGGATCAGCCACCAGGTGAACTTCTTGTGAACATTTAGATGTCTCTCCTTTCCATGATTTTCCAGACTCATCTACTTTAAGTCCAAGTAAAGAATTGTAGCTTTCCAGTTCTTTACTCATAATCTTCACATTTACTATTTCTGATACTTCATTCTTCAGTCTGCCTTCTCTTAGAGTTGATTTAAGGTCTCCAAATTCCTTTTCAATGTGGTGAAACTTATCAACATTTTCTCGTGTTCCCTCTAGAAGAGCAGAAATGTCAGTGGCCAGTTTTTGTCTCTCTTTCCTTCCTCATACGATTTAATAATAAAAATCCCCACTATAACTATGCAAGCCAGCATTGTCCACAGCAATCCTTGGAGATCTGGGCTTTGTATAAAGTCCTCTGTCAAAGCTGCCAACACCTGGCACAAGGTCAACAAGATCAGGATTGCGTAGAGCATCATGATGATCAGTAGACCATATGAGGCTCCCAAAGCCTCTGCTGAGTCACCTCAGGTTGCCAGGAACCTGTTGCCACAACACAAGATAGAACTCCACGGTGAGCCTCCTGCCCAGAATCTCCAACTGCCTGGAAGCCAAGGCAGACCTCAGTGGAGGTGGAGGTGGGGTCTAGAAAAATAGGGTTTCAATCTTGCCTCACATCTTGACCCACAAATCAGTGATCACATCTCATGACACAGGGGATATAGACTAAGCTCTGTAGGCCAGCCAGGATGGCCACCCTACATTTTTTTCCAACTGCCTTAGGAAAGAAAGAAAGAAGTGTCTTCCCATACCTGCAACATATCTTGATTGCTTATTTGGAGGTTCCATGTAAGAGGATTTGCAGACCCCAGTCCTGGCCAAATAAACTTTTCATAGTGTGGCCTAAGAAACCTAAGCCAGCCCATGGTAATCACATAAGACTCCAAACTGTCAGTGCCCTCCTTAATTTGTGTCTGCCTTTAATGTGTACTATGAGTATGAGAGAGGTTTTGACAGCCCCTGCACAGAGTTCAACTCAGTTTAATAGTTTCATATTTAAAAATTAAGGGAGAAATATTGGAATTTTCAAGTCTTTAGATTTCAAGCACATACATTTTGTTTGTGTGATCTTTGGATTTACTCTCATTGTTCTCTTTTAACTGTTCACACAAGGGCTGCATTGACCACAAAGGTTGTTAGCTGGCATCTGATTCTTTTAGCAATAAATTATATTTTTAACTCTTTAATTTAAAATAATTTCAAATCTACAGGACAGTTACAGAAATAATACAAACCCCATACAAAGAAATCAAACATAATCCCACACCCAAGATACACAGATACTCAGATCCACGAATTTTAACATTTTTCCATATGGTCTATATCATTACATTATCTATCTACCTACCTACCTACCTACCTACCTATCTTCAGATCAAATGAAAGCAGGTTGTACATGTAATCCTCAAACACAATGTTTCCTTGTATGTTTCTTAGGAAGGATACTCACTTATTTAATTACTTTAAGTGCAGTTATCTGGCTCAAGAAATTTAACAGTGAAATAAACATTACACTCTAAATCTAAATGCTTACATTGAAAAAGAAGAAATATTTCCAAGCAGTGAACTAGCCTCAAAAGTAGAAGAACTAGGGAAAAAAAGAGCAAACTAAACCCAAAGCAAGGAGAAGGAACTAAACATGAGAGCAGAGATAAATGAAACAGAAAACAATAAAAGACTCAACAAATTCAAAAGTTGTTTCTTCAACTGGAAGTAACTACAGAAGAATGATCAATTCCCCTCAGTGTCCCCTTAAGAATAAGGGCATGAACTCTCAAGAGGGGAATTGAGGCAGGATAGTATAGTGAAAGAGGGAAGGCAGAAGGCCCAGCAGACAACTTGGCTGACAGACAATCTGGCTAGGAGACAACAGGGCAGTGAAAACCCACCAAGACCTTGACCTTGACTTTAAAGTCCCAGAATTGAGAGAAGACCTGGTCACACCATTGGCCCCACCATTGGTGGGTTATTCAATAACATCTGGGGTCCCTCCCCTTAACATGAGCAAGGGAAGGAAAAATTAATAGCTGAAAAGGGGACCACAGAAGACAAAACCTACTCTTTCTGCCTAGAAGATCCCAAAACAAAGCCTGATGTGTATTTCTATCCTTCTCCTGCATTTCTTAGCAAGCTCTGTTCTTTTCCCCCATTTCCCAATAAATTCTTTTTACTAACAAAAATAAGTTGGCTCTTGAAAATATAAAAAAAATCAATAAACATTTAGATATACTGAGAAAGATAAAAGGGAGGGGATACTAATAATGAAAATCAGAGACGAAAAGGGGAACAGTACTACCAACCCCATTTAACTTTAAAAAAGGACTATAAGTGGATTCTATAAATAGCTGTATATCAAATTAGATAAAATAGATAAAATGGAAAATTATTAGAAACATGCAAACTATGCACATTGACTTAAGAAAAAATAGAAGATCTCAACAAAACAGATATTGGTAAAGTGACTTAAACACTAAATCTCCCAACCAAGAGAAGCCCAGGACCAGAAGGCTTCATAGAGGAATTCTACCAGACATTCCAAGAAGACTTCATTCCCACTTCTGCCAAATTCAATAAAAAAATTAAAGAAAGAACACTCCTTAACACATTCTACAATGGAAATCTCACCCTTGTACTGAAACCAGATAAAGATAGCACAAGAAAAGGAAACTAAAGAATATGTCTTATGAATATCGATGCAAAACTCCTCAAGAATATACTAGCAAACTGAATCCAACAGCATATTCAAAAGAATTGTACACCATGATCAAGTAGGATATATGCCTGATATGCAAAGTTGGTTTAACACAGGAAAAGTAAACAATGTCGTAAACCGCATTAACAGAATGAAAGGAAAAACACATGATTATCTCAATCAATGCAGAAAAGGCATTCGACAAAAATCCAGCACCCTTTCTTGATACACAACATTTAGAGTGATAAGAATAGTAGGAATCTTCTCCAGCATGATACAAGACATTTAAGTTTTTTTTTTTATTTTTTTCAGCTTTATTTTTTTTAATTGATTTTGTAAAAATATTACATTAAAAAAAATATGAGGTCCCATTCAACCCCACCACTCCCACCCCACCACTCCCTCCCCCCCCCAGCAACACTCACTCCTGCTCTTAACTCCTCGCTCTTAAGCAGCTACGGCCCCGCTAAACCGTCCACAACACCGTGCGCTTCCACTTCCCCTAGACCATGGCCTACCCGCCTTCTAGCCCCCACTAACTTTTCAGGAGACGGATCTTCCAAAACTTCATTTGCCCCGGGCCCCGCCAATACCGCCGCTGCCCTCCAGAACCAAGCAGCCATTCGCCTGTCCCACCACTGGACCACCTTCGAGCTGCGGACCTGCCGACCGGCTACCTGCTAGCCCCAGATTGCCACCATGCCCCCCCCCCCCCGCCTCTTTCATTTGCCGATGCAAACTTCGCCCATCTCCCTGCCACTCTCCTGGCCCATTTTTATATATAAGAGAGGGGGAACTGAGGGGAGGCTATCCAGGCGAGCTGCAGTGGGCCAAGGAAACTGGTAGAACAGATGGGCTTCCTGCTCTCTGCAGGGGCATGGGCGAGTCCCGCCCTCCCTGTCTGGCGAACGGGCCACCGCTCTTCGCTGAGGTACGGGTGAGCCACGCCCTCTCAACCGTTCCCTCCTAACCGCCAAGCCCGACCTACTGCCCCCCCCTCTTCCCCCTCGCCGGGGCCACGTCACCCAATGACCACTAGCCAATCCCCACCGGCCAACTCCCACATTTCCTAACTCCCACCAGCCCCAACCAACCAGTGCCCCACACGCCGCCTCCTGCCTGCCCTGTCCCTTCACCCCACAATATATATTGTCAAGCACTTCCTCAATAAAACGGACTGCGTGTTACCACCATTCGCCGTCTCCACAGCATTCTTCGTACCCGCTGTGCGTCTATCTAACCCCTCGCCTCGAGCAGCTTGGGCAAAGCCAGAGGAACCCCCAATTTCACACTCCCATCATCATGACACATCCAATGCATTTAGTAAGTACATCTCTGGGCATCTCTGCACCTCATGGTCAATGGTCCACATCATGGCCCATTCTCTCCAACATTCCATCCAGAGGGCCCTGGGAGGATTTACAATGTCCAGTGATTGCCACTGAAGCACCATCCAGGGCAACTCCAAGTCCCAAAGGCGCCTCCACATCTCATCTCTTCCTGCCATTCCCCATACCCATCAGCCACCATGTCCACTTTTCCCACTCCAATGTCACCTTTTCTCTGTGGAACTTGGATTGGTTGTGTCCCTTCTACCTCTATGTCAAGAGGAGGCTCAGATTCCACATGCATACTGGATGCAATCCTCCTGCTTTCAGTTGTAGGCACTCTAGGCTCCATGGTGTGGTGGTTGCCCTTCTTCAATTCCATCTTAGCTGAGTGAGGTGAGTCCAATAAATCAGATTGTAGGAGCTGAAGTCTGTTGAGGCTCAGGGCCTGGCTATCATATTGTCAGTCCAGAGATTCAAATCCCCTAAATATATCTTAAACCCCAACACCAACTACAATTCCAGTAAAGTAGCATGAAAGTCTTATGAAAAGAGATCCCATCTGAGTTGTTTCATGACGCAGAAACACCAGCTCCAAAGAAGGGCCATCTGAAATGGCAGTGAACCTCATCTGCCATGACCATAGAACCCATGGGTCCCTTTAGCCGTCAAAGTAACCAATACCTGGGGTTGTATCTACTTTATCTGTCTCTTAGACTCTGCTCAGTTGTGCATAAGGGCAATCCTTCTGACAACCTCCAGACTCTTTTTTAGAGACTCGTAGCCATATAAACTCATTTCTCCTTTCCATTTCCCCCTTACATTAGGTCAAACAGCATTTTAAAGTCATGTTATTATATGTAGACAGGGATATTCTGCTGATCCACATTGAACCTTCAATTCAAGGTCATTTTCCAGTTGCATCATCAGTTGGTACTTGGTAGGGATCCCTTGGTGCCAGGGAGGCTCATCCCTGGGTGTCATGTCCCACGCTGGGGGGAAGGCATTGCATTTACATGCTGAGTTTGGCTTCGAGACTGGCCACATTTGAGTAACATGAAAGCTGTCTGGAGGAAATTCCTAGGCACAGTGCTGCTCTAGGTCTTGTTCTTATTTCAGGCATAGAGGCTCACAAGCATAGTCATTAGTATCATGCTCTCACTGTTGGACCCTCATTTCTTCCTGGTCATTACCATTGCACCTGGGGGACTTCCGCTGCTCTCCTAAGGACCATGACAGAGCACCCCTGGCCAGGAACCCAGTACCCCCCCAGCTGTAGTTTTTAATTGTTGCCACTATGAGTATATCCAAACATTACCATGCACCCTGGACATCTGCCCTGTATAGCTCCCTGTCAGCCATATATCACCTGTCAATTTTATCATATACCAGTATTCCTATGCTGCCATTGTTGAACCACTCTGTGATCCAAAACTTCCTGAAAATTGAAGCCCAATATAATGTCAGGATCCCTTACTAGTAAAATGGCTTATAGCAATGGGTTTAAAGGTTAGATATAGAATACGTGTTGACTTGGAAAAATTCTACATCCTATCTTTTTCTTTTTCTTTTCCCTAATTATTGAACTTCTCTTCACAAGAGCCCTAGACCACAGTAATTCATATATACAATATACAGTACTCCCACACATCTACCATAAAACCTTTTCCCTTCCACAGCGATATTCTTATAACTTATTCATATCATATTTACTTAAAGTGATGTACAGACTCTGAGACAATAGCTTTCAAACAAGGTGACATCTGGGCTACATTGTGATCCATACTTTAGGATATACAGTTTTCTAAATTTTTAGTTATCCTATGTTTTACATAATGGTTTACATTATTAGTCTGTCATCCCCTTTATATTTATGGTGTAATATTACAGGTTTTATATCCATCCTTGTGTACTCTCATGAAACTCCTCTCTTACCCCACATTTACTTTCATTCCACACATTTAACATCCATTTTCCCATCCACCTTGGTGCCCACAGTGACAGCCAACCTCCATTTCCTGAGGAGCCACGTCCAGATATACTTGCAACAGTGTTCAGGGCCGAACTTCCTCATCTGCCCCAATGCCCTGGGAGACACCCTTTCTCTCGAGAGATACAGTTCCCTCTATTTGATGGCATTAGTCCTCCCCAGGATGTGGGTCCACCCCCACTCTCACTACTTGGGTCTCTACCCAATGGTACCACCCACTCTGGCAAAATGAGCATTCAGACATTCCCCAGGAGCCCGTCCCGCATCAGACCATCCCCTCCGAGCATCCTAAACGGGTAACACTCTTAATTATATTTGGTACGATATTCTCATCATTTTACTCTCAACCCAAACCTGACACTCTCCTATGTTCGTATGCTACCCGTCCCTCCCCCCACTTTTTGGGCAATATTACCCATCCGCCCATCCCCAGGCCCCCTCAAACCCACAAAGCCCCACCCAAAAGCAACCCCCTGCCCCCATTTTATCTCTTCTTTGTGTTCATACTTACCCCCAGCTCATCATAAATTCCACCCCTGCAGACATTGGCTCACATACTTCCTCACCCCCCCCCTGATTTCCTGTAAGCCTATCTTCCAGTCTCTAGCTCTCTGAGCCAGCTTGCTTATTTCATATCATTGAGGTCATGTAGTATTTGTCCTTCAATGCCTGGGTTGCTTCACTCAACATAAGGTTCCCAAAATTCATCCATTTATCACGTGTGTTTGTAGTGTATTTGTTCTTACAGCCGAGTAATATTGCATTGTGTGTATATACCACATTTTATTGATCCACTCATCTGTTGATGGGCATTCGGGTTGATTCCAACTTTTGGTGAGAGTGAACAATGCTGCTATAACATTGGTGTACATATATTGGTTTGTGTCCTTGTTTTCAGTTCTGCTGGGTATATACCCAGCAGTAGTATTGCTGGGTCATATGGCAAATCTATGGTTAGTTTTTTGAGAAACCGCCAAACTATCCTCCAGAATGGTTGGATCCTTCTGCATTCCCACCAGCAGTGGATGAGTGTTCCCCTTTCTTCACATCCTCTCCAGCATTTGTATTCTTCTGTTTTTTTCATAGCTGCCAATCTTACAGAAGTAAGATGGTATCTCATTGTAGTTTTGATTTGCATTTCCCTGATAGCTAGAGATTTGGAGCATTTTTTCATGTGCTTTTTAGCCATTTGTATTTCTTCTTTAGAGAAGTGTCTGTTTAAATCTTTTCCCCATTTTTTAAATGAGTTGTTTATCTTATTTTCAAGATATAGGAGTTCTTTATATATGCAAGTTATAAGTTTCTTATCAGATATATGCTGGCCAAATATTTTCTCCCACTATGTGTGCTCCCTTTTTACTTTCTTGACAAACTCCTTTGAGGTGCAGAAGGCTTTAATGTTGAGGAAGTCCCATTTATCTATTAGTTCTTTTGCTGCTTGTGCTTTCGGTGTGATATTCATGAATCCATTTCCTATTACAAGGTCCTGTAGATGTTTCCCTACACTGCTTTCCAAGGTTTTTATGGTCTTGGCTCTTATATTTAGGTCTTTGATCCATCTTGAGTTGATCTTTGTATAAGGTATGAGATGGTAATCCTCTTTCATTCTTCTATATATGGATATCCAGTTCTCCAGGCACCATTTGTTGAATAGGCCACTCTCTCCCAGTTGAGAGGGTTTGGTGGCTTTATCAAATATTATATGGCTATATATGTGAGGTTCTATATCAGAGTTTTCAATTCGATTCCATTGGTCTGTGTGTCTTTCCTTATGCCAATACCATGCTGTTTTCACTACTGTAGATTTGTAGTATGTTTTGAAGTCAGGTAGAGTGATTCCTCGAATTTCATTTTTCTTTTTCAATATGTCTTTGGCTATTCGGGGTCTCTCTCCTTTCCAAATAAATTTCATAGTTAGTTTTTCTAGTTCCTTAAAGAAGGCTGTGTTGACTTTTATTGGGATTGCATTGAATGTGTAGATCAGTTTTGGTAGGATAGACATCTTAATAATATTCAGTCTTCCTATCCATGAACAAGGAATATTCTTCCATTTATTTAGGTCTTCTTTGATTTCCTTGAAAAGTCTTGTATAGTTCTCGGTGTATAAGTTTTTTACCTCTTTAGTTAAATTTATTCCTAAGTATCTGATTTTTTTATTTACTATTGTGAATGGTATTTGTTTCTTGATTTCCTCCTGATCTTGCTCATTATTGGTGTACAGAAATGCTACTGATTTTTGTGCACTGATCTTATAACCTGCGACTTTACTAAACTCATTTATGAGTTCTAGAAGTTTTTGTTGTAGATCTCTCAGGGTTTTCTATGTATAGGATCATGTCATCTGCAAATAATGAAATTTTGACTTCTTCCTTTCCAATTTGAATGCCTTTTATATCTGGTTCAAGCCTTAGTGCTCAAGCAAGTACTTCTAAGACAATATTAAATAGGAGCGGAGACAATGGGCACCCTTGTCTTGTTCCTGAGTTTAGAGGGAAGGATTTTAGGATTTCCCCATTGTAAAAAATGTTGGCTTTGGGTTTTCCATATATACTCTTTATCATGTTCAAAAAATTTCCTTGTATTCCGATCTTTTGGGGGGTTTTTATCAAGAAAGGGTGCTGTATTTTGTCAAATGCTTTTTCTGCATCTATAGATATAATCATGTGATTTTTTTTCCTTCAATCTGTTTATATGGTATATTACATTGATTGGTTTTCTTATGTTAAACCATCCTTGCATAACTGGAATAAATCCCACTTCGTCGTGTTGTATAATTCATTTAATATGTTGTTGAATACCATTAGCAAGTATTTTGTTAAGTATTTTTGCATCTAGGTTCATTAGAGAAATTGGTCTGTAATTTTCCTTTATTGTGGTGTCTTTGTTTGGCTTTGGTACTAGGGTAATGTTTGCATCATAGAAGGAGTTTGGCAATGTTCCTTCTGTTTCAATTTTTTGGAATAGTTTCAGCAGGATTGGTGTTAGTTCTTTCGGGAATGTTTTGTAGAATTCACCTGTGAAGCCATCTGGCCCTGAGCTCTTCTTAGTTGGGAGATTTTTAATGACTGATTCTATCTCTCTGCTTGTAATTGGTTTGTGGAAAACAGTGGGTCAAAGAGGAAATCTCAAAAGAAATCAATGACTACCTTGAAACAAATGATAATGATAACACAACATACCAACATTTATGGGATGCAGCAAAAGCAGTACTGAGAGGGAAATTTATAGCCATAAATTCATATATCAAAAAAGAAGAAAGAGCAAAAATTGAAGAACTAACTGCACATTTGAAGGAATTAGAAAAACAACAAAGTAACCCAACAGGAAGAACAAGGAAGGAAATAAAAAAGATAAGAGCAGAACTAAATGAAATCGAAAATAAGAAGGCACTTGAAAAGATAAACAAGACCAAGAGCTGGTTTTTTGAGAAGATCAACAAAATTGACAAACCTTTAGTGAGACTAACAAAGAAAAAAAGAGAGAAGATGCAAATACACAAAATAAGAAATGAGAAAGGCGATATCACCACTGACCCCACAGAAATAAAGACTATCATAAGAGGATACCTTGAAAAACTATATTCCAACAAAAATGACAATTTAGAGGAAATGGACAAATTCCTAGATACAAGACATTTATGAAAAGACTATAACCAAAATCCTGCCAAATGTGAAAGACGAACAGTTTTCCCACTAACATGAGGAATAAAACAAGGATGACCACTGTTACTGTTGTTATTTAACATTTTACTGAAAGTTCTTGCCAGAGGAATTAGGCAAGAAAATGCAACAAATATCACCCAAACTGGAAAGGAAGGAGTAAATCTTTCCCTATATGCAGAAGCTGTGATCTTATACAGAAATTCCTGGAAAAAGTCACAGCAAAGCTCCTAGTGCTAACAAATGAATTCAACAAAGTGGTGGGGTACAAGACCAACACTCAAAATCAGTAGTGTTTCTATACACTAGCAATGAAAAATCAGAGGACATTAAGAAAATCAATTTCTAATAGTATCTAAAAGAATTAAATATCTAGGAATTAATCTTAAAAAGGATATAAAGGACTTTGACACAGAAAAATTATAAAGGCTAAAAGAAATTAAAGAAAACCTAAATAAATGGAAGAATATTTCCTGTGCATGGATTTGAAGACTGAATAGTTTATGTTGCCAAAACTACCCATAACAATTTATGGATTCCATGAAATCCCAATAAACTTCCTATAACTTTATTTGCAGAAATGGAAATGCCAATCATTACATTTATATGGAAGAAGAAGTGTCCTAAATAGATTATGTCATCTTGAAAAAGAGGAATGAAGTTGGAGGGCTCCCATTTCCTGATCTTAAAATGTATTACAAAGTCCCAGGAATCAAAACACCCAGCTACTGGCATAACAGAACTGATAGCTCAGAAAGAAACCCTCATTTATGGCCAACTTATTTTTGACATGGGGGCAAAACCACTCATTTGGGAAAGAATACTCTGTTCAAAAATGTAAAAAAGGAATTTAAAAAAGGAGGAGAACCCCTATTTCATACCATATACAAAAATCAACTTAAAATTAATCAAAGAACTAAATATAAGAGCTACAACTATGAAACTCCTAGAAGAAAATGTAGGGTAGCATCTTTAGGATCTTGTGTTAGGCAATGTTTTTTAGACTTTGTACCCAAAGGACAAGCAACAAAAAGAAAAAAAAAATAGGTATATGGGACTCATTAAAATAAAAAACGTTTGGTCCTAAAAGAATTTTATCATAAAGGAACACAATGGGAGAGAATATTTGGAAACCACATATTTGATAAAGGATCCTATACAGTATATATAAAGAAATCCTTCAACTTAACAAAAAGACAAACTAATTTAACAATGGGGTAAATACCTGAATACACATCTCTCCAAAGGTGATACAAAAATGATCAGAAAGTACACCATGAGATGTTCAACATCATTAGCCCTCAGAGAAATTCAAATCAAAACCATGAGATACCATTTCAACATTAGAATGACTGCTTTTTTAAAAAAGAAATGGGAATAAGTATTAAGGAGGATGCAGAGAAATAGGAACAGATAATCGTGATTGGTAGCAGTGTAAAATGGTGCAGCCACTGTGGAAGACAATTTGGCAGTTCCTCATGAAGCTAAATATAAAACTACCACAGAAATGGACAATCCCGCTACTAGATATAATCGGAAAGAATTGAAAACTGGGACTTGAACAGTTATTTGGAAACATGTTATTAGAGGTATTATTCACAATTGCCAAAAGACTAAAGCAACCCAAGTTACCATCAACTGATGAAAGGTAAATCAAATGTGGTATATACATACAGTGGAATATAATTCAGCAGCTGAAAAGAATGAAGTCTGGATACATGTGTCAACATGAGTTGCCTTGAAGACCTCACACTGAATAAAATAAGTCAGACTTAAAGGACAAAATATTTATGATTTGAAACCACTAGAATAAGAAAGCTCATAGAGTCAGAATCTAGAATAGAGTTTAGCAGAGGATGGAAAGCTAATAGGGAATGGGAAGTTAGGGCTTAATGTGTACAGGGTTCCTATCTGGAATGATGGAAATGTTTTGGGAATGGATAGTGAAGATGGTAGCACAATGATGTGAATGCAATTAACTGCACTGATATATGTATATGAATATAATTAAAAGGGGAAGTGTTAGACTGTTTATATGGTAACAAGAAAAATTATTTAAACATCTAAAGAACTACCCTACACAATGAACCCTAAGTTAAACAACAGCCTTTCATTAATAGTACAATTGTAAGTGTGCTATTGTGAATTGTAAATGAAGTTCCATCCATGCCATTTCAAGGTGGTAGGGGTGTGGTATATGAGAATCCTGCATTTTAGGCATGACTGTTCTGTGTACCCATTACTTCTCTAAGAAAAAAATGGTCATTATACAAATAAAATGATCGGAAAAAGAACAAAGAAGAGGTAGGTAAAATGCAAAAAACACCAAAAGAAGAGATTTAAACCCAATCATAGCAATAATTCTATTAAAGATAAATTGTCTAAACAATTCAAGTAAAAGAAAGAGGTTCACTTTATATTAAAGAGCAAATCCAATTATTTTATTTCCAAAAGGAACCTGCTTTAAATTTATAAACACAGATTATCAGGTAAAGATTTATAAAGAGAAATTTTGAATCATTCTGTTAACATTAGAAATTATACTTTGTGGAGTAAAGAAAATTACAAAGGATAAGGTGCAACATCTCAATATAATAAAGATTTAGATTCACCAGGACAAAATATTGTTTAATTCACACTACATGAAAAAATGTTGCTGTATTGAATGGAAAAATTAAAAAATCAATAATTTTCTTTGGCTATTTCAAACCCAACCTAAACAATAATAGAAAATAAGCAGAAAGCCATTAAAAATATAGAGAAGAATTGACCTATAGAATCACCAGCATAACCAAAAGATATTTATAGAACACTCTACCAAAGAACTGCAGAATAAAATTTCTTTGCATCTCTGTATGAAACATTCCACAAGGGTATATTCTGAGTCAGAAGACAAATTTCAAAAATTATATGTGACTGAAATCATGGAAAATATGTTATTTTAACCAACAAAATTAAACATGAAAACTATATGGACCTACTTCAGAGTGGCAGGAAGCTCAGATCATAGACAGTGGGTCATTTCCTTCTTGTACTTCTTGTTCTAGTATACTAGTAGTATACAGCAGCAGGGTCACTTTAGAACAATTATAATGGCCAGCAGGGCATGGATGATAATAATAATTGTTTCACCCTCATGATCTTTTGCAACAAATGCTTACTCAAATTTTTCCTGGAACTGAAATAAATTGACAGCCTATTAAAGTTTTGGTTAATCTCTATATTGAAAAAATATTGGTATTATAAGAAACAGCTACCTTGATATTCTACATCAGAGAGTGACACCTTCTCTCCACAACTGTCAAACTCAACATGTATACAAACTATAAATTCTGAATAAAGTGATAGCTTCTTACCATTGTGGACACTGGTACAGGTATGTGCTGTAAATCTTTCTCATAACTTCTACCAGATTTGTGATTGTTACCAGTGTGCCTTTAAATTGGAAGAGGAATATACCAAGTCTTTGAAATACTTTACTAATTAATGATCCAACAAAAAATCACCTACTTAGAATTAGGGCTGAAAAATTATGGTGATCAGTTTATAAGTGAAGTTTTGACCAGAAGCTGTATATGGTCAGAAGTATGGACTGACAGCAATGTATTTTAGAGGTGGATTATGGTTTAGTCAAATTCTCATGGAGTGGAAAGGAATGCAATTAGAATGCTGATGATAAGGAGTTCCAGGAGAATTATGATGAAGAATTTCTTGGAATAGTTACAGATTGTGAGGATATTTGCAGCTCATAGAAATGACATAAAAGGACCCGCTTCTGAGAATGCTCTCAGTGACCAGGTCGATGAAGTTAACAATTCTGTGGATATTAGAATCTTTCCTCTGTACAGTTCTTACCCAATACGCCTACAAACAATGTAGCAATGGACTCAAGGACGAAGGTTAGGAATGGACTCAACAACGTAGACCTATCCTCTTGAAGATTCACTTAGATAGCAAGTGGCCAGCGGAATGCCCAACTTGTCAAGAACAGAGATCATTGTTGAACCCACAGCCCACTCCTCATAGAACCAAACAACCATTTCTGGTCGGTTGATTACATAGAAGCTCTATTGGTTTGTTCTCAAATAGATCCTTACTCTAGATGTGGATTTGCATTCCTTAACAATGTTTTTTTATCAGTATCACTATCAATGGAGTTTAATGAATGCCTTCTTTGCATTATGGGATCTTACAGAGCATTCTTATTGGAGAATTCATTTTACAGCAGAATACATGAGCAAAAGGCTGACACACATACAATCAGGTAACTTGATTAAATAGTGAATTAACCTAATAATGACTCAGTCATGACCATAGCTGGAAAACAACAGATATATATACACACCAGTATAGCACTCTATGGAAAGGATATTTCTCTCTTTCCATTTAGATCCTGAGCTCATCCCCACTGTTTAACCACCATTTTAATCTTGGTATGTATCTATGAAATGTTTGATATATTTATATCTGAATTGATACTTGAATAATTTAAGGGAGTATTTATTAAAGTATCTTTATATTTTCTCATGAGGAAAAATAACATTGTTGGCCAAATAAAGATACATGTATTATTTTAATTATAAAAATGAATTGTCTTTCTTAAACCCAAATAATTTGAGATATATAGAAGACAAAGTATTAATTTAATAAGTCAGTAGTGAGTTTATACATCATGGAGCAGATAGCACAGAAAGTGCTTGGAATAAAAGAAATATAAGATAAAGTCTCTGATTTTGAGTGTTTTACATTCTAGTGAGAGAACCAACAAATACAATATAGATGAATGATGTATGTCTTCTGACAGTACAATATGAATAAGGATTCATTTTTTTAATTCCTAGGGGACTGGAGAACGACTTCACAAAGGAGTTGATATTTTAGCTGTATCTTGATAGATGCCTAAGTGAGCAACAGAAAGAGAATGAGAAGTGGCCTTGTGAACAAATTATATAAAGATCATTTATATAAAGAGAAATTGTGCAAAAAAACATGGTGTACTTAGGAGCAAGTGAGTTTAGTAAAGTGTGTTTGCATAGAGAGAAACACAGGATAAGACCGGAAAGGCTGGTTGGGGCCAGATAGTGGGAGCTTTTATAAGCCATTATAAGTAATTTGGGACATTGCCTAAAGGAAAAATTGGAGGATTTCCAACGGGAAAATCACTTTCCTGCCTGTGTAAAGCATAAACTACAATAGGGAGAAACTGGATCAAGAGAGGTAGACAAGATGGAGAAAAGGAGATAAATCGGAGCAGCATTTAGGAGAAATAATTGCACATCTCCTAAGATATGCAAAGAAAGAAAAATTAAGGCAAAAAGAACAATATTTCTTGATTAAATCCTTTCATCATATTCTAAATGAAATTTTTATTTTCTGTAGTTATTCAGCTCAGATTTGATCATTGTAAGGGAATTATGATCATTTTGTATTGCTGTATTATTCACCAACTATTAATTCTGAAATATTTTGTACAAGTCATTGAAATCATTAATTACAGGTTAATTCTTCTGTGCTAGTACAGATACTCTGATGAAAGAAAAAATTTAAAATCCATTGTTTTTAGATAATAAAGGAAAATGGTAGCTATTTTGGCATAGTGGTTTTCCTTAGTAGATTTCAATGATCCCCACTGCTGGTGTTCAAGATCATGTAATCCCCTACCCTTGAGCGTAGGTGGGATCTGGGACTTGCTTGTAGCCAATAAAACATGTCAATGGTGCTGGGATGTCATTCTTTGGATTTTATTACATTTGATGACTATCTCAATAGGTATCTTCCTCCAGAGATCCTTTTTGCTAGCTTAAGTAGTGGCCATATTTCAAAATACCTCATAGCCAGGAATTGCTGTGGACTCTAGGAACAGAGACAACCAGTTGCATTGCATTACATTACATTAACCAGTGATAGTTAGCAAGCAGCTGGGACCCCCAAAACTACAACTTCAGTGCAATGAATTTTTGCCCAAGACTAATAGAGCTTGGAAGCAGATTCTTCCCCAGAAGATCCCTCAAGTGAGAAGAAACTCTGGTTAACACCTTGATTGGGAGCCCAAAAGCAGAGGAATCAGCTAACCAGTTTCTGAACTACCAATTCAGAAAAACTATGAAGTAATACTGTGCGCTATATAAAGCCAGTAAGTTTTTGGTGACTTTTTAATGTAGCAATAGAAAACTAATACATCCCTAAATTATAAAAACTGAAGATACTTCATAGATCAATGAAATCTGAGATGCTTCATTCTTTATCCTATTCAACTGATTTAAATTGAATGCATTAAACAATTACTTGGATGAAGAAGAAATCAGAGAAGAGAAGGGAGAAGTGCTCAGCAGAGAAAAGATGACAAGGTAGGAGGAAGGCAGGAGCACAGGGTTAAAAAGCCCAGAGAAGGATGATTTAAGTAGGCAGAATGTTGGCAACTATTTATATTTCAAAACTATAGTCTTATTAACTTGGCACCATTTTAACATTTTTTAAAATCCCTCCTTTTTCTCAGTACTGTGTTCTTGAAGCTGTACCTTTCAAATGAGAACTTCACTAGCTAGGGGGCTTCTTCATTCTTCTGGATACAACAGACCTAGATTGGGTCATGCGGATCACTAAAAATAAAATCCCTTCCCATCCAGAAATCCTGGAAGGGGAAAGGGGAAAATGAGTGGGTGTGGTCAAAGAGAGAGGGCCTCCCTTGGACTGAAAGCTGCACTTAGAGCTTACTAAAATTCTGTCGGGCACTTTGTGACAACTGGAATATTTCGCCCATGTGATTTCCCCTTTAATACGGACTAGAGTGGACTCACTGATATTCTACTAGAGACTTATTGTGATTCTAGCAATGGAAGAAATTAGATCATTGATGTGAAGACAGTGGCCACTTGAGGTACTGAAGGCAGAGAGAGGGACAAAGATGTGTAATATGGGGGCATTTTTGGGACTTGGAACTGTCCTGAGTGAAATTGCAGTGACAGATATTGATCATTACATATATGGTCCTAACCTACAGAATGGAGTGGGAAAGAGAGTAAGCTACAATTTAAACTATAAACCATTCTTAGCAGCAATGTTCCAAAATGTGTTTATTAATTGCAATAAATGTACCACTCTAATGAAAGAAGTAAGAAGTTATTAAAGTGGGGAACAATGGGAAGTATGGGGAGTAGGGCATATGGGAATCCCTTATATTTATTTTTACATAACATTTTTTGTAATCTAAGGATCTTTTAAAGGTAAATAATAGACTAAAATGTTTTTTTAAATATAAGATAAATATTCCTTAAACAATGCCTATATTTTTCTTACTTCCTTATATAATTCCTTAAGTAACTACTGGCCAATGTAAATGATCTTTAGTTGGAACAATTTTTGCCCTATTCTTTATACTCAAAAGTATTTCTGCATTCTCAGGACATGAAATTTTTTTTTATTGTTGGACAAATATGTGGAAAACAAGACGAGTAACAAATTTTACACTAAAATTCTTATTTTTCTCTACCTGTAGGCAGTACTAAGAACACAAATGTTCCATAAGTTTTATAATTTCATTGTCATTATGAAAAAGGCTGTCAATCTTCTTGAATGCAGATTTTTAGGAGATAAAGGATATACTGAAAATTGTAGAGTATAAATTATAGAGTATAAGGTTTAGTTATGAGCAAATACTTATAAATTTTGTAGTCCTCATATTTTTGTATTTTGTCTGAAGAGAAGGAATAGGAGAGAGAAAATCTCAAGTATAGGTACTTAGATGTGAACCTTCATATTATATGTCTTTTCCATTATGAAGGCATCTTTTTTAAAGTGCAGAGGTCTGCACAACTTAGAAGCCAACAGGAAATGTATGCTCCGATATTATGTGGCTTTAGAGATAAAGTACATATTTTAGTGCCCACAGAATGCACACATGAAGTTCCAGGAAGTATGAACAGGTTGAAATAATAAGCAAATTTATTCTAAAAATTTAAAAAGACCTGTCAAAGCAGACATGGTAATAGAAGATTTTCTGCCAACTTTAACTCCTTTCTGCCAAACATTAAATTCATTCCTCAAGGTTGAAGGTAAAACATATTGAGAAAGTACTTCCAGGTAATGCAAGAAAAACATCTCTCTTATCCTTCTTTCTACTTGCCTTGGCATAAATTTCTTGCACTTCTTCTATTCCTCCAGGGGTGCTATAATGTCTTTGATTTTAGCTCTTTCTTCTTTTTTAATATAGACATTAATAGCTATGAATTTCCCTCTCAACACTGCTCTTGCTGATTCCCATAGGTTTTGATAAATTGTGTTGTCATTTTCATTTTTTAAAGGGTGTTACTGATTTCTTCTGCAATTTCCTCCCTGACTCTCTGCTGGTCTAGGAATGTGTTGTTTAAGGGCCATATCTTTGTGCCTAATTTGATTTCTCCTCCTTACTGATTTCCAGCTTCATCCCATTGTGTTCAGAAAAAGGAGTAGTAAAAAAAAAAAATCAAGAAACAAAATAGAGAGAAAAAAATAGAATGAATTAAAGGCCAAAGAGAAAAGGAAAGAATCAAAGAAAAAATAGGTGAGAGAAAATGAAAAAATGAAGTTAAAATAAGAAGGGGTGGAATAGAAGAAAAGCAACAGAAGTCAGAAGACAGAAAAATGAAGGAAAGAAGATAAAGTAGGTTGAAAAAAATAAGGGAAAAAAAGGAACAAAGAAAGGAAAAAAATAAACAAAAAAAAGAACAAAAAAACAGTCCAGGAAAAACAGCCTTCCCTCTTAGGCCGCAAGGGACCTAAATCATGCTGTTGGTGCTTATCAGTTAATCACTCTGCAGCTTGCCCTCCTCAGGTGACATATGCAGTTTTACTGAATCTAATAAAGGAGAAAGTGTGGAAAACCCAGAAAAAATAAAAACAAAAACAAACCCATAAAACACCAGAGTAGAACTTGTCTAGAAGTTCCCATCATCAAAGGATAGCTATATGCCTTATCGTTCCCCAGATCCCTTCTCTTAGGAGGTACAAGCACTGAAACCAGGGACATTATGCACAGGAGGCAGGAATTCCCCCATTACACCAGCCACACCAGTTTTATAGACTAAATAGGCTTTTGAATACTTTTCTGGTTCTTCCTGCCCTTGTTTCCCTTAGGCAAGTTGGACTTCTAACATTTTTCAAGGTAGTTAGATGCTTGTCCTCTGATCAAGATCCTTCCTCCCAGGATAGCTGGATGTGACAGCCTGTCTAAGGAGTTACCCCCTTCCCTCACCCCAGTGAAACCTCACTGCTGGCTTTTACCATCTTGAGATCCAAAGGGGGATCATCAGGTGGTCAAACCCATGGAAAGAAAATCACTCTCCACCTCTCACCAGACTCCTCTTCCTGGGAAATGCTCCCTCTCACTAAGTTGGCTGGTGAGAGCCAGGGGATCTACAGAGTATGGGGCTTTCCTGCCCTCAGTTCCCAGTCACATGGGGCAAGCAACTCATGCTTTGCCCTTGGACTTTTTGACACTTTATCCAGCTCCCTCCTGAACAACACCCTGCAGGCTCCTGCTCTGTGGATGCCCAAAAGACCTCATTCAGATTGGATTTTGCCCCATCTCTGCTGTTTTTTGCAGAAGAGCTGAGCAGTGCCTACCTATATTGAAGCCATTTTCCAAAATCACCATAAACGCCAAATAAATTTGATAATTGGTTTTTCCACTTCCTCAAAAAAGGCTGTTGGGATTTTTATTGGGATTGCATTGAATCTGTAAATCACTTTGGTTAGAATTGACAGATTAATGATATTTAGACTTCCAATTCATGAATGTCCTTCCGTATATGGAAGTCTTCAGTTTCTTTTAGCAATGCTTTGTAGTTTTCTCAATACAGGTCCTTTATGCTCTTGGTTAAGTTTATTCCTAGATATTTGATTATTTTAGTTGGTATTATAAATGGATTTTTTTCCTAATTTCTCCCTCAGATTGCACATCAGTAGTGTATAGGAACACTATTGATTTTTGTGTATTAGTCTTGTATCCCACCATTTTCCGGAACTTGTCTAATAGTTCTAGTAGCTTTCCTGTGGAATTTTCAGGAAATTCTAGATATTGGATCTTATCATCAGGGAATACTGAAAGTTTTACTTCTTTCCTTTTTCCTTGGGTGCCTTTTATTTCTTTACTTAGCCTAATTGCTCTAGCTAGACCCTCTCCCACAATATCAAATAACAATAGTGATAGAGGATATTCTTGTCTTATTTCTGATCTCAGTGGGTCAGTTTCAGTCTTTCATCTTCGAGTACAATGCTAGATGTAAGTTTTCAATATATGCACTTTACCATTTTGAGAAAGCTTCCCTCTAGTCCTATATTTTTTAATGTTTATCAATAAAGTGTGCTCTGTTCTGCCAAATAACTATTCTTCACCAACTGAGAGGATCATGTGATTTATTTTCAATTTGTCAATGTTGTATATTACACAAATTCATATTCTTGTATACCTGGGATAAAACCCACTTGATCATCGTGTATAATTCTTTTACTTTTGGTTTTTGTTTACAGAAATTTTATTGAGATTTTTGCATGTATATTCATTACAGTAATTGCTTATTATTATTTGTTGTATCTTTACCTGGTTTTGGTCTTAGGATGATATTGGCTTCATAGAATCAGTTTGGTAGCATTCTTTCCTGGTCATTTTTTTGGAAGAGCATAAGCAAGACTGGTATTACATCACCTTTGAATGATTGGTAGAATTCACCTGTGAAGCCACCTGGTCCTGGGCCTTTCATCTTTTGGAGGTTTTTCATAACTGTTTCAACCTCATCCCTTGTGACTGGTTTCTTGGGTTCTTCTATTTCTTCTAGGATCAGTATAGGTGGCTTGTGTCTTTCCAAGAATTTTTCCATATCCTACAAATTATCTAGTTTTTTGGTATACAGATGTTCATAGTATCCTCTTATGATCACTCTCATTTGTGCAGGGTCAGTGCTAATGTCTGCCCTCTCATTTCAATTTGATGTATTTGCATTTTCTCTTTCTTTTTGTCAGTCTACCTCAGGGTTCACTGATTTTGGTGATCATCTCAAAGAATCAGGTTTTGGTGTTGTTGATACTCTCAATTGTTTTACTTTTGGTGTGTGCATGATTTTGGTCTTTCAGCACTGATCTTTATTTCTTTCCATCAGCTTGGTTTAGCTGGCTATTCTTTTTTCTAGTTCCTCCAGTAGTGCAATTAGATCAATTTTAGTTGTTTCTCCTTGTTTCAGGTAAGCACTGAGGTTTATAATTTTCCCTCCCAGCACTCCTTTGCCATGTCCCATAAGTTTTGTTAATGTTTTGTTCTCATTTTCAATAGTGTCAAAATATTTGCTGTATTCTCCTGAAATTTCTTCTTTGACCTACTGATTGATTAAATGTGTTGTTTAATCTCTATACATTTATGAATTTTGCCATTTTCCATCCATTATTGCTTTCTAGCTTCATTCCATTATGATCAGAGAAAGTGTTTCGTATAATTTCTTTTTTTTAAAGATTTATTTATTTATTTCTATTCCCTTCCCCACCCCCCACCCCGGTTGTCTGTTCTTTGTGTCTATTTGCTGTGCCTTTTTTGTCCACTTCTGTTGTTGTGAGCAGCACGGGAATCTGTGTTTTTTGTTGTGTCATCTTGTGTCAGCTCTCCATGTGTGTTGCACCATTCCTGGGCATACTGCACTTTCTTTCACACTGGTCAGCTCACATTGGATGCACTTCTTGCATGTGGGGCTCCCCTATGTGGGGGACGCCCATGCATGGCAGGGCACTCCTTGTGTGCATCAGCACTGTGCATGGTCCAGCTGCACACGGGTCAAGGAGGCCCAGGTTTTGAACCACGGATCTACCATGTGGTAGGTGGACTCCCAAACCACTGGGCCAAGTCTGCCACCCATGTATAATTTCAATGTTTTTAAATTTTTTGAGACTTGTCTTGTGACCCAACATATAATCTGTCTTGGGGAAGGCCCCATGAGCACTTGAAGAGAATGTATATTCTGCTGTTTGAAGTGCAATATTCTGTATATATCTACTGGTTTAGTCCGTTTATCATATTATTTGATTTCTCAATTTCTTTGTTTGTCCTATGTCCAGATGTTCTATGTAATACTGAAAGTGCTGTACTGAAGAGTTCAACTATTATTGTAGAAAATATCTGTTTCTCCCTTCAGTTTTGCCACCGTGTGCTTCATGTATCTTGTGTACTGTGCTTCATGTATTTGCATGGAATATCTTCTCCCAAACTTACACTTTAAACCTGGTTGTGTCTTTATGTCTGAGGTGAGTGTCTTGTAAACATATAAATGACTCATGATTTTTATCAATTCAATCAGTCTATGTCTTTTGATTGGAGAGTTCAAACCATTAATATTCAATATTACTATAAAGGCATTACTTCATCCATTTTGTACCTTGGCTCTCTGTTCTTACATTATTCTATTGTCTGTCTTATCCTTTAGTTTACTCTTCATAAAAATCTTCATTTCTGAACTTTTCTTCAAATCTCCCACCCTTGTTTTTCCCTTTCAGGCTGCAGCACTCCCTCTAGTATCTCTTGCAATTCCGATCTTAATTACATATTCTATCAGATTGGGAAGACTTAGAAATCTCCCTCATTTCTGAAGGAAAATTTTGCCAGATACAGAATTATGGCTGGCAGTTTTTCTCTTTCAGTAAATTAAATACATCTTACCAGTTTATTCTCTGCTGTACGCTTTCGGATAAGAAGACTGCACTTAATCCTATTGATTTTCCCTTTTACATGATGCTTTGATTTCCTCTTGATGATTTCAGAAACCTCTCTTTATCTCTGATATTTGTCGTTCTGAATAGCATGTGTTTCAGGACATGTCTATTGAGATATACTTTCTTTGTCATGCATCAACCTTCTTGGATATTGATATTTATGTCTTTCCTAAGAGTTGGGAAGTTTTCATTCATTATTTCTTCGAATATACTTTGTGCCATTTTTCCATGCTTTTCTCATTCTGGGATATTAATAACACAAATGTTTGTGTGTTTCACATTGTCATTCAATTCCCTGAGATTCTTCTCTTTCCTTTTTTCTGTCATATCCTGGTCAGATGTCTGTCTTTAAAATCACTAAGTCTGTCTTGAATCAATTCATATCAGCTCTTAAGTGACTCTAAAGTATTTTTAATCTCAGACATCATGTCTCTTATTCACATAACATCTCTTACTTTCCTTTGAAAGATTTCCAATTGTTCTTTATGGTCACCAAGTGTCCTCTTAATATCCTCACTTTCTTTAGTCACATTTTCTTTATATTTTTTGAAGTGATTTAGGAGAGTTGTGTGGTTATCACTGAATAATTGTCTTAAATCCTATATCTCTTCAGGATATTTGGTTTGTTCCTTTAGCAGGCTATCTCTTCCTATCTCTAGTGTGGCTTACAATTTTTTTATATCTAGGCATCAGAACGGGTGAATTTACTCTAATGGCCAATTTCTGTTTCTTTTCTACTGTTGTTGTTTTCATCATAGCTCTTCTCTGATATTTGGGTTAACTTATTCTAAGTCTGTATAAATGCCTGGTTTAAGATATCAAAGGCAGGCCAAGATTGTCTTGGTTTTCAAGAGCCATACAATAACTAAAGAGACATTGAATGCCCATCCTGGAAAATTATGCTACATTCTCTAATAGGACAGTAAGAATCCCCCAAGTGCAAGGGCAGTGCCTAGTGAAGGAAGACAGACCTTTATTCCAGACCCTTGACATTGATGATTGTACTTATGAATCTTTACTTGGGAAGTTCAAAGTGAGCCTAGTACTACATATTACCTAAGACTTGCCTCCTGAAATCTTCCTTATTGCTCAAATATAGACCCTCTCTAAGCAAAACTCAGTGTATAAATGCACTACCATACCTACAGCAGACAAACTCCCAGGAATAGGCCTCCCTGGCACTGAGGGATTATTAACAAGTGCTGACTAGAGATGCGTCTAAAAAAGACCTTGACCAAAAAGGGAAATGGTAAATACAAATGAGTTTTTATGGCTAAGAGATTTCTAAGTGTGTTGAGAGGTCACTCCAGAGGTTACACTTATGCATGTCTCACAAGTATCTCATTGATTGCCACAGTAAAGAGCACCTCAATAGCGGTGCTCCTGAGTTCTCTAGAGACAACCAGGGCATATAAGTAGGGCATACATCTCAGGAATTCGGCTCCCTGTCAGTAGGCCTTACTTTGGAATTTATCCTCCCAAGTGTAACAGACTTACACTCATTTATACTTCTCCTATACATGGCTCCTCTGTTCCTTTTATTTGAACCTATAGTTAGCACTATATTTGATAAATATATGTTCCACACACTTAAATCTTCATCCTTCAATATGTCAGTAGAGCCCTGAAATTCAACAGAGTTGCAATACCTACTCTCCAGTTCTTTAACTCACCCTGGATAGCTAATAGGGAGATGATGATGGACAACACCCATCCCAAGGAGCAGACAGTGCTTGCATCTGCAAATAATATAGTTCCATCCACCTGCCCCATGGGATTTAAAGACCCTCTCAATTAGAAACAAAGTGGTCATCACCATCCTAAAATCAACAAGATTGGGGAATGAGCAATGGAGTAAATTAGACTTATTTTTCTACTGTAGACATTATTATTCTAGCAATGGAAGAACTTTGACCATTGACATAAAGGCAGTGGCCACCCAAGGATCTGAGGAGAGGGAGGGGGAAGAATAGGTGCAATATGGGAACATTTTTGGGATATCAGAAGTGTTCTGCAAGGCACTGCAATGAGGGATAAGGTCCATTATGTATTTTGTCATTTCATACAAAATTGTGTGAGACAGATTGTAACATATTGCTTCAATATGTGTCCATTAGTTTTAACAAATGTACCACACTAATGAAGGATGTTGTTAAAGTGGGAAAGTGTGGGATGGGCAAGGTGTATAGCATATGAGAATATCCTACATTTTTATGTAGCATTTAGGTAATCTAAAGCTTCGTTAAAAATAAAAAACATAGTTTAAAATATGAGGCCAAGGACTCACTAGTGGGGCACAGGTTTTCTACCTGAGGTAAGAATAAAGAAAGGACCAAGAAAAATTTTGTCCATGCAGGTTCCAATCATGCCACAGATGGAACTCATCAGTGCACCTTTCCTTGGAGGCGTCTATCCTGTGTTCCTGTCTTGACTCTCCAGATATTCAACGCAGGCTCTACTGGCTGACACTGAAGGAAAGCCCCTCTGACCCTCAATCCCTTCTCCCTTGAAACAGCTGACAGACATGAAGATGTCTTTTTCCACTCAGTTGGATGCAGCAAGCCAGGTGCTTTACCACAGCTTAATATTTTGGGGTGGGGTTGAGGACCCCTACTCATCCACTGCATCAGAGGCCCAGTAACTCATGTTTTTTGTCTCAGCTTATTTCTCTCTGTCCCTCCATCCCCTGGGATTTGTGTAACCCTGCCTTTGTTGGTGAACCCCCAAAGCTGGTTTCTTGTACAGGTTTTGGCTTTTTCCATTGTTTTCACTAGGGAATAGAGCTCTGCTTGTTAGTCCATCACCATCTTCCCAAATTACCAGATTCTTGAGCACCAAGCAGTGGTACCTTCATTTCTTTCTCTTTTTTCTATGCATTCTTCTAAAATTGTGGTTGATCGTCTGGCTCCATTCCACTGTTGCCCTGTCTTCAACACTCAACCTGCAGCCCATGGCAGTGTGGGAGAAGGGATTGAGCTGGGAACACTCACACACAACAGCAACTGTGTCCCCAGAAACAGGGACAGCATCACCTGCTGGGGGTGGGCAGCCGTCTCTGTCCATTCTTGGAGCACCCAAGGATCATTTTTTTAAATTCTTTTTCTGGTATGTCCAAAATCTGGACCTCTTTGTTTATGTTTTCTGGATATTTACCTTGTCCTTTTATGAGTTATGTTTTGCATATTTTTGTCCTGTGTTCATATGTTGCACACTGAACATTTTAGTATTTTATGATGTTAATGCTGGGATTTATCCTCTGAGATGTCTGTTCCTAAAGTATGTATCCAGCTAGTGATAGCCTGGGGATTTCCTTGAGTATTAGGAGCTATTAAAAACAAGAAAACCGGGAAACGGACTTGGCCCAGTGGTTAGGGCGTCCGTCTACCACATGGGAGGTCCACGGTTCAAACCCCGGGCCTCTTTGTCCCGTGTGGAGCTGGCCCGTGTGCAGTGCTGATGCACGCAAGGAGTGCGCCCAGTAAGGAGAGCCACCTAGCACCAAAGAAAGTGCAGCCTGCCCAGGAATGGTGCCGCACACACTTCCCGTGCCGCTGACGACAACAGAAGTGGACAAAAGAAACAAGACGCAGCAAATAGACACAGAGAACAGACAACCGGGGGAGGGAGGGAATTAAATAAATAAATAAATCTTAAAAAAAAAAAAAAAGAAAACCAATGCAAATAGCACCTTACACATCTTTTTAAATTGTCTAATTTGGCAGGTGTTCTCCTTTATACCTAACCCTTTTATTAAGAAGATCAACCTGAAGTGCCTGGAAAACATATTGTTCTCTGCATCTTATCTATCTTATCCTAATTTTAGAGCAAATGTGTGCAAGGTTCTTGTCTTGGCTTGTGCTTACTTTAGGCTCTAGTATTACCCCATTTAGAGGAATCTGAATTCCTGTTGCCTCTCACTGGGGTTCTATTTTATGACTCCATGGTGGTAATCCTTTGCTCCAGACTTCTATGACTTAATTATTTCCAACAGTGCTTTAGATGATTCCTTACCTGTAGGACAATTTCTGGTTGCTGAGACAAGATTCCTGATTCAGTACTTCAGGCTTCCCTCTCACATAGATGGGCAGTGGAATATAGGGATCCCAGTATGTTCATAGAGGTTACTTGGCTCCTTCGGGACAGGGCCAGAGACCCACAATGGAAGTGCAGGCTGGCTCCACAGCCTGGCAATGTGGTGGGGGAGAGGGGTTAGCAAGGAATTTCATCTACTGTTTTTCAGGACACATTTTGTTGACTCATTAATTGGTCACATACTACAACTTTCTAACATTTTTCAGGAGTTTTGAGAAAGATGTCACTTCCAATTTATGCTAGTTTTTCAAAGATCCATGAAGGAATGGCATCTTCGAGTATGTACATGTCCATCTTGGTTGGCCAGAAGTCCAAAGTATGTGATGTTTGAAACACTTCATGTATCTCATATTTATCAAATGATTGGTGAGTAGAAATATAAAGAGGGTATATAAACAGAACTATAGTTGAGAAATGTGTGCTAGAGTCTCATTTACCCCCAAAAGGGAGAGCAGAGCATCTATGGGATGCCTTCAAGAACTTGGTCCTTTGGTTAATAGTAAGGGTAAGGTGGGCTGGAAGAGCAAATGTAGGTTGATTACACCTTGTTACACCCTTGAACTTTAAGGATTTACCAAGGCCTAGTATGAGAAAAAGTTATGAAGCCTGCTTAAGTTTCATCCCAGGCATGAGAAAAGACTATTTCCATTGTATAAATTTTAGGGATAGTGGGCTTCAGGGATTTTACCATTGTTCTCATTACCAATATATTTATCATCTATGTGTTTTTAAACATATAGGAGATAATACAATATCATTTTTCATGTTAAAATATTGTGAAGAAGCTTAAAGAATGTGATTCACTGATAATCAAATAGATTGTGACCTCCATATTTGATTGATTTTAAATTTTCTTTGAGATTCCAAAGATAAGGACACATACTAATGCACTGAAGCTTGTGGAAGACTCAAATGGGTTTAACATATGGAACAACTTCCAAAGATGTGAAAAGTCTGAAATGAAAAGGAACTTCCTGGGAGGTAAGAGACTTCTCATCCAAGAGATAATTTTATTTATTAATTGTTTAAGACACATAGATTGCCAAAAAATTTTACATTAAAAAGCATAAGAGGTTCCCATATACCCCATTTTCACCTCACCTCACACTTTCCACTTTAACAACCTCTTTCCTCACTTTGGCACATTCATTGCATTTGGTCAATACATTTTGGAGCACCCTTGCACCACATGAATAATAGTTTACATTGTAGTTTACACTCTGCCCCAGCCTATTCAGTGCACTATGGCAGGAAATATAATGTTCAGTACCTGTTCCAGCAATATCATTTACAGAAACCCTAATCCCAAAACTAACCCCCACATCACATCTCTTCTTCCCTCTACCCACCCTCAGCAACTACCATGGCTACTTTCTCCATATCAATGCTACAGTTTCTTCCATTACTAGTCTACTAGAGTAGAAGGCCACTCTAATTCACATTTTATTCTTTCATTCTGTGGACCCTGGGGTGGTGATTTCCACGCCACCTATAAATCAAGAGAGGGCTAAGATTCCACAAGGAGGTTGGATTCAATTCTCCTGCTTATGGGTGTAGGCACTCTTGGTTCCCTGGTGTGGTGGTTGACCATCTTCACTTCCTTCTTAGCTGACCTAGGGAAAACCAATGAACTGGAAAGTAGGAGTTGCAACTCTGCTGAGGCTCAGGTTTCAGGTGACACATGGCCAGTCCAGAGATTCAAGTCTCCTGAGTATACACCAACCCCACCACCAACCACAGGTTCGATAAAAGAGACAGAAGAGGCATGGGCAGCAAGGTCACATTTGAGTCCAACTCCATCACGCTTAGGAACACAAATTCCAAACCAGGGCCCACTGGCAAGGCACTGAACTCCAAAACCATCTGCCATGTGGGTAGAATAATGTGTGCCTCCATAGCCTTAAGGAGCACCACTACTTGGGATTGTATCATTTTTGGCTGTCTCTGGGATCCTGCTGAGATGTAAGTGTGATCCCTCTTGTGACCTACTGACAATGTTTGAAGACTCTTTAGCCATATAAACTCGTTTGTCTTTACAATTTCCCCCTTTCATTCAAAGTCTTCTTCGAATTGCATAACCAGTTAGTAATTGATAGTAATCATTTAGTGCCAGGGAAGCTCATCCCCAGGAGTCATGCCTCAAAAACCCTGGAGGGAAGGTAATGCATTTACCTGCTGAGTTTGACTTAGACAGTGGCCACATTTGAGCAACATGGAGGCTCTCAGAAGGTAATTCTGAGGCACCCTGCAACTCTAGGCCTAGTTCAAACTTCAGGCACGCAGGCTCATAAGCATACTCATCAGAGTCAATGTCTCATCATTGGACCATCATTCTTCACCAGTCTTTGCCCTTGTAATTGGGGTATTGCTGCTGTTCCACTGAGGAATGTGACAGAGCTCCCCCAGCTAGTATCTCCTTACTCCCTCAGTTGTCATTTATAACTGTAATTACTATGAAAATACCCAATGAACATCTCATCATTTTTATATACCCTATATACATGCTGTGGACAACTTCCTCCCAGCCATGTGTCCACCTTCAATAACAGCCCACACCAGTGTTCCTCCGTTGCCATAGTTGAAACCCTCAGTGGTCCAAAACTTCTTAAAAAATAAAGCCTAATATACTGCCAAATTTAATTTTTAGTGAAATGAAATAGTAATGATAATGATAATGGTTTAAAGAGTAGAAATAGAATACATACTAATTTAGAAAAACTAAAATAAAGTAAAAAATTAATTGAGGTATTAAAAAATGAAAAATATCATAAAACTTTGTTTTTGACATTTTGCCTTCCATCACTGTAACAGGTGTTGCCCTGTATGTATAGTGGCAAAGTAACTTTTTCATTCCTTCCTCAGTGTCTTTATCCTTTTTTTAATTTTTAATTTTGTCTTCAAAAGAGTTTTAGATCACAGTAAAGTCACATATACAATATAGGGAACTCCCATATATCCAAAATCAAACCCTTTTCCCCCTTCCCCAGTAATGATCTTTTTACATATTCATGTTATATTTTTTGTAGCTGATGTACAGATATTGAAACATAGCTACCAAACATGGTTTCATTTTGGTTTACATTTTTGCTTTATATTTTAGACTGTGAAATTTTCTAAAATTTTATTTACCTTATGTTTTACATTTGGGTTTACATTTTAGCCTATAGACTTACACATTTTTGGTGAATTTTAACATGATGTTCTCAAACACAGGGAATTGTGTCTCTAGAGAAAATTGGTGGCCCCCAATGGGGGAGAACAGTCTAGTGTGTCAAGTCTTCAGCATTGTTTCAAATATCTGTGAATCTGGTCCTTTTAACAGTGAAGCTTGGTTCTCACTGTGGACCCTGAGGGGAGGGGGAGAGAGGAATAGAATAGATGGAAGCAGGGTAACGGGGGACAATGGATGTGATCCAGAAGATCATGGAATGGTGGATATAGGACATGTTAAATTTCACCAAGAAACTTTAAATAGAAGCTGTGAAGCCACCATGGATCCTGGTGCAGAGTAGGTCTGTAAATCAAGAAAAGACCTCAGATGTTGCTTCTGAATTTAATATACTGTCCAAGATTTTCTACACTTTCCTTCCTATTCTTTTCTTAAGACCACTGGGCTCCCTATACAGGTGGCCATTAACAGAGGTTCTGAGGGTAGAATTAGGGAAGAATAGGTGGAATACAGGGCATTTTTAAGTCATTGGAATTGATCTGCATGATACTGCAATGATGTACACATAGCATTATACATTTTTCCAAAACCTACAAATTGTACAGTGCAAAGGGTAAACAATGGTTAGTCGCAATGTTTCAATATTTCTTGAACTGTAGCAAATGTACTACAGAATGAAAGATGTTATTAATAAGGAAAACTGTGAAAGGGAGTATATGGGAATCATTTACATTTTCATGGTAGGATTTCAAGGAAAAAAAACTCATTTATGATAGTAAGTAAAAGAATCAAATACCAAGGAATAAATTTAACTAACGAAGTACACAACACAGAAAACTACACAACACTGTTAAAGGAAAATAAGGAGATTTAAATCAATGGAAGATTATCCTGTACATGGATGGAAAGACTAAACATCATTAAGATGTCTATCCTACACAAACTGATCTACAGATTTAATGCAATCCTAATAAAAATAAACTCAGCATTTTATGGTATTGGAAAAATTAACTATAAATTTTTGGAAGGGCAAGTGGCCCCAAATACCCAAAGACATACTGAACAAGGAAAATGAAATTGGAGGAATCACACTACCTGACTTAAAACCTACTACAAAGCTACAAAGGGCAAAACCTGGCCTTGGCACAAGGATACACATACCAGCCAATGGAACCAAACTGAGAGTTCTGATATACATCCACACAGATACAGTCATGTGATATTCAACAAGGCCACCAAGCCCACTCAATTGGGAGAGAATGGTCTTTTTTTTTAAAATGTTATATTAAAAAAATATGAGGTCCCCATATATGCCACACACACCCACACCCCACTCCTCCCCCCATAACAACCTCCTCAATCATCATGAGACATTCATTGCATTTGATGAATACATCTCTGAGCACTGCTGCACCTCATGGTCAATGGTCCACATCATAGCCCATACTCTCCAACAATCCAACCAGTGGTCCATGGGAGGACATAGAATTTCTGGTAACTGTCCCTGCAGCACCACACAGGACTACACCAAGTCCTGAAAACATCCCCACATCACATGTCTTCCTCCCACTCTCTACCCCCAGCAGCCACCATGACCAATTCTCCACACCAATGCCACATTATATTCAAATACTAATCACAATAGTTCATGAATAGAATATCAGTAAGTGCACTCTATTCCTCCATCCTGTGGACCTTAGAATGGTTGTGCTCTCTCCACATCTATATCAAGAGGGGGCTTAGATTCCCCATGGATACTGGATGCAATTCTCCTGCTGTCAGTTGTAGGCACTCTTGGCTCCTTGGTGTAGTGGTTGACCTTCTTCACCTCCATGTTACCTGAGTGGGGTAAGTCCAATAAACCAGAGTGTAGGAGCTGCAAGTCTGTTGAATCTCAACACCTGGCTGTCACATGGTCAGTACAGAGATTCAAGTCCCCTGGGTATTCATTAAACCCCAGCACCAACTACAGTTCTGGTAAAAGTAACAGGAGAGACTTGTGGACAAAGATCACATCTAAGTCCAGCTCCATCACACAGAAACACAAACTCCAAAGTCGGGCCAACTGAGATAGTACTGAACTCCATCTGCAATGACCACAGAACCTGTGGGTCTCTGGAGCCCTCAAAAGAACCAGTACTTGGGGTTGTATCTACTTTATCTGTCTCTGGGACTCTGCTCAGGTGTGCATAAGGGCAACCCCTCTGATAACCTCCTGGCTCTTTTTGGAGACTCAGCCATATAAACTCATTTGCCCTTACCATTTCCCCCTTTTATTCAGGTCAAAAAGCTTTTTTAACAACCTGGTATTATATGTAGAATGAGATATTCTGCTGATCCAAGTTGACCCTTTTATTCAAGGTCATTTTCAAGTTACATCACCAGGTAGTACTTTGTAGTAATCCCTCACTGCCAGGGATCCTCATTCCCGGGAGAAATGTCCCACGCTGGGGGGAGTGCAACACATTTACTTGCTGAGTTTGGCTTCGAGACTGGCCACATTTGAGCAACATAGAGGCTCTCAGGAGGTAACTCTTAGGCACCCTGCAGCTTTAGGCCTTGTTCTTATTTCAGGTGCTCAGGCTCACAGGCATAGTCATTAGTATTAAGGGCTCATTGTTGAACCTTCCTTCTTTTCTGGTCTTTGCCATTGCACTTGGGGGATTGTTGCTGTTCCTTTAGGGACTGTGATAGAGCCCCCCTGGCTAGGAACTCAGCACTCCCTCAGTTGTTTTTAATTGTAACCACTACGAAAATATCTAAACATTTTTATGTACCCTGTATATATGCCCTGGAAAACTCCCTGCCTACCATGTGTCCCCTGTCAATAACATTCCACAACAGTATTCCTCCCCTGATATTGTTGAAACTCTCTGTGATCCAAAACTTCTTGAAAATTGAAGCCCAATATATAGCCTGGTTCCATTAATAGTAAAATGGAATATAGTGATGAGTTTAAAGGTTAGATATAGAATACACACTAATTTAGAAAAATTAAGGTAAAAATATGTTGGGTTATCAAAAAATTTAAAAATGCAAAAGCTTTCTTTTTGATGTTTTGCCTTCCATCACCACAGTAAGTGTTGTCCTGTATGCAAATTGGCAAGGCAACTACTTCCGTCTTATCCTCAGTGTCTACATCCTATCATTTTTTCCCTAATTATTAAGCTTATCTTCAAACAACATTTAGATCACAGTAATTCATATATACAACTAACAGTATTCCCACATCCAACATAAAACTATTTTCCCTTCCACAGCAATAATCTTTTTACTTATTCATGCTATATTTACTGAAACTGATGTACAGATATTGAGACAATAGCTTTCAAACAAGGTTAATATTTGGGTTTACATTGTGGTTTATATTTTAGACTATACAATTTTCTAAATTTCTAGTTATCCTATGTTTTACATTATGATTTACATTTTAGCATATTAGTCCCTATATATTTTTGGTGTAATTTAACATGTCTTATATCCATCCTTGCATAATCTTGTGGAACACTTCTATTGCCCACACAGTTACATTGGTTCCATCTATTCAATACCTCTTTCCCCCTCCCCTTAGGGCCCACGGTGAGCCAATTTTCATTGCTTGAAGGGCCATGTTCAGAGATACTTGCAACAGTGTTGAGGGCTTGACATGCTCAACTGCCCTAAGGCACTGGTCTCTTGAACAATGGTTCTTAGAGAACTGGATATTCATATCCAAAAGACTGAGAACACCATCTCCCACCTCATGAAAAAAAATCAACTCAAAATATATCAAAGATCTAATATAAAAGTCAAGACCATAAAGATCATAAAAATCTTGGAAGGTAATGTAGGGAAGCATCTCCAGGACCTTGTGAAAGGAAATGGTTTCATGAATTTCACACCCAAAGCACAAAGAACAAAAGAAGAAAAAATTCATAAACGGGACTGTGGCAGTTTGATATGGTTATGAATTCCAAAAATAGAAATTGGATTATGCTTGTAATCTGATCTGTACTTGGGCATGATTGAGTTATGATCAGGGTGAGTCCAAGGCATGGGGAATCACGGATAAAACACATGGCAAAGAACAGAGTTGAGGGTTTCTGAAGTTGGAGTTTGAAGTGGAAGACTTAAGCTGGAGCCCCAGGAAGTCAGCTCACAGAGGAAAGAGAAGTCAGCCCCAGGAAGAAAGAAACCTTGAGCTCAGAGAGAAAAGCAAGCCCCAGAATTGTAGGAACCCAGGAAGCCTGAACCCTCACAGACCCTGGCAGCCATCTTGCTCCAAATAGATGTTGGTGAGGGAAGTAATTTTTGCTTTATGGCCCAGTATCTGTAAACTCCTACCCCAAATAAATACCCTTTACAAAAACCAACCAGTTTCTGGTATTTTGCATCAGCACCCCTTTGCCTAAGACAGAATTTGGTACTAAGGAGTGGGGAAGTGCTTTTGCACTTACCAAAATGCTGGAACGGTTTAAGAAATGGGTAAGGCATTGTTTTGGAAGAATTGTGAGATGCTTGGAAGAAAAAACCTACAGAGCTTTGAAGAGATTGCTGATAGCAATATGGATGCTAAAGAGACTTTTTATGATGCCTTAGAAGTAAATGATGAGGGAATTGGACTTGGCCCAATGGATGGGGCATCTACCTACCACATGAGACGTCCTCAGTTGAAACCCTGGGCCTCCTTTTCCCAAGTGGAGCGGGCCCATGTGCAGTGCTGATGCACTGCAAGGAGTGCCGTGCCACGCAGGGGTGTCCCCTGAGTAGGGGAGACCCACGTGCAAGGAGTGCACCCCATAAGGAGAGCCACCCAGCATGAAAGAAAGTGCAGCCTGTCCAAGGATGGTGCCACAGACACGGAGAGCTGACACAACAAGATGACACAAGAAAGAGAAACACAGATTCCCGGTGCCACTGATAAGGCTAGAAGTGGTCACAGAAGAGCACACAGCAAATAGATACAGAGAGCAGACAACTGGGGGGTGGGAAGGGGAGAGAAATAAATTTAAAAAATAAATCTCAAAAAATAAGTTAATTAAAAAATTTTAAAAAGAAAGTAAATGATGAAACTGTTATTGGAAAATGGAGGAAAGGTGATCCGTGTTTTAAAGTTATAGAGAACTTATTAGCGAGATTAACTCCTGGTGTTGTATGGAAGACAGGGTTTGAAAATGCAAGCCTGGGCATTAAGTTGAAGAACTTTCCAAAGTAACCAGGGTAGTGCGGCTTGGCTTCTCCCTGCAGCTTACAGCAAAATGCTAGATGAGAGAGATAAGCTAAGGACTGAAATGTTTGACAAAAAGAAAACAGAAGCTGATTCCAGAAAGGTCAGCACCCCACAGGTCTCAGTTTGGTGGACCTCTCCACAAAAGGTTAGGGAAAGCAAGATGGTCAACCCGTTGCTCTGAGAGGGTTGAGCCTGTATGCCAAAGGTTAGGAGAAATATTGTCTTCACATCACTGCACTAGGGGGGGTTAAGACTCTAACCCAAAGACTGGTAGAGGTATGGCAATCACCCCAACAATCTTGGAGGGAGAGGTCTGGAGCTTGGTTGAAACCCAGATGCTTCATGAGGGTGGAAACAAGAAAATGGTCATTGGGCAAGACTGTGGAAAGGTAGGTTCCCATATGGCCCCAAGGAGAAGAAACCATCATCTTAAGAATGACTCTCTGACTGAAATCTAATGGAGGATGCCCTGCAGGTTTACTGAACTGTAGAGTACCCCAACTCATGTTTTCCTCCCAATTTCTCCTTATTTTAATTAAAATGTTTATCCTATGTCTGTCCATTTGTGCATTGGAAACAGATAAATTGTTTTGTAAGTTTCAGAGTTTTAAAATAGACAGGACTTTGCCACAAGACAAACTGTATTGCTTTAAAATGATAGTGATATTATTTAGTACCTGCATTGTTACTTAAGATTTTTTTCAAATACTGTAATGTCTTTTTGGAATTCAAAGGGTGGAGTGTTGCAGTTTGATATGGTTATGAATTTCAAAAATAGAAATTGGATTATGCTTGTAATCTGATCTGTACCTGGCATGATTGAGTTATGATTAGTGCATGGCAAGATAAAAGGCATGGCAAAGAACAGAGTTGAGGGTCTCTGAAGTTGGAGTTTTAATGTTGGAGTTTGATGCACAAGGCTTAGGCTGGAGCCCCAGAAAATCAGCATGCAGAGGAAAGAGAACCCAGGCCCAGGAAGAAAGTAACCTTGAACTCAGAGAGAAAAGCAAGCCCCAGGAATGTAGGAACTCAGGAAGCCTGAACCCTCACAGACATTGGCAGTCATCTTGCTCCAAGTAGACTTTGGTGAGGGAAGTAACTTATGCTTTATGGACCCGTATCTGTAAACCCCTACCCCAAATAAATACACTTTATAAAAACCAACCAGTTTCTGGTGTTTTGCATTGGCACCCCTTTGGCTGACTAATACAGGGCCCTCATTAAATGAAAACCTTATGCACCTCATACTAGTTTGTCAAGAAAGTGAAATGACAGCCTATCCAATGGGACAAAATATTTGGTCACCATATATCTGATAAGAACCAAATATACAGAATATATAAAGAAATATTATATCTTGAAAATAAAAAGACAAACCACCCACTTAACACATGGGCATGTGATTTGAACAGACACTTCAACAAAGAAGGAATACAAATGCCTAAAATGCACAGAAAAAGAAGCTCAACATCACGAGATATTAGCAAAATGGAATTCAAAACTACAATGAGATATCATCTCACAGAATTAGACTGGCAGTCATCTTAAAAAGAGCACTACAAGTGTTGGAGAGGATGTGGAGGAATGTGAACCCTCATTCACTGCTGGTGAAAGAATGAACACAGTCCTAACACATGGGATAAGATGGATGAATCTTGAGGACCTTATGTTGTGTGAAGTAAAGCAGGCATTGAAGGAGAAATATTACATGACCTCACTCATATGAATTAAGCATATCAAGGAGACTCAGAGAGACAGAGTCTGGAAGATATGTTTATAGGAAGAAGAAAGGGAGAAGAGGGTTGTGAACCAATGCCTGAATGGGTGAAATCTATGATAAGGTAAGAGTGAGTAGTTGTGAAGTAAAGGAATATCACTGGGTATAGTAATACTACTGGGTTGGGTGAATCAAGTTTGACAGGGGAGTAGGATGGGAAGGGTGGTTTGGATGGTTCTTGGAATGGCAGGGAGCTTTGGGTGAAGAAGCAGGTGAACACTGGGGGGGTTGGCAGGTATCTGGTTGAAACTATAATGTTGGGAAATCTCTTTTGGCAATATGACATGGAAGGTTACTGGTTTAGGGTGTTGAATGGAAGAAATTCAGGACATGGCACATCTGGAGCAGTCTTCTAGAGAATTTGTGTGTGATCACTTTGTCCTAGTGTGGTGTATCAGTGGTTGGAAGACCCACATAATAGGAAGGAGTATGACTCCCATTCTGGCAAGGCTCAATATGTTCTCAAACAGAGGGGTCAGTGTCTCTCAAGAGCATGGGCAGTTCTTAATAGGGGAGGACAGATCAGTGTGTGTCCAGCCCTCAGTGTTGTTGCAATTAACTATAAATTGTGTCCTTCAATGATTGAAGCACGGTGATTGCTGTGGGCCCTGAGGGGAGGGAGATGGATGAATAGAATATATGGAAAAGAGGTATGTAGGTGGCAATGGAAGGGTTCTGTGTGATCTTGTAATTGATGGTTACAGGCCTTGTTGAACATCATCATAAATTTATAAAGCTGTACGGTCTAGAAGGGAGACCATAATGTAAACCACTGACCATGGTCAGTGGCTATGTTTCAATATTTGTACATCAGCTGTTACAAATGTACCATACACATATAAAAAGGGTATCGATACAGGAAGGGGGCAAAGGGAGAGGATATTTGGGCATATGGGATTCCCCTTGGTTCCATCTGTGACTTTACTGTGACCTAAAACTTTTTTGAAAACAAAATGAAAAAGGGTAAGACATGGGAAGAAATGGAAGAAAATGGCACTATATAAAGGACAAAAGATATTACAGCAATGAAAAACAAAATGTCAAAAATTTTTAAAAATATTATTTTCATACACCAATTTTTAAATTTTATTTACTTTGTTTTTCCAAATTATTGTGTATTTTACTTCTTATGTCTAAACCAATATTTATTATTTGATTTTCCTATTAATTGTATTTGGTGACAGTCTTGGCTTCATTTTTGATGATGTTTTCATTTACAGAAGGTTTACAACTGTGGTAGGGAGGATCATTGGTGTAGGGTGTCAGTGAGAAAGTTCACTTGGGCATATATATTATGTATTCAAATATGTTCAAATGTTAATTGGGCATGTCACAGTGGGTAGAGATTCACACAGTAACAGAGAGAAGATTGAATTCCCATCCTGGGGAGCTCTGCCACATCCTCTAATAGAACAGCAACAATTCCCCAGGTGCAGTGACAAATGACTACGATGGTCAATTCATGCAACCCTTGATATTCACAACTACGCTTATGAGTCTTTGCTCTTGAAATTGGAACTGAGCCTACAGTAGCCGGGTACCTAAGAGTTACATTCTGAGAACCTCCATGTTGCTCAAATGTGTCCTCTCTCAAAGCCAAACTCAGCATATAAACACCTTACCTTCCCCCCAGTGTGGGATATAACTCCCAGGGATGAGCATCCCTGGCACTAAGGGATTAGTACCATGTTCCAACTAGAAATGCAACTGGAAAAAGCCCTTGAGTAAAAGTGGGAAAAGATAAAGAGATATGAGTTTGTATGGCTAAGAAACATCAAAGTGAGTCAGGAGGTCATCCCAGAGGTAATGCTTATGCATGTAACTGCAGAATCTCATAGATGACCAAAGTAGATACTACCCCAAATAGTGGGACTCCTGAGGGCTCTGTAGACACTCAGGATCTATGGTCATGGCATAAAACTGTAGAGTTTGGAGCCTTGCCAGTCTGCTCTTCTTTGGAGTTTGTGTTCCTGGGTGTGAAAGAGTTGTATTCAGTTGTGATTTCTCTACACATGCCTATTCTTTTCCTTCTGTTTGAACCTATACTTGGTGTGGGAGTTGGCAGGTGTGACAGGCTATTATCGCAACTCAGCTAGGTCACTGTTCCAAATTTGGTCAAGCAAGCACTGGTCTAATTATAATACAAGGGCATTTATGGACTTTAGTCAATATTGATCTTACTGAAGTGATAAATTATAAATAGGTGATTACAGTTACATTGATCAGGGAGATTGTCATCAGCAACAAGTGAAACTTTATCTAATTAGTTGAATGCCTTAAAAGGGGAAGTGATTCCAGCATTAAGTGAGAAAGTCCCAGCTCATCTTTGGACAGCCAATGCCTCCCATAACTCATCAAGATCTTCATTGGACTTCATTTGCACCCATGGTCCTAGTTGCAATATGCCTGCAGAACCTGGACTTGTGTGTGTATCCCCATGGTCACATGAGAGACTTATAAAATCTCTTATCGTTGAGAGGTATGTCTTGTTGTTTCTGTTTCCCTAGAGAACCCTGACTAATAGAGGAGGTGTACATCCAAGAGACTTGATTCTGAGCTGTCCATGTGCCAGCTGGGTTCTGAGCCTCAGCAGAGTTGCAAAACCTGCTCTCCTGTTCATTGGACTCACCCAGGACAACTAACAAGGAGGTGGGGATGGACAACCAACATACCAAGGAACTAAGAGAATGTACAACAGTAAGGAAAAGAGTCTCATCCATCAACCATATGGGATCAATGCCCCCTCTCAGTTATAGGTGGAGTGGGCACCACCATCCCAGAATACTCAAGACTGGGGAACAAAATGTGGCCTAAAGTAGACTTACTAGTATTCTACTATAGAAACATATTGGTTTCTAGCAATGGAAGAAATTATATCATTGATGTGGAGAAAGTGTCCCCTGGTGATGCTGGGCCCCTGGTGATGCAGCAGGGAGAGGGAAAAAGAGGTGTAATATTTCGGCATTTTGGGGACTTGGAATGGTCCTGAATAACATTGCAAGGAGAAAAACAGGCCATTGTATATCCTGCCATAACCTCCAGAATTGAGTGGGAGCGAGTGTAAACTGCAAGGTAAACCATAATCCATGCTTAGTAGCAATGCTCTAAATGTGTCCATCAATTGCAATAAGTGTATGACACTAATGAAAAATTTTATATGGAGAAGGGTCGGAGGTGTGGGGAGTGGGGCATATGGGAATTCTTTATATTATTTTGTGTAATATTTTGTGTCATCTAAGTATTTAAAGACAAATAAAAATATATTGTTAAAAAAAGAGGAATAGACAAGAGGATGAAATCCATCCCACTGCTCACTGAAATGATAATTTTGTGATTAAATGTCTGTAATTTGCCAGGTATTATTATACTTGATAACTTAATCATCACAACAACCCTATTAGGATATTATTATTATTGCTTTTCTTTTTGGATGAAAAACCTTACCCAAGATCAATATGAAAAGTGGCAGAGAAAAGGTTTGAACCTAAGTCTATTCACTACAAAAATGTCTACTGCTTCCTCCATTGTAAGTTTAAAATAAGTTTTAAACATGTAAGTATTTCTCTATGCTGTTTTAACCAAAAAAGAAATTATTCTGGCACTATGTAGAAACAGCTGTTTTTTCAAACAAAATCTGATTCTATTCCCAAAATTTTGATATGGCAAAGGAAAGATTGCTACAAAGAGAATTCTTAGTTGAACATATTCAAAATTTAATTCCTTGGTAATCTGGGATTTGGGCAAGACAAATCAAACGTATAGCTATGTTACAAATGCCAAGTTTTGAAAGAAAGAAAAAGATGCGAAATCAACAGATGTGATCACTTAGACATTTGTGTTGAACCTAGTTATATCCAGATCTTGAAGCAAAGGGGGGGGGGGCTTTTTCATTTTTATGAATAATGTATTCCTAGTTTCCCTTATTGTCAGCCAATCATATAAGGTTATGTACACTTTTTTGAAAATTAATCAACAGGCAGCAAAAGAGAGAGAAAGGGAGAGAAGGAGAGAGGGAGAAAAGGAGAGAGGGAGAGAATGAGGGAAGTAGTGAGAGGGAAGGAGGGAGGAAAGGAGGAAGGAAGGATTTTAAAAGGCTAAAAAGGACTAGAAAGTAGCCCATCTCTGATATATCTTTGCAGCAGTTACAATTAGACTTTTAAAGTTCCATTAAGAGAAAATACAACAAGCATCTCTCTTTTTCATTTATCTTACAGTACTCTCATGGTAAATTAACAAATTAGAGTCCCACTTAAATGAGAAATTGTTTCTGAAGTTGGTAGACGATGGATAGAAAAAATTAAAATGTAAAGAAAGAAACCATGAATAACTCAATAAGAATGAGTAGTTCATTATTGTAGAATGGATATTTGCTTACGTTTAATGTAATGAATGATTTTAAAAAACTCAAATGAAATATCTAATATCTTTAAATACCTTAAAGGTAAGTTTATGCTAGGTAAGTAAATTATCACAAAATTCAGAGGTCATCTCCTGTGGACCTTAACACCAAATAAAATTCACTGCTTTTTAATGTCACAAAATGATTTTTACTTATATTTATTTACTTATTTTTTCCCCTACTTTCTCCCCCTCACCCCAGTTGTCTGTTCGCTGTGTCCATTTGCTGCGTGTTGTTTTTGTCCACTTCTGTTGTTGTCAGCGGCATGGGAATCTGTGTTTCTTTTTGTCGCATCATCTTCTGTGTCAGCTCTCCATGTGTGCAGCACCATTCTCGGGCAGGCTGCACTTTCTTTCACACTGTGTGGCTCTCCTTATGGGGCTCACTCCTTGTGTGTGGGGATCCTCTATGTGTGGGGCTCCCCTATGTGGCACGGCACTCCTTGTGTGCATCAGCGCTGCACGTGGGCCAGCTCCATACAGGTCAAAGTGGCCCAGGGTTTGAACCACAGACCTCTCATGTGGTAGAAGGATGTCCTATCCACTGGGCCAATTCTACTTAATATTGGGATTGCTTTTTCAATTTTAACTATGAATTATATAAAATGCAAAAATGTCAAAATTCAGATTGCAGCTCAATGGTTTTTATAAAGCAAACATCCATGATACCAACAACCATTAGATAAATAGAATGTTGCCACACACCAGGAGCTCCTAGAGAATTCACATCAATCTCTACAATTTCTCTTCATCTCTCTAAAGTTTAACTCATTCTTCTATTCTATGAGTTAATCATTATGGTTACTTTTGTGGTAATTACTTCTCATACCTCTAAATACAACAGTCTAGCTTTGGAAGTTTGTGTAAGAACTCATATAGTATTATTCTTTTGTGTCTGGCTTTTCTCACAACATTATTGCATTAGTCAGCCAAAGGGGTGCTGATGCAAAATACCAGAAATTGGTTGGTTTTTATAGAGGGTATTTATTTGGGGTAGGAGCTTACAGATACCAGGCCATAAAGCCTAAGTTACTCCAAAGTCTATTTTCAATGTTGGAGCAAGATATCTGCTGATGTCTGCAAGAGTTCAGGCTTCCTGGGTTCCTACCTTCCTGGGGCTTGCTTCTCTTTCCTTTATGTGTTTACTTCTTGGGGCTCCAGCATAAGGAGTCAGCATCAAATTCCAACATCAAAACTCCAACGTCAAAAACTCTTAACTCTGTCCTTTGTCATGCCTTTTATTTGTGATTTTCCACCCCTACTGGCACAAGAGGTTTATATAATTAATTCAGTAAACCTATGAATCCAATAAAATCTAATACCCCAGAAGAAAAGATCACTTTACAAATATAATCCAATATTTCTTTTTGTAATTCCTTAATAATATCAAACTGCTACAGTTACGTTTGTGAGATTTATTCATGTTATTGTGGCTGAACTTTGTTCATTTTCATTTCTATTAAACCATCAAGTCAGCAAACCTTTCCATAAAAGGAGCTATTTTCCAATGTTTTATCAGCCTCAAACCATTAAATTGTAGTACACAACTGGTATACCACATTTAAACTTTTCAATAGGCTCCATCAAACTTTTCAATAATAAAAAGTAGCTTTAAATGAAAAACAAGTGTTGTTTGTCAGTGAAAGGACTGCTAATGCTTGTCATCTTTCTCCAAGGTATTTCTATCTAGTTTTAAGAACAAAATGTTGAACTAAATATCTAAGTCCTCAGATGGGATCTCCCTTCATAAGACTTTCATGCTAATGTGCTGGAGGTGCAGTTAATGTTGGGGTTTAAGATATATTTAGGGGATTTGAATCTCTGGACTGACAATGTGATAGCCAGGTCCTGAGCCTCAACAGACTCCAGCACCTACAATCTGATCTATTGGACTTACCACACTCAGCTAAGATGGAGTTGAAGAAGGACAACCACCACACCATGGAGCCTAGAGTGATTACAACTGAAAATGGGAGGAATGCATCCAGCATCCATGTGGAATCTGAGCCTCCTCTTGCAATAGAGGTGCAATGGACACAACCAATCCAATGTCCACATAGAAGAGGTGGCATTGGATTGGGAAAAGTGGACATGGTGGCTGATGGGTATGGGGAAAGGCAGGAAGAGATGAGAGGGGGAGGCGTCTTTGGGACATGGAGCTGCCCTGGATGGTGCTTCAGAGGTAATCACCGGACATTGTAAATCCTCACAGGGCCCACTGGATGGAATGGAGGAGAGTATGGGCCATGATGTGAACCATTGTCTATGAGGTGCAGAGGTGCCCAAAGATGTACTTACCAAATCCAATGGATGTGTCATGATGATGGGAATGAGTGTTGTTGGGGGGGGAGGGGGGGGGTGGGGGAGTGGGGTTGAATGGGACCTCACATATATATTTTTAATGTAATATTATTACAAAGTCAATAAAAAAAATAAATATATGAGGCAAAACTATGACACACTTAAAGAAAACATTGAAGCAAATCTCCTTGACTTTGTGTTAGGGCATGGTTTCTCAGATATGATGCCAGAGTCAGTGGTAATAGAAGAAAAATGGATGAATTTAACTCTATTAAAAAGAAAACTTTTCATTTGCAAATAATTTCATCAAGAAAGTGAAAAGACAACTAAGAGAATGGGAGAAAAAAAATTTCAAATTATATATTTAATGTGTGACTGGTATCTCAAATACAAAAAGAACTCTCAAAGCAGCTCAATAATCAAAAGATAAATATCCAAATTCAAAATGGGTGAAAGATCTTAAAAGATAGTTCTCCAAAGAAGATCTAAACTGGCCAATAAGCATAAGAAAACTACATCATTTGTCATTAGAGAAATGCAAATCAAAACCACAAAGAGATACCACTTTACACAACTAGATTGGCTTTAACAAAAATGACAGTAACATATGCTGATAGGATGTGGAGAAATGGAATTTTCTTACATTCCTGAGGAAAATGTTAAATGGTGCTGTCACTTTGCAAAACATTTTAGAACTTTCTCAAAATGTCAGACATAGAGCTAACTCATGAGCCAGCAATTCTACACCTAGGTATATACCCAAAAGAAATAAAAACATATGTACGTGCAAGAAGTTACACATGAATGTTAAGAGCAGCATTAGTCACAATAGTCAAAAGTGCAAACAATCCAAGAGTCCATCAATAAACAAGTAGATACATAAAATGTGGCATACACATACAGTGGAATAGCTTACATCAATAAAAAGAAATGAAATACTTATGCATGCTATAACATGAATAATCCTTGAAAACATGCTAAGTGAAAGATGCCAGTAGCAAAAACTATTTTTTCTGGTTCCATTTATATGAATATCCAGAGTAGGCAAATCCATAGTGGCAGAAAGTTGATCAGTGTTTGCCGTGGACTATGGGCAGTGGCATAGGGAATAGGGAGTGATATGCTAGCAGATACATAGTTTTTTCTAGGATGATTTAAAATTAGATTGAGTAATGGCTACAGAACTCTGAGTATACCAAAAAGCACTGAATCATTCATTTCAAATGCATGATTTGAATGGCATGTGAACTATACCTCAATAGAGGTGTTTTTGAAAATATGGTGTAGCCTCAGCAATATTTTGAAAAGAAAATCTGGAAGAAATCATTCAAAGATGATAATAGTAGTTGCTTCTGAGTGGTTACATTAGGGATGACTACTTTCTGATACTAAAACTTTCTGTATTTCCCAAAAAAGCTCTGAAAAGTAAGTCTTTAAAAAATATAACCTGGAAAGCAGACTTTGCTCAATGGATAGAGCATCCACCTACCACATAGGAGGTCCAGGGTTCCAACTCAGGTCCTCCCGATACCCACATGATATGTTGGCCCACTCACAGTTTTGACACACTCAATGAGTACCATGCCATGCAGGGCTTTCCCCTGCACAGGGGAGCCCCACACTCAAGGAGTGCATCCTGTAAGGAAAGCTGCCCAGTACAAAAAAAGTCCAGCCTGCTCAGGAGTGGTGCTCCACACATGGAAAGCTGACATGGCAAGATGACACAGCAAAAAAGGACACAGATTCCCAGTGCTGCTGACAGAATATAAGTGGACACAAAAGAACACAGAGTGATTTAACACAGAGAGCAGACAAACTGGTAGGGGGGAGAGGAGAGAAATAAAAAATATATCAACTGGGAAACCTATCTTTATAATTTTATAAAATAATCAGGCTGGATTTCAGTTTTATAGAATAAACTATATATACATATATATACACATACATATATTTCCCATATACCCAACATTCTTCCCCTTTACTCTTTTCCTGTATGAATTGCATTTTTTAATGTGGATGGTAGATTTGTTACAATTAATGCACAAATATTGAAAATAAACTACTAACCACGGTCAATTGTTTACATTATGGTTTATATATTGGACTATACACTATTATAAATTTTGATGAAATTTAACATGGCCTGTATCCATTATCGCAAGCTTATGTAGACCACTTCAATTGCCCCACCCCCAAAATGTCCCATGTTCCATCTATTCTATTCCTCCCTCCCCTCCCCTTGCGACCCAGGCAACCACCCGGCTTCACTCCTTGAAGACCAAGATTCATGGTTACTTACAACAACATGGAGGACTTGACGTATTGTTCTGTCCTCTCCTATTTGAAACTGCCTATGCTCTCTATAGACTCCTGCCCCTCTATTTCAGAACATAGCAAGACTCCCCAGGACAGGAGTGCAACACCTTCTTGCTCATTTTGTGGGTTTCCACCCACTGATACAACCCAAAATGACAAGATTCACACTAACACACTGCCTAGAAGCCTGCCCCAGGGGCATCCTATGCCTAATGTCCCCCTCATCCAACACCCTAAACCAGTTACCCTCCGCTGCCATGTTGCCAAAAGAGCATTCCCAGTGTTGTAGTTTTAACCACATACCCATCTATTTCCAGTGTTCACCTGCTCTGTCCCCCAACCCTCCCCCAGTTCCACAGACAGTGCACCCCACCTTCTCCACCCTATTCCTCAGACAAACCAGCACCATTCAACCCAAAGCTATTATTGCACCACTGAATGACTGTCATTTCTAACTGAAAAAACAGGAAAAGAAAGTGACCTTCAAGTAAGTAGAAGAGGATAAGCAAATGATAAAGGAAAGGAAAAAGTAAGAAAAGCAAAAAGATTTAGTTTCTTTAAAAGATCTACCAGACTGGTTAACTTCTACTTAGATATATCAGGAATTAAAGAAAATCAAATTGAATACTAATATTAGTAATAAAATAGTTTACTGAAGGAAAATCTATGAAAATGAAGCTAAATATTTCATTTAGTTTCAATGACATTAGTATTTTAGAAAATTATTCTCCACACAACCTTACAAATCTCCCAGTAACGAAAGACTTCTCCATGAGAATCGTTAGTGAAATAAATGTGTTTCATATTTGTAAGTGTATATGTGTAAGAATTATTTCATATTTGAAAGCTCACCAAATATGTAAACATGTAAATATTTTCTAGATGAGCAATATATAGTATTACAAAATCATGCACAGCTGTGAAAATATTCAATGTTTTTAATTCAATGAATTTAAATTTAACATAATATGAAAGTTTATGCATATTTTCAGATTATAAGCTACAATTATTCTTTGTAAGTAACCACTTGTTGAATTTCTTGTAGAATTTCAATATTATGAAGAGGTATTAATGATTATCTAAAAGTGCTTATCAAATAGTCAACATGTCTATTTTTGACAACATGTCTGTGTGAGGTCCTCTTTTCTCAAAAGAATAAATAAAGACACAGGTAACAAATTCCAGCTCTTTCTTAACATGCAAATCTCTTGGTTTAAAGAGATTTTCATAAGTCCTAAACAATTTCTCATTATGCCCTGGTTTTAGAAATGAATGTATTTTGGACAAAAGATATTAATATATTAATGTATATAGGATTCATTCGGTTAACTAAATTAAATCATTTACAATTGTATGCCTTTTAATTTCTAATATGGTAAATATACATATATGTATTTGTATATATATAACTATCTTTCACTTAATAGAATTATCATGGTGTATTATTAAGAGTGTAAAGTGTAACAAAAACAGCAAAAAATTGAGAAGTGATGACACATAAATTCCATTAAATTTTATTTTCAAAAGTTCAGGAAACTTCAGGAAGCATGTTTTTGGCATGCATTTTGCCTACCAGAACACTCTTTTGAAATCATTTTTTCCATGGAAATAAGGAGACTGTGGCTTTATTAAATGCCTGTTGATCATTATTTATTTATTAGATGCCTGTCCATCATGCTGGGTATATGGGGACCTCATATTATTTGAATGTAACATTTTAAAGAAATAGAGAAAAACAGCATGGGGAAGTGAACTTGGCTCAACTGATAGAGTGTCCACCTACCACATAGGATGCCCAGGGTTCAAAACCAGGGCCTCATGGCCTGTGTGGTGAACTAGCCCATACATAGTGCTCATGCATGCAAGGAGTGCCCTGCTACACAGGGGTGCCCCCCACATAGGGGAATCTCATGCATAAGGAATTCACCCTGTAAGGAGAGCCACCCCATGTGAAAAAGGGCAGCCTGCCCAGGAGTGGCACTGAACACATGGAGAGCTGATGCAGCAAGATAATGCAACAAAAAGAGACACAGATTCCTGGTGCTGCTGACAAGAATGCAAGTGTACACAGAGAAACATGTGGCAAATGGACACAGAGAGCAGACAATGGGAGAGGGGGAAGGCAAGAGATATAAATTAAAAAATAAATATTTGAAAAAATAGTAGCATATTCTTCTTTGCCTAGAGAAGCCTGCACCAAATCTTGGTTTGCATTTCTTTCTTTCTCTCCCATTTCTTAGCAAGCTCTGTTCTTTTACCCATTCCCCAATAATTTTTTTTTTTTACTGGCCTAACTAAATTGGTGTGTTACTATATTCATTTGTGCAAAATAGCCAAGAACCTAGAGGAACTTAATGCTTTTCCATCTTCATTTTGTTAACCATTTCTTGCAGAAAATAAGTATGTGGTGCTCCCTGGTCCCCACCAGAGAATGCTGTGAAAGTTAAAGGAACTTCCCAGCTGGGGGCACTTAACCTGAGTGAAGCCAGTTTGCCAGGGAAGTGCCAACTCACCAGAAGCACCTGATGGGGGATATGAGCACCAGTCATTGGATGGCTTGAAATACATCAAGAGACAAAGCTATGTGATTTCTGTGTCAAATCCAGCTGTCCCTCTAATTCTAGTCCAAACACCTATTGCTAGGGGCAAGGCAAACCAGACACCCCTTAAGAAAACTTACCTGTTTTCATTTCCTATAGTTTCTCACTAAACAATTACTAACAGGGAAATGCCTCTTCTTTACCCCTCTTAGCTGTCTTAAACATAACTACCACCACAGAAAACTGGGACTGGCAATTTAAACCAAACCTTTTATCTATTACCATCTCTCTCTAGAGCTAATAGGATAGCAGAAATTGGCACCCCTTTCCCAGACTATTACAACTCCCCAATTAAATGATATAGAATGACAGAACAGATAAAAATACCAGTCATCTGTTTGTTGTCTACAAGAGACTCACCTTAGGCACATGGGCAAAATCAGGCTGAAAGTAAAAGTATGGGAAGAAATATTCCATGCAAATAAATACTAGTACAAAAAAGATCTGGAGAAGCAATGCTAATATCAGAAAAATAGATTTTAAAAGCAAATGTATTAAAAGAGATGAAGAAGTGGTTATATATAATAACAGGGACAATTTCCAAGAAGAAATAACAATAATAAATATTGTTCATCTAAGTTATGTACACCCAAATGAGGCACACACTGGCAAAACTGAAGGGAGGGATATATATCTCTACAATAACTGTTGGAGAAGTCACACTACTTTCAGCAATGGGTAGAACATCTGGTCAAAGGAAAAGTAAGGAAATAGAGAGCTTGACAAATGTGATATATGAACTAGACCTATCGGACATTTGTATTACATTCAACCCTCAAATATTTGTGTATATATGTATATATTCCTTTCAAGTGCTCATGGATTTTTCTTCCTGATAGTACTTATGTGGGGAATTAAGTCAGATCTCCACAAATTTGGAAAGATTACAATGATAGAAAGCATTCTCTGAACATAGCAGAATAAAGTTGGAAATCAGTAATGGGAGGAAAAACTAGAAATTCACAAAAATATGGAAATTAAACAATACAATTAAATACTTCGTGTTTCAAAGGAAAATTACAAGAGGTATCATAAATATCTCAAGATGACAGGAAACAAGAAGACAGCATATCAAAACATATAGACACCAAAAGCAGTGCTGAGAGGAAAATTGACAGCTCTCAATGCTCACATTAAAATGAGAGTTACAATCAAAAACCTAACTGGACACATGGAGGAACTAGGAAAAGAACAGCAAATGAATCCAAAAGCAAGCAGAAGGAATGCAACAGTAACGATTAGAGAAGAAATAAATAAAATGTAGAATTAAAATCAAAACAAAATCAATAGAACCAAAAGCACATTCTTTGAGAAGACCAACAAAACTGACAATCCTCAGCTAGACTAAAAATGAAAAAGCAAGAAGATGCAAATAAAGAAAATCAGAAATGAGAAAGGGTACATGACCACTGACCTAACAAAAATAAACAGATGCTAAAAGGATATTATTAACAGCTGTATACCAAAAAAGTAGACAAATTGAGGAAATGGAAAAATTCCTAGAAACACATGAGCAAACCACAATGACCTCAGAAGAAATTAAAGACTTCAAGAAATTAACCAAAAGCAAAGAAATTGATAGAATCAACAACACCCACCAAAAATGAAAACCCATTACCAGATGGCTTTTCAAGTGATTTCTACAAAGTATTTGAAGGCATTCTAATACCATTCTTCTTCAAAATGATCCCAAAAATTGAACAAAATGGAATGCTAGCAAACTCATTCAAAGAAGGAAACATCACCAAATCAAATAATTAACACCAAAGTCAAATAGAGATATTGAAAAAGAGAAAATTATAGACCAGTTTCTCTAATAAATAAAGATGAAAAATCCCCAACAAAAATATTTTCTAACTGAATTCCAATGTATATTAGAAAACTAATCATCATGATGAAATGGGTTTTATACCTGGAATGCAAGTGTGGCTCAACAGAAGATACTCAATCAGTGTAACATACCAAAAATATAAAATGAAGATGAAAAAATCACAGGATCATCTCATTTGATGTAGAAAAGGCACAGACAAAATGCCACATTCCTTCTTTATGAAAATACTCTGAAAGATAGGAATAACAGGAAAATTTCTCCAAACGATAAAGTGCATAAGGGAAAAATCCATGAAAAATATCATAATGAATGACTGAAAACTTGACCATTGAGATTGGGGGAAAAAAAAGACAAGGATGCCCACTGTCATCACTGTTATTCAATATTGTGCTAGAAATTCTAGCTAGAGTAAGTAGGCAAGAAATAAAGAAATAAAAGTCACCAAAATACTAAAGGAAGAAATAAAACTTTTGCTTTTTATGGATGATATATTCCTATATACAGAAAATCCTTTAAAATCTACAAGAGAACAACTAGAAATAATAAACTATTTGAGCAAAGTGATTTAATGTTTAATATACAAGAGGACTTCCGGCAAGATGGTGACTGAGTGAGCTTGCCTTGCCGTCTCTCTCCTGGGAAGAGGCAGCTGGCCATCGCTGGAGTTCTCTGGGACCATGCTTTTTCAGGACTTTTGCAGACAGGAAGTGTCTGGACATCGATTTGGTGGGAAGGTAATGGAGAGGACTGGTCTATAAGATATAATCTGGGTTCTATTGCCCGGAGGTGAGACCTGCACATGGGTGCTCCCTCCTTGGGGGTGGGTGGAGCCATGGAACCTGCACTGGGGTCATGCTTTTTGGTGGCTCTGTGGTGCTGGGGAATTCGCGAGTCCTGGGCGGGCTGTTGGGGGGTTGATGGGACGGGAAGCCTTTGCGGATTGATTTGGGGAGACAGACGGTGTTTTGTTGTGAAGCGGGGGAATTTTTGATTGCGGACACAAATAATAACGATTCTGCCTGGAGCCCTGCCCCCACAGGCCTGGCTGCCGATCTGCAATAGAATTAGATTGTTGGCAATAAAAGGACGTAATTGGGAGGTTGTTACAGGGTGCGGTGAGGGAGGGGGACACATCTGGAAGCCGATTGGGGAATATTTTGTGAAGCCTGGGAATTCCAGTTTTGGAATCTGTTTTCGGCATTTCCAACTGGAGCCCAACCCATGGGCTGGGCTTCAGACCTGTGTCATTAAATTGGCTGCGGTGTAGAGGTGCCCTCAGGTGGCCATTTTGTGGGATCACAGGGTGGGAGCAGTCATAAAGCTGAATTGACAAAATATCCACATAAATAAACCCTAGTGAGTAAGTGAATTGCAGGGTTCAGACATAATATAGAGTTTGCGGATCTGACTTCCCCCAGAGGGCTGGCACCCAGCTGCGGGGATCCCTGAGGGCTGAGTTACACTGCAGGGCTCCTAGGCTTCCTGTTGACCAGATTTGAGGTTGCCAGGTCTGAATCCCCTGAACTCTGGTGACCCACACCCCAGAGACTCACACCACTTGAGTCTTCAATATCTCAGACTTACCACCCCTGAATCCATCATGCCCTGAGGTCCATCTGAGGTTCTTGAATGCCCTAGCCTTCAACATTTGCATTTTTTCTTTACCGTTTCATTTTGTTTTGTTTTTATTTTCATTTTATCTTATTTTTTACTTTTTTTAATGTCCTGATTGCTAATATTGCATTATCTCCTAGTCTTTTCTCCCAGCATATCCCCCAACGTCTTCTTTTTTATTCAGTTATTTAGGGTTTTTTTGTTGTTGTTGTAGTTGGTGTTGCAATTGTGGTTCGCGTATATCTCTTTTTTCCTTTCCCCTACCTGTTCCCCACCCTTTGCCCACCCCCTTTTACTTTTTTCCTTTCTTCTCTTCTTTCTTTCTATTTTCATTTTTTCTTTTTTCTTTTTCTGTTTTCACTCTCCCTCTTGTCCCTCATTTTCTACTTACTTTATTTTAACTCAATTATACAATAGGTGCTGCAGGGAACACCTCACATTTGCTGGGTTTTCTCATCCTCCACTGCCTCATTTCTGTGTGAACTGATTTAGGCTACCTACACTATCCCCTTTCCCCTACATCTTGATATCCGCCATCATCTACTGTCTCTCCTATATTCCATCTCCCACCTCCCTTTCTTTGATCCACAAGGTATCTAACTCTTAATTTCTAATACCCTTGTTTTGTTTTCTATCTGTTATCCACTCTAGAAACTATTACCTTTCTTTTCTCTTTCCCTCTCTCATGAAAACAATAGTTTTTAGCTCATACTATATTCCTCCCATATTCAGTCATCTACCTCATAATAGGTACTCTACCTACTGTTATAACTCTACACAATTTTACATGAATCTAACCTCCATCCTCTTAGATCTCATATTCTTGCTTTGTTAACATATATCACCAATACTACTTTACACTTTTTCCTTGCTTACACAATTGCCTTTCCCCGGCACTAATACTTTCCTTTAAAGTGAACTTAACCAGCAATAAGAAATTAGAATAAGAAGAACAAAGTCACAAAGAGAAGATATAACACCTATGCAAAAACAACAGCTAATTAATCTCCAAGAGCAGACAAAGAAGCTAAGGAACTGATTAAACCCATCAAGATAAAATGATGACCAGACAGCAACAAAAATCTACAAACCAAACCAGTAATCGGGAAAACATGGCTGAATCAAATCAACAAACTAAAAATCAGGAAGGGGAGCAGAACTTCGCACAAGCAATGAAAGATCTCAGAACATTTATCACCAACAAATTTGATGAAGTAATGAAGGAGGTTAACAAAATGAAGACAACACTTGGAGGGGAAATTGCAGACATACGCTAAAAGATAACAGATATGATGGGAATGAACACCACAGTTCAAGAAATAAAAAATACACTTGCAGCAAATATTAGCTGACTAGAAGAGGCAGAGCAGAGAATTAGTGATGTGGAAGACAGTACATCAGAAATCAAACAGATAGTAAAAGGGGTCGATAAAAAGATAGAAAAAATCCAGCTAGGACTTAGGGACACGAATGACAATGCAAAACGCTCAAACATATGTATTGTAGACATTCCAGAAGGAGAAGAGAAGGGAAAGGGGTCAGAAGGAGTGCTGCAGGAAATAATGGCTGAAAACTTCCCAAATCTACTGAAAGAGACAGATGTACATATCCAAGAAGCACAGCACACTCCACAAGTCAAAAACCCCAACAGGCCCACTCCAAGACATATACTTGTCAAATTATCCAATGCTCAAGACAAAGAGAAAATCCTAAAAGCAGCAAAAGAAAAGAAAACCATCATATACAAGGGAAGCTCCATAAGATTAAGTGCTGTTTCTCATCTGAAACCATGGAGGCAAGAAGGCAGTGGTATGATATAATCAAAGAACTAAAGGAAAAAAATTTCCAACCAAATGATCTATCCAGCTAAACTAGCATTCAAACATGATGGAGAGTTCAAAATATTCGCAGATAAACAGAAACTGAAAGAGTATACCAAGAAGAAACCTCCCCTTCAGGAAATTCTAAAGGGAGTTCTGCAGGAAGAAAGGAAAAAACAGGACAGGCAGAGTTGGAGGAGAGTATAAGAGCAACAAAAAAAAAGACAAAAATAGAAGGAAAAAAATACAAACAAAATATGACAAACACAAATCCAATCAAAATATGTCTAACACAAATAATTCCTTGAAAGTAATAACACTGAATGTCAACGGATTAAACTCACCTATCAAAAGATTCAGACTGGGACATTGGATGAGGAAATATGACCCATCCGTATGCTGTCTACAAGAGACACATCTTAGACCCAGAGATGCATGGAGATTGAAAGTGAATGGCTGCAAAACAATCATACAAGCAAACAATAACCAAAAAAAGGCAGGAGTAGTAATATTAATATCAGACAAAATAGACTTTAAATGTGAAACAATTGTGAGAGACAAAGAAGGATACTACATTTTAGTGAAAGGGAAAATCTGTCAAGAAGATCGAACAATCATAAATACTTATGCTCCTAACAAGGGTGCCTCTAAATACATGAGGCAAACGCTGGAAAAACTAAGTGAAATAATAGATGCATCTACAATTATAGTGGGGGGTTTTAATACACCACTATCTACCTTGGACAGAACATCTCAAAAGAGAATCACTAAAGAAACAAAACATTTGAACAGTATAATACAGGAGCTGGATCTAATAGACATATATAGATCATTACACCCAAACACAGCAGGATATACATTTTTCTCAAGCACACATGGATCATTCTCCAAGATAGACTATATGCTAGCCACAAAGAAAGGCTTAATGAATTCAGAAAGATGGAAATTATACAAAACAATATCTCTGACCACAGTGGAGTAAAGCTGGAAATTTGCAAGGGACAGAGGCCCAGGTTTCACACCACGATTTGGAAATTAAACAGCACAATCTTAGAAAAACAGTGGGTCAAAGAGGAAATCTCCAAAGAAATCAATGACTACCTTGAAACAAATGATAATGATAACACAACATACCAACATGTATGGGATGCAGCAAAAGCAGTACTGAGAGGGAAATTTATAGACATAAATTCATATATCAAAAAAGAAGAAAGAGCAAAAATTGAAGAACTAACTGCACATTTGAAGGAATTAGAAAAACAACAACAAAGTAACCCAACAGGAAGAAGGAAGGAAATAACAAAGATAAGAGTAGAACTAAATGAAATAGAAAATAAGAAAGCACTTGAGAAGATAAACAAGACCAAGAGCTGGTGTTTTGAGAAGATCAACAAAATTGACAAACCTTTAGCGAGACTAACAAAGAAAAAAAGAGAGAAGATGCAAATACACAAAATAAGAAATGAGAAAGGCGGTATCACCACTGACCCCACAGAAATAAAGACTATCATAAGAGGATACTTTGAAAAACTATATTCCAAAAAAGACAATTTAGAGGAAATAGACAAATTCCTAGAAACAAATAAGCAACCCATATTGATGAAAGAAGAAATTGATGATCTTAACAAACCAATCACAAGCAGAGAGATAGAATCAGTCATTAAAAATCTCCCAACTGAGAAGAACCAAGGGCCAGATGGCTTCACAGGTGAATTCTACAAAACATTCCGGAAAGAACTAACACCAATCCTGCTGAAACTATTCCAAAAAATCGAAACAGAAGGAACATTGCCGAACTCCTTCTATGATGCCAACATTACCCTAGTACCAAAGCCAAACAAAGACACCACAAGAAAGGAAAATTACAGACCAATTTCTCTAATGAACCTAGACGCAAAAATACTTAACAAAATACTTGCTAATCGTGTTCAACAGCACATTAAACGAATTATACACCACAACCAAGTGGGATTTATTCCAGGTATGCAAGGATGGTTCAACATAAGAAAATCAATCAACGTAATACACCATATAAACAGATTGAAGGAAAAAAAATCACAGGGAGATTATATCTATAGATGCAGAAAAAGCATTTGACAAAATACAATACCCCTTCTTGATAAAAACACTCCAAAAGATTGGAATACAAGGAAATTTTTTGAACATGATAAAGAGTATATACAAAAAAACCTGGGAAACGGACTTTGGCCCAGTGGTTAGGGCGTCAGTCTACCATATGGGAGGTCCGCGGTTCAAGCCCCGGGCCTCCTCGACCCGTGTGGAGCTGGCCATGCGCAGTGCTGATGCGCGCAAGGAGTGCCGTGCCACGCAAGTGTGTCCCCCGCGTGGGGGAGCCCCCACGCGCAAGGGGTGCGCCCGTGAGGAGAGCCGCCCAGCGTGAAAAGAAAGTGCAGCCTGCCCAGGAATGGCGCCGCCCACACTTCCTGTGCCGCTGATGACAACAGAAGTGGACAAAGAAACAAAAGCAGACAAAGAAACAAGACGCAACAAATAGACACCAAGAACAGACAACCAGGGGAGGGGGGAAATTAAATAAATTAATTAATTAAAAAAAAAAAAACCTAAAGCCAACATTGCTTACAATGGAGAAATCCTAAAATCCTTCCCTCTAAACTCAGGAACAAGACAAGGATGCCCATTGTCTCTGGTCCTATTTAACATTGTCTTAGAAGTACTTGCTCAAGCACTGAGGTAAGAACCAGATATAAAAGGCATTCAAATTGGAAAGGAAGAAGTCAAAATTTCATTATTTGCAGATGACATGATCCTATACATAGAAAACCCCGAGAGATCTACAACAAGCTTCTAGAACTCATAAATGAGTTTAGTAAAGTCGCAGGTTATAAGATCAATGCGCAAAAATCAGTAGCATTTCTGTACACCAATAATGAGCAAGATCAGGAGGAAATCAACAAACAAATACCATTCACAATAGTAAATAAAAAAATCAAATACTTAGGAATAAATTTAACTAAAGAGGTAAAAAAACTTATACACCGAGAACTATACAAGGCTGTTCAAGGAAATCAAAAAAGACCTAAATAAATGGAAGAATATTCCTTGTTCATGGATAGGAAGACTGAATATTATTAAGATGTCTATCCTACCAAAACTGATCTATACGTTCAATGCAATCCCAATAAAAATCAACACAGCCTTCTTTAAGGAACTAGAAAAACTAACTATGAAATTTATTTGGAAAGGAGAGAGACCCCGAATAGCCAAAGACATATTGAAAAAGAAAAACGAAATTGGAGGAATCACACTACCTGACTTCAAAACATACTACAAAGGTACAGTAGTGAAAACAGCATGGTATTGGCATAAGGAGAGACACACAGATCAATGGAATTGAATAAAGCTCTGATATAGAACCTCACATATATAGCCATATAATATTCGATAAAGCCATCAAACCTTCTCAACTGGGAGAGAGTGGCCTATTCAACAAATCGTGCCTGGAGAACTGGATAGCCATATGTAGAAGAATGAAAGAGGATTACCATCTCACACCTTATATAAAGATCAACTCAAGATGGATCAAAGACCTACAAATAAGAGCCAAGACCATAAAAACCTTGGAAAGCAATGTAGGGAAACATCTACAGGAGCTTGTAATAGGAAATGGATTCATGAATATCACATCAAAAGCACGAGCAGCAAAAGACCTAATAGATAAATGGGACTTCCTCAAAATTAAATCCTTCTGCACCTCAAAGGAGTTTGTCAAGAAAGTAAAAAGGGAGCCAACAGTGTGGAAGAAAATATTTGGCAACCATGTATCTGATAAGAAATTTAGAACTTGCATATATGAAGAACTCCTATATCTTGAAAATAAAAAGATAAACAACCCACCCATTTAAAAAATGGGAAAAAGATTTAAACAGACACTTCTCCAAAGAAGAAATACAAATGGCTAAAAAGCACATGAACAAATGCTCCAAATCTCTAGCTATCAGGGAAATGCAAATCAAAACTACAATGAGATACCATCTTACCCCCATAAGATTGGCAGCTATGAAAAAAACAGAAGAATACAAATGCTGGAGAGGATGTGAAGAAAGGGGAACACTCATCCACTGCTGGTGGGAACGTAGAAGGATCCAACCATTCTGGAAGACAGTTTGGCGCTTTCTCAAAAAACTAACCATCGATTTGCCATATGACCCAGCAATACCACTGCTGGGTATATACCCAGCAGAACTGAAAACAAGGACACAGACCGATATATGTACACCAATGTTCATAGCAGCATTGTACACTATCACCTAAAGTTGGAATCAACCCAAATGCCCATCAACAGATGAGTGGATCAATAAAATGTGGTATATAAGCACAATGGAATAGTACTCGGCTGTAAGAACAAATACACTACAAACACACGTGATAACACGGATGAATCTTGAGAACCTTATGTTGAGTGAAGCAACCCAGGCATTGAAGGACAAATACTACATGAACTCAATGATATGAAATAATAAAGCTGTCTCAGAGAGCTAGAGACTGAAAGATAGGCTTACAGGAAATCGGGGGATGGAGGAAGGATGTGAGCCGACGTCTGCAGGGGTGGAATTTATGATGAGCTGGTGGTAAGTATGAACACAAAGAAGAGATAAAATGGGGGCAAGGGGTTGCCTTTGGGTGGGACTTTGTGGATTTGAGGGGGGCTGGGGATGGGCAGATGGGTAATATTGCCCAAAAAGTGGGGGGAGGGACGGGTAGCATATGAACAAAGGAGAGTGTCAGGTGTTGGTTGAGAGTAAAAAGCTGAGAAAATCGTATCAAAATATAATTAAGAGGGTTACCTGTTTAGGATGCTTGGAGGGGGTGGTTGGATGCGGGGCGGGCTCCTGGGGAATGTCTGAATGCTCATTTTGCCAGAGTGGGTGGTACCATTGGGTAGAGACCCAAGCAGTGAGAGTAGGGGTGGACCCACATCCTGGGGAGGACTAATGCCATCAGATAGAGGGAACTGTATCTCTCGAGAGAAAGGGTGGCTCCCAGGGCATTGGGGCAGATGAGCAAGTTAGGCCCTGAACACTGTTGCAAATATCTCTGGACGTGGCTCCTTGGGAAACGGAGGTTGGCTGTCACTGTGGGCACCAAGGGGATGTGAAAATGGATGTTAAATGTGTGGAACCAAAGTAAACATGGGGTAAAAGAGGAGTTTCATGAGAGTACACAAGAATGGATATAAAACATGTAATATTACACCATAAACATATAGGTGTGGACCATTGACATTGACCTATGACAGACTAATAAAGTAAACCATAATGTAAAACATAGGATAACTAAAAATTTAGAAAACTGTATATCCTAAAGTATGGAACACAATGTAAGCACAGATGTCACCTTGTTTGATAGGTATTGTCTCAGAGTCTGTACATCACTTTAGGTAAATATGATATGACTAAGTTATAAGAATATTGCTGTGGAAGGGAACAGGTTTAATGGTAGATGTGTGGGAGTACTGTATATTGTATATATGAATTACTGTGGTCTAGGGCTCTTGTGAAGAGAAGTTCAAAAATTAGGGGAAAAAAAAAAAAGAAAAAGATAGGATGTAGAATTTTTCCAAGTCAACACATATTCTATATCTAACCTTTAAACCCATCGCTATATGCCATTTTACTAGTAAGGGACCCTGAAATTATATTGGGCTTCAATTTTCAGGAAGTTTTGAATCACAGAGTGGTTCAACAAAGGCAGCGGAGGAATAATGGTATAGGATACTATTGACAGATGATATATGGCTGACAGGGAGTTATATAGGGCATATGTCCAGGGCGCATGGTAATGTTTGAATATACTCATAGTAGCAACAATTAAAAACTACAGCTGGGGGGCTACTGAGTTCCTGGCCAGGGGTGCTCTGTCATGGTTCCTAGGGGAACAGTGGCAGCCCCCCAGGTGCAATGGTAAGGACCAGGAAGGAATGAGGGTCCAACAGTGAGACCATGATACTAATGACTATGCTTGTGATCCTATATGCCTGAAATAAGAACAAGGCCTAGAGCAGCACTGTGCCTGGGAATTTCCTCCTGACAGCCTTCATGTTACTCAAATGTGGCCAGTCTCGAAGCCAAACTCAGCATGTAAATGCAATGCATTCCCCCAGCGTGGGACATGACACCTGGGGATGAGCCTCCCTGGCACCAAGGAATCACTATCAAGTACCAGCTGATGATGCAACTAGAAAATGACCTTGAATTAACGGTTCAATGCGGATCAGCAGAATATCCCTGTCTACATATAATAACGTGACTTTAAAATGCTGTTTGACCTAATGTAAGGGGGAAATGGAAAGGATAAATGAGTTTATATGGCTACGAGTCTCTAAAAAAGAGTCTGGAGGCTGTCAGAAGGATTGCCCTTATGCACAACTGAGCAGAGTTAAGAGACAGATAAAGTAGATACAATCCCCAGGTATTGGTTCCTTTGAGGGCTAAAGAGACCCACAGGTTCTATGGTTATGGCAGACGGGGTTCACTGCCATGTCAGATGGCCCTTCTTTGGAGCTGGTGTTTCTGCATGATGGAGCTGGACTCAGATGGGATCTCTTTTCATAAGACTTTCATGCTACTTTACTGGAATTGTAGTTGGTGTTGGGGTTTAAGATATATTTAGGGGATTTGAATCTCTGGACTGACAATATGATAGCCAGGCCCTGAGCCTCAACAGACTCCAGCTCCTACAATCTGAATTATTGGACTCACCTCACTCAGCTAAGATGGAGTTGAAGAAAGACAACCACCACACCATGGAGCCTAGAGTGCCTACAACTGAAAGCGGGAGGATTGCATCCAGTATCCATGTGGAATCTGAGCCTCCTCTTGACATAGAGGTGCAATGGACACAACCAATCCAATGTCCACAGAGAAAAGGTGGCATTGGAATGGGAAAAGTGGACATGGTGGCTGATGTGTATGGGTAATGGCAGGAAGAGATGAGATGTGGAGGCTTTGGGACTTGGAGTTGCCTTGGATGGTGCTTCAGGGGCAATCACCAGACATTGTAAATCCTCCCAGGGCCCACTAGATGGAATGTGTGAGAATATAGGCCATGATGTGGACCATTGACCATGAGGTGCAGAGATGCCCAGAGATGTACTTACCAAATGCAATGGATGTGTCATGATGATGGGAGTGAGTGTTTTGGGGGGGGAGTGGTGGGGTGGGGGTGGTGGGGTTGAATGGGACCTCATATATATATATTTTTTAATGTAATATTTTTACAAAATCAATAAAAAATATATATATACAATGAAATACTATTCAGCTGTAAGAAGTAATAAAATAAGAATGCATATGGCAAAAAAAAATGTTTAATATGCAAAGAACCAATAGATTTACTATACACTACTAATGAGAAGAACTGAGGAAAAAGAACTAAATTACTTTTAAAATCCCAACTGACTGAATCAAATATTTAGGAATAAACTTAAACAAAGATATAAAGGGCCTGTATTCAGAGAATTATAGAATATTGGTAAAAAAAAACTAAAGACTTTAGTAAATTGAAGGATATTTTCTATTAATGAGTTGAACTGAATATCATTAAGATGTTAATTGTACTGATACTGATCTACAGATTTAATATAATCCAATAAAATTTCCAACAACAGTCTTTGTAGAATTGGAAATTCCAATTATCAAAATTATCCTGAATAGCCAAAAATATCTATAAAAAGAGGAATGAAACTGGAAGACACAGACTGCAAGACTTGAAGGTATATTACTTAGGTATACTGGTACACTGGTACACTGGTAAAAAGAGTGTGTCCTTGCAAAACAAGAGTTCAAAAATAGACCCTCACTTGGGAAGTGGACTTGGCCCAGTGTTTAGGGCATCCGTCTACCACATGGGAGGTCTGCGGTTCAAACCCCAGGCGTCCTTGACCCGTGTGGAGCTGGCCCATGTGCAGTGCTGATGCGCACAGGGAGTGCCCTGCCACACAGGGTGTCCCCCACGTATGGAGAGCCACCCAGCATGAAAGAAAGTGCAGCCTGCCCAAATAAATAAATAAATAAATAAATAAATAAATCTTTAAAAAAATATAGACCCTCACATCTATGGCCAAGTGTTTTTTTAACAACAGTATCAAACAAACCCAGCTGTGTCAGAACAGCCTATTAATCAATTGTGCGGGGAAAAATGGATATCCATATCTAAAAGAGAGAAATAGGACACTTATCTTAAAACTTACACAAAAACTATCTGAAAAATATATCAAGAAACTAATTCTAAAATCTATAACCATAAAACTCCTAGAAGAAAATATAATGAAACATTTTCAAGTTCTTCTGGTAGGTGGTGGTTTTTTGGACTTGGAAAAATAATGATATTGGACTTCCTCAAAATTAAGTACTATTGCTTTTCAGAAAATTTTGTTAAGGGGGAAAGGCAGCCTACTCAACAGAAGAAAATGTTTAGAAACCACATAGCCAACAAAGGTTTTATATGCCTGCTATATAAAGGGGTTATAAAAGGACAGAAAGACAAGCAAACTAATTAAAATATTGTCAAAAGTCTTGATAGACATTATATCACAGAGGAAATACAAATGATCTAAAAGCACATGATAAGATGCTCAACATCACTAGTTATCAGGGCAATACAGATCAAAACTAAAATGAAATACCATTTCATGACTTACACAATGGAAACCTGAAAGAAACAGAGCTAGGGGTGTTGCAGAGTTGTGGAGAAATAGTAACACTCCCTCACTGTTTGTGGGATTGTAAAATGGTATATCCTGTGTGGAGAACAGTTTAGGGGATCCTCAGGAATCTAAATGTAGAACTGCCTTATGACTTAGCTATTCTGCTAGTAGCTATATATACAGAAGGACTGAAAGCATGAATGCTAATAGATGTTTCCACACCAATTTTCATAGCTGCATTTCTCACATTTGCTAAAAGACAGAAAAAACTTAAATGTTCATCATCTTAACCTGGATAAAGAAATGTGATATATACCTATGATGGAATACTATTCAACTCTAAGTAGAGAGAACTGGGAAAGTACATGACAGCATGAATGAACCTTGAAGATATTGTGTTGACTGAAATAAAACAAAAGGATGAATATTGTATGTTCTCATTGATATGATGTAAACACCATTAGTAAGCTTAAGGAATTAAACTATAGAGTACAAGTTAACAGGAGACAGAATGTTGGTTATGAAGGGGGAGATGATACTAAATGTATGTAGAATGTGTAATAAGGTTGAATGTAAATATGTTGTAATGAAAAGCATTGATAGTGACACATTATAATGAATATAACAATCCTTCCTGATTTACAAATGGGATTGTGGTTGAAAGGGTAATCTGGGGAGGTTAATGCTAATTGAAAGATACTCAGAAGATAATCTAGGGGATATATAACAATGATTTTGTAGTAAATGAGGATGGCAGTTGATAATATAAATACAAGAATGTTTTTCTACTCTATGGTGATAAGGATATGCCAATATATGGGAAAAATACCACTAATAAAGCTTAGAGATTATAGTTACCAATAGTATTGTAGCAACAGCAAAGAAGCTACTAGATCAATGCTAAAGGTGAAAAATATTATTTGGGGTTTAAAAATCAAAACAAGAGTTCAAAAATAGATCCCCCATATTTATAGGTCAAGTGTTTTTGATAAGACTGTCAAACCAACCCGGCTGTGTCAGAACAATCCATTCAATAAATTGTGCTGGGAAACTGGATATCCATATATAAAAGAAAGGAAGTGGACCATTATATCACACCTTATACAAAAATTACCTCAAAAAAAGTCAAGAAATTCATTTTAAAATCTATAACCATAAATCTTATAGAAGAAAATAAATTTTACAATATGAGATATGAATATGATTAAGCATGGTTTTCTTCATTTTCTTCATTAACAAAGGGACCTTGGTCTTGTCAACCAATCTGTGTTCATTTATTTATCTTTTCTAACCCTGGAGAAACAATTGTTTGTTTTTAGAATTAAGTAATTTAAATGAGCCTGAATAGAATTTTTTTAGAGTAGTGCTTCCATAATTTGTTAACCTGCTTTTTTGTCTTTTTTAATTTTGAAGATCAAATGAAGATAAAAAATCAGTGGTGGAGGGTGATAGACCAGGGTCTCCATCTTGCACCCACCCTGCCTTCATCCCCCCTCTCCTCCTCTTGCTGTAGCTGTGAAGTCCTAATTGATATGAAACCAAATTTCCTCTCCCTAAAGGAGAAGTCTCTCCCTAAACATTCAGGCTTGATAGTAGCAACCCATCTTTGAGGGAGGCAGATGGAACTACAAAGCCTATATGAGTTATCTTGCTCTGAACTTAAAAATGCAAAGCTACCATAAACCATCACAAACTAGTCCCCTTGTAGTATAGCCCCCAAGAGAGTTAAAAATACCCCCCTCCCTCTCCTTGGCTGCTGCCATCTGTTCTAACTCAGTCCTGCCACAGGGATGAAAGACACACACACTAAAACTCATATGAAGGCAAGGCACCTTTTGGTTTTTTTCTTTGCTCATATATTATGTATCTTGGATTTGACCAAGGGCTGTGGTTAAAGTTAAATTTCTCAAGGATGTTTTGTCATGGAACAAGAAACCTTGTCTCTAGATCACATCCTATCTAGTGGCAGAAATGCAAGAAAAAGCCATTTTCAAACTTCAAGCAAAAAGAGATAGCTTGTGCAGAGATAGCAAGGACAGAGCTACTTTTGCTCTGAAGCAAGAACAGATGAGCTTTAATAAATAATTTAACCATGCCTGTGCGGAGGTGGTGGAAGTAATCCACACATCTCCCCCCTTTCTTTTATAAGCAGGTGGTTTTACTGAGTACCTCTGTATATGGTGACCAGATACTCATAGAGTTGTGTGGTACATTGCTAGAGTTGGAAGAAGCTTTGGCATCCTATAAATGTAACAAGACAGAGAAAAATCAATCCTATTGTTGCTTACCATTCAAAACTTAGATTGGAAAACCATGTTGAAGGGTTCAGTCATTGTAACTGTTCAGTTAAAAATTTTAGTGTGGTTTGTTAAGTTTGAGTTCCATAATTGCCACTCCAATTGGAGATGTGGAACTTCTACTTCATCTGATATATGAGAGGAGAATGCACATTGAGGGGGTTTTTTTTTTATTCCAATTATGTTGGGTGTCATTCCATTTTAAAGGAGTGACACAAATGTTCCAATGCCTCCAATCAATTTCATTTATTAGAGGCCCTGCAGAAGGAACCCAGTATCCTCCTCCTATCCATGTTGAATCATTTGAGGATAATGCAGGCTCAGGATTATACCAGGAGGTAAGAGCAAACATGGGTGGATCTGTTGAATGGGCCCAATAGGTGTGATTAGCTGTGCAGGTGTTAAAACACATAAGGATGAACAATACATACATTTTCCATGTTCCCACTTCAGGAGAAGTGGTAGTGACTACTGCCAAGTAAGCTAAAAATGTATTTTCAGGCTTCTTGGGGCACCCAACTCATACCATAATAGTTTATGCTTAGTTGCCCAATTTTTTAAGACTCCCCCATGCACTTGGTTCATCTCCTTGGGTAGTCTTTAGGGGGATGTTAGTAAGTTGCGCCTTGAATCCTTCCAGGCTCAGTATTGGGTTCTACTGCAGATTCCACCAGGCCACAGTATGGTTTTACATGCTTTGCAGGAAGTCAAAGAGGTCCTCCTTAGGGAGAGACCACAATGCATAATCTTGTCCCCAAGTTAGTAAATTTACTGGACGATGCCAATTACCATTAGCTTCTGGTTCATCCAGGAGTTTGTATAACACTTTAGGATAAATTTTTACAATTGGTATCTGAAAATGTTGTTCTGCTGATGTATAACTACCCTCAATGTGATTTTTAAAATGTAAAGTATATAAGGCTATTTGTATGACATTTTTTGGACTGGTTAGACCTAACACCCTATTCCCCTTTTTTGTTTTGTAAGCATAGTTTTAAGGTGCAGTGAGATTATTCTGTGAAAAAAAAATATTTTTAATATATTATTAATATAGCTAAAAAGGGTTAAAACTGCAGGTTTTGTATACAGTTAGATTTTTGTAATTAGGCTAGGATACATAATTGGGTTATGCACACAGCTTTGGGAAAACACTATAAAATTTACTGTTGGCTTGTTCACATATGAATGCAGGTTGGCTTGACTTGCTGAAGGAGATATTAGAGAAAGCTTTAGCAAGTTTTCAAACACTGTGATAGTGACACAATTGGATATTAATTTTTGAAATAAACTAACAATATTTAGGGTTGATGAACACAACAAAGTGTTACTTTAATTTATGAAAGCTTACTATTTTATATCATCCTTTGGCAGTTTTCTATGTGTATCAGACAAATATCAGTTAAAATATTTGTCTTGTGGCAGCTTTCAGTGTAAATCACACAAGTATGAGTTAAAACATTGGCTTTTTCATTTTTAAGTAGAGAAGTTGTTTATGTGATATATACTATTTGATTAATAACTAAAATTATGATTAACAATGTTATATTTTTATTTAATATTATGTTGGAACATTATTAAATTTTCAGGAATTTTATATATGCTTTAAATATTCACATGGACTTTTTATTTATAAAGCTTTAACAGAGGGTTAAAGAATCTATTTAATTTTATAACTTTTAAAATATTGTTCATTTAATTTATAACATATTAAATGAACTTAATTTTTATCACTTCACTTCTTTTCAGGTAAAAGAATAAATTCTCTGCAACAGCTTGAAATAAAAGATACTTTTCAGGATTTGACATTGAGAAAGCATGTTTGAATATTATTTCTTTAAAAGTGAGAAGACTTGCTTTACTTAAACAGCCAAGGACATGCATGGTTAAAATACAAGAAGCTAATTTGATAAAAGAGACTTTCTTGTACACTGATAAGTCAGGAGAAAATTTCTTTGTAAACTTTTGCTAAAACAGAATAGTGATTTAAGAAACTTTGAAAAAGAGCAAAATTTAACTTTGCATTAGTATACTATTTGATATTAAAGCTTTTAAAACTTAGACCCATCAAATTTTATTCAACTTTAAACATAAGAATTGCTTTTCCACACACCTTCTGCACTTTCTGTATTTATTGAGGTTTTGTCCTAAATTTTACTATTTCTTAATAACTAGTCATTTCATCTTAGGACAAAATTATTTGCTGTTTCCTTAATAATAAAAACATGTTTTACATCCTTTACATATATGTTATCAAAATGATTTTGGAAACTGTCTTTAAGCAAACTTCTTACAACAAACAATTACTATTAACACTAAACAATCTTGTAAAATAATAATTCAATTTGGCTATGTACAAATATAACCTCTTCTTAATTTCAAATACCATGTAGCGTGCAATACTAGAAACAGATTTTTAGAGGCAGGGGAGAGGCTGGCTAGTAATAACTTTTCCTGTTATGAAGTTACATTTTGTTGTTATTATCAGTTCAGTTTCTGTGTCATAATGACTTTTTAGAATTAGCTATTTAAAAACATCAATTTAAAAAATGCTTCTACAAACTTCTTATAATTATTCATAACCACATTAACTATAATTATTTATCTTATGAAAAATTTTACCTTCATAGTACACATTCTCTTCTTGAATGCCACAAAAATACTTTTTATAACTTGCCATATGTATGTAAGTTTTGTCCTGCATATCTCATTTTGTTTTTATGAAAACTAGCCATTTTATTTCAGGACAAAACTCACTTTTTTGAACAAACTTATCAAAATTCAGTTATCATTCCCACAAGCCTTTTACCTTTTTAAATATTCATTTAAGTTTTACATCCTTCATTTTATCCTGTGAAGAAAAATTGACTATTTATTTCGCCTTAGTTAAGAACTATGTTTTATGAAGACTTGTAGTAATTTCATTAATCAGGACTTACAATTTTTATCATTGTAGAGATCTTATTAGCATTTATACTTATGTATTAATATAAGCACTTATTTTTTGGCTATTTGAATAGAGCTCCGCTAGGAACTATTATCCATTAATTTAATATTACCACCCAGAGGCACCTAAATATACACTGACATTGAACAAACAAACACAAAAACAATTACACCAAAAGAAATATAAAGTTTATAATGACTCATAATTGTAGGTCTAGAGTTCCTAGAATTCAAAATCTAATGTTCCCTCATTGGGGATGTATGGACAAAAGTCTATACTCTTTGAAGCAAAGTAATACTTTGTTGTTTTTCCACTTCACAATTAGCTGCTTTCAATAGTTGTTGTGTTGTAGAATTTGAGAGAGGTTCAATTATTTGTGTGTAGAGAGGCCAGGACTCAGGAATGATTTTGAGAAGGAAAAATGGTTTATTGACGGCCCGCCGGACTCGGGAGCTTTCTGTTTGAATCCCGAGCCCTGAACAAGATTTTCAAATGTCTTTTATACAGTTCTCAATAGGCTCAATTAGCATATGTATCTTCCACATCTTAGGTAAGCTTTTAGCCTGGACTCCTGACATTCTAGATAAGCATTTAGCATATTTTGTTTGCATTTCCCCTAAATACTTAAAGTTTATAGACCTTGCATTGTTAACTGTTTCCTGCTCACCAAGGGCAGGACTGCTGCCTTTTATCTGTTGTAAAGTGCAGAGAGAAAGATCTCCTGTTGCCTGGATAGTGTATTTCTCATGTTATACTAGTGTCTGCAGTCAGCTTTCCTCTCTCAGGGCAGTTGATGTCCTGTCTCTGCAGGAAGTTTGGTCCAGACTAATCATACTAGGCAGACATGCTTCTATGCATGAACCCAGTGAGCAGCTTACCTCAAGGGCGGCTGTGATTACTAGCAGCAATGAACTAATGAACGATGAACGCCTGGAATGTAGTTACATTGGGGGCCAACCTGAAAAATTCCCTGCAGCTAGGGAGAAAATCAGCTGCCCCAAGTTTGGGCCCAAATTGCCACGGAAATGAAAAAAACATACACCAGAAGTCATATGCAGGGAGGGCCTTATCTGGCTTATTTCTCTTGATTATATATCATGTATTTTTGGATTTGGCCAAGGCCTGTGGGTAAACTTAAATTTCTCAAGTATGTTTTGTCCTGGAACAAGAAACCTTGTCCCTAGACTCACATCTTATCTACCAGCAAAAATGCAAGAAAAAGCCATTTCCAAACTTCAAGCAAAAAGATATAGCTTGTGCAGAGATAGCGAGGACGGAGCTATTTTTGCTCTGAAGCAAGAACAGACGAGCTTTAATAAATCACTTAAGCATGCCCGTGCCGGTGGTGGAACTAATCCCCACAAGTCCTACTGCTAAGCCCCCTCTCTCTCATTAAATGCTTTGCTTAACCTGATTTCAGCTCCTGGCCTGATTTCTAAGCACCTGCGTCCCTCGCTTCCCCCTGAGCCTAACAAAGAGTTGACGTCATCAACAGAGCGACGGAAGTTAACGCTTTAAAAAAACGGCAGCGACATCATCCAGCGCTCTGGAGGCTGTTAGAAGCTGGACAAAGACTCCATCAACTTTGAATTGAAGAAAGAGAAAAATACCAGGTGAGAAAATTTCATCCATGACCTGCCTGTCCTCTTCCCTTCCCTCTCAATGTGTCTCATGTAATGCGTGGGAGTTCTCTAGAGGGGGCCAGCAGCCTGAGTCCCCCTCACTGAAGAAAAAGATTTTAGAAGAACTCACAGCTGTGAGTAAGAACCCTATGCATATCCAGGCACGGAGACCCAAGTCCATCCACAGAGACCAAGGGTGGAAAACAAGCCTTTGAGGAGTACTGGAAACAAAAGGGCCCCTCGGTGGAGGAGGGGAGGTGAACATAGGCAGAATGGCGGTAGCTAATGCCATCTAGTTATCGTTCGTGGGATTCTAATTGCAGAATTGACTTTTCTGGAGGGACTCACCTTACGGGAATAACTCCATCTGAAACCCAGAGGCAGGGTTTTCCTAGCAGGGAGGAAACCTAAAGCAGAAAAGCCTCATGAGGAAAATAGTGGGGATGCTTAAACGAAACTGCTTTGTGAGAGGAGGGTCTCAGAAACAAAATGTGCAAGGAAAATGGGGTACAGAGTGAGGAAGAGAATTTAAACAAATTACAGGAACTGGGGACAGAATTCTGCACAAAAATAAAACTGATCAACTTTCCTGCTGAAGACAGGAAAGAAGCCGCCAAGTTAGGGCAAGTTGTGATTATGTTTCGGGTTCTGGAGAAATGACAACCTCAAAGAGATAGGACCTTAGTTAAGCTTCAGTTTGCTGGTAGAGGGCTTAGTATAAGGGAAAACAGCTGTGGCATAAATTAATTTAACAATTTCCTTCAGTTTGATCTGGCTTTCAGCTGTTGATCAAAATTTAAGGTATTGTATCCATTTTCAGTTACTGCCTGAGGTCTTGGAGTAGTACTTACAGGTTGTTTTCAATGGCACATAGTCACGATGATGTCAATTTTTCCTTGATCATCATTTTTATGTCACTCTAGATACAAAGAAATCATTTGCTATTTTACAAGTGACTGATGTCATGAATTCAAAACTCTTGAGAGCAATGAGTGCACCAGGGAGACTAAAATGAGTATTGTAAATAAAAAATGCCCGAATGCCCACCTCATGGTATGCTACTAAGCCTAGGGCCCATGATTTGAACCAGGAAGGCCTTATCTCTTTAAGCTATACGGCATGTTTTAATTTTTTCATGCTTTTGTGTTATGTGTGAGACAATTCCCCAATAGAGTTAACTTAAGTAGAGCAAGTGGTGTTGGCAACGGCAAAATGCTTCCTTGTTCAGCCAAGTAAACAAATTTGGCAATGCTATTTTCTAAAATAAATTAAGCAAAAAAATCTAATGACTTGCTGTGCTGCTGTATAGTAGTAGATTTATTATTTTCTCCTATTGTGATCGATAAATATCTAATCCCGTTTTCATTTGTGTTAAGCATATGGCAAAGTAGCAAAAATCTGCCTAAAGAGGCAAAATCAGAATTATTAACTCCCTGTGTTCATCCTGTTTTGCTTGAGAATGTAGATTGGGGCTAGTAGTCCAGTGAAAAGTTTGATTGATTATACACTCCTAAGGGGCTGTGAGGAGACCAAGTGCACATTGCCCAGGAATTTACTAGCTATTAAGGCAATTTACTGCCCAGGGAATTGCCCTATAAAATTTCCACAATAGAAATTTTGCCTGGCAAAACATCAGTACATCCAAAGTGATCTTGTTTAAAGATCCATTACTAGGAATACTGTCACTTGTCGGTTGGATCCAAGGTTCTGTGGTATTCAGAGTATAAATGAGGAGAGGACCAAAATTTGCTTGTGTTGTGACTCTTTTGCAATTGAGTACCTTAACCCTGAAAGTAGACACGCATTAAGTTAACTTATAGTTCTTGGAGGCATATGGATTATTTTAGTAAGGTTTCCATGCACTTCTGTGATATGTTTAATCATCTAGACCAGTTGTGACTATAGAGTGATTGATCCTGAGCAAAAGCAGTCTTTTTCTTCCCAATTCACTTTATTTTTTATATTTATTTTTAAATGCATTTTTTGTAGCTATATAGATTTAAAAAGTTACAAAAATATGTGAGATTCCCATATACCGCACACCCCACCCCGCCACTCCTCGTACATCAACAACCTCTTGCATCATTGTGACACATTCATTGCACTGGGTGAATACATTTTGGAGCTCTGCTGCATCATGTGGATAATAGCTTACGTTGTAGTTTACACTCTCCCCCAGTACATGCAGTGGATTATGGCAGGATGTATAATGTCCAGCATCTGTCCCTACAACATCAATCAATAACACCCCATACCAGTGTTCTTTCCCTGCCATAGTTGAATCCCTCTGTGGTCCAAACTCCTTGAAAATGAAGCATAATATATTGCCAAATTCAATTAGTAGGAAAATGAAATAGTAATGGTAGATTTAAAGATTAGAAATAGAATACATACTAGTTTAGAAAAACTAAAAGTAAAAAATAATTGGGGTATCAAAAATGAAAAATATGAAACTTTGTTTTTGAGATTTTGCCTTTCATAACTGTCATAGGTATTGCACTGTATGTATAGGGGTAAGGCAATTTCATTCTTCCTCAGGGTCTATATCCTTTTAAAAATTTTTAATATTGTCTTCAAAAAGCTTTTAGATCACAGAAAAGTCACATATACTATATAAGGCACTCGTAAATATCCAGCATCAAACACTTCCCCTTCCACAGCAATGATCATTTAACATGTTCATGTTATAGTTGCTATTGCTGATGTGCAGATATTGAAACATAGCTTTCAAACATGGTTCCATTTTGGTTTACATTATGATTTATATTTTAGACTTTACAAATTTCTAAATTTTTAGTTTATAATTTACATTTTAGCTTAGAGTTTTATACAGTTGTGGTATTGTTGTAGCATTTGAGAGAAGTTTAATTATTTGAGTATAGAGAGGCCAGGACTCGGGAATGATTTTGAGAAGGAAAAATGGTTTATTGACGGCCCACCGGACTCGGGAGCTTTCTGTTTGAATCCCGAGCCCTGAACAAGATTTTCAAATGTCTTTTATCCAGAGAGGAAAGGCCAAGTGGTCTCTTTGTTTCAGTTCTCAATAGGCTTTAATTAGCATATATAGCTTCCACATCCTAGGTAAGCTTTTAGCATGGACTCCAGATATTCTAGATAAGCTTTTAGCATATTTGGTTTTTGCATTTCCCCTAAATACTTAAAGTTTATAGTCCTTGCATTGTTAAACTGTTTCCTGGGACTGGAGCCCTTGCAATTGTGCCTAAGGGCAGGACTGCAGCCTCTTACAGTTCCACACCCACAAGTCAAAGAGCTTAGGTTATCTCTGAAGAGACAAAGAGCCTTCCACTCATAGCCCACATCAGTATAAGTTGACATGTCCTATATCCATCATTACATGATCTTGTGGAGCACTTCTATTGCCCCCCAGTTACTGGGCTTCCATCTATTCTGTACCTTTCTCCCTCTCCCCTCAGGGCCCACAGTGACAATCAATCTTCACTGCTTGAGGGACCAGATTTACAGATACTGGCAACAATACTGAGTGCTTGACATACTAGACTGCCCTAACCAATTGGGAGCCACCAATTCTCTCAAGGGACACAATTCCCTCATTTGAGAACATCAGGTTTCTCCAGGATGTGGGTATACCTTCACAATCATATAGTCTCCACCCAAGGATTTAACACATTATGACAAATGAGCATTCACACACTCCCTAGAAGCTTGCCCCTGTGTCAGATGCCCCCTTTAAGCACCTTAAACTCATAATCCTTCCTTATTATATTGTCTAAAGAGTCTTCTCAGCCTTATTCAACCATGTACCTGACAGTCTCGCATATTCAACTGTTCCCCAAGCCCTCCCCCTAATTCCTTGGGCCTTCTGACTCATCCAGCCCTAGCCCCCCTCAAACCTACAAAGCCCCACCCAATAATATTCCTATGCCCCCATCTTATCCCTTCCCTGTACAACTACTTACCTCCACTTTATCATAGATTTCACTCATGTAGACATCAGCTCACAACCTTGCTTTCATCCCCAATTTCCTGTAAGCCTATCATCCAGTCTCTAGCTCTCTGACACAGCTTGGTTTGCTCTTTCAAAGGAGAGGTCATGCAGTATTTGTCCTTCAATGCCTGGGTCGCTTCACTCAACATAAGGTCCTCAGGATTCATCCATGTTATCCTATGTGTTTGTACTGTATTCCTTCTTATAGTTGAGTGGTATTCCATTGTATGTATGTTCCACATTTTGTTTATACATTCATCTGTTGATGGCAATTTGGGTTGATTCCACCCTTTGGCAGTAGTGAATAATGCTATGATGAACAGTGTTGTGCATACTTTGGTTTGTGTCCTTCTTTCAGTTCTTCTGTGTATATCCCCCACTATGGAATTGCTGTGTTACATGGCAAATCTGTAGCAGCTGTATCCTTCTGCATTACCACAGCAGTGGGTAAATGTTCCCATTCCTCCACATCCTCTCCAACACATTTATTTTAAAGATTGATTGATTGATTGATTGCCCCTCCTTGTAGATTGCTTGCTGTCTGCTCTCCTGTCTTCATTCACTATATGATCTTCCATGTTTGCTTGTCTCCCTATTTTGCATCACCTTGCTGCCTCCCCCCCTTGCAGTTTGCTTCTGTCTGCTTCCTGTGTCCATTGGCTCCATGTTCTTCTGTGGTTGCTTGTCTCCCTTTTGTTGAGTCACCTTGCTGTGCCAGCTCTCTGTGGCATGCAGGTTGTTGGCTCTCCATGGCATGTGGGCCGTTGGCTTACTGTGGTGCATGGGCCTTTGGCTCTCTGCTGTGCACAAGTGAGCTTGCCTTCACAAGGAGGCCCTGGAACAGGAACACAGGGCCTCCCATATGGCAGATGGAAGCCCAACCGGTTGGGTCACAGCCACTTCCCCTCCCCAAAACTTTCAGTCTTGTTTTTTTAATAGCTGCCAGTCTTACGGGAGTATGATGGTTTGTCATTCTAGTTTTGATTTGCATTTCCTGAAAAGCTAGTGATTTTGAGCATCTTTTCATGTGCTTTCTAGCTAATTATAATTCTTCTTTAGAGAAGCATCTGTTCAGACCTTTTGCCCATTTGTTGAATGGGTTGCTTGTCTTTTTAATTTTGAGATATAGGTGTTTTTTTATGTGCAGGATATTAGCCTTTTATCAGATATATGGTTACCAAATGTTTCTCCCATTGGGTAGGCTGTCTTTTCACTTTCTTGACAAACTCCTTTGAGGTGTAAAATGCTTTAGCTTTGAGGAGGTCCCATTCACCTATTTGTTTTTTGGCATTTTGTTCTATGGGTGTGAAGTTCATGAAGCCGTTTCCTATTACAAGATACTGTGGATGTTTCCCTACATTGTTTTCCAAGATCTTTATTGTCTGGGCTCTTATATTTAGGTCTTTGATCCATCTTGAGCTGATTTTTGTATAAGGTGTGAGATGGTAATCCTCTTTCATTATTTTGCTTATGGATATCCAATTCTCCAAGCACCATTTGGTAAAGAGGCCATTCTCTCCAATTGAGTGGGCTTGGTGGCCTTGTCAAATATCAAGTGACTGTATTTATGAGAATTTATATCAGAACTCTCAATTTGGTTCCATTGTTCAGTATGTCTATCTTTGTGTCAATATCATGCCATTTTCAACACTGTTCCTTTGTAGTTTGTTTTGAAGGCAGGTAGTGTGAGTACTTCGATTTCATTTTCCCATGTAATATGTCTTTGACTGTTTGAAGCCTCTTTCCTTTCCAAATAAATTTCATAGTTTGTTTTCCTAGTTCATTAAAAAATGCTGTGTTGATTTTTTTTATTGAAGTATGTCATTCATACATGAACACACATAAACAATAAGTGCATAGTAAAGATTGTGAACTTAAAAAATAAACACACATAACATTTCACAGGGGTCTCATACATCACCCCTCCACCAACTCTTTGCATTGGTGTGAAACATTTGTTACAAGCTATGCTAGAGCATTGTCAAAATATTACTACCAGTTATATTCATTATCTTACATTTGGTATATTTTTCCCCCAACCCGTCCTATTTTTTTTAATGTAGTTTTGTTATAGGTATTGGGAACCTGCAAAACAATCATACAGATGTATAGATTTCCCATAAAACTCTACCCCCTGGTGGAATATTTGTTACAGATTATGAGATAATATCATCAGGCTATTACCACCAATCATGGTCCATAGCATACATTTGACACATTTTTTCCACACACCTCCTTTATCAACACAGTATACCTTGGCATTAATGCAAGAATGTTATAGTACTGCTGTTAACCATAGTCTATAGGTAACACCAATTGTAGTTTTCCTGTGTTTCTCTGTATTCCCATCACCCTGCAATAGTGATGTACATCTGTCCTAGGTAACAGAAGGACTCTCTTGCATTTGTACCCTTAACCACAATTCTCAACTGCCTCTGGGCTCACTGGGTTGTTCAGTCCCTAGATTATTCTTTAGCTTTCTTTGTATTGGTATTTACTTCCCCAGACTACCTTTTTCAGTTACAATCCCATTTATAAATCAGTTGTTACTCACTATAATGTGCTACTATCACCTCTATCCATCTCCACACTTTTACAGTCAAGTTCATTAAAACTTCTACATACATTAGACATCTATAGTTCTTCTCAACCCTACTCTTTTCTCCTTATAATCTATACTCTAGGTTTTAATTCCATGTGTTTATTATTTGTATTTAGTTTCATATTAATGAGACCATGCAATATTTGTCCTTTTGTGTCTGACTTACTTTGCTTAGTATAATGTCTTCAAGATTCATCCATGTTATCCCATATTTCCCAATCTCATTTCTTCTTATTGTAACATAGTGTTCCATCATACATATATACCACAGTTCGTTGGTGGATGGATGCTTGGATTGTTTCCATCTTTTGGCATTTGTGAACAATGCCACTATGAACATTGCTGTGCAGGTGCCTATTCATGTCATAGTTTTTAGTTCTCCTGGATATATTCCTAGTAGAGGAAATGCTGGATCATATGGCAGTTCTATATTTAGCTTCCTTAGGAACTGCCAAACTGTCTTCCATAGAGGCTGCACCATTTTACACTTCCACCAACAGTGATGAAGTGTTCCTGTTTCTCCACATCCTCTCCAGCACTTATTGTTGTCTGTTTTTTAAATAATGGCTATTCTATGTGGTGCTAGATGATATCTCATCGTCGTTTTAATTTGTGTTTCCCTAATAGCTAGTGATATGGAACATTTTTTATGTGCTTTTTGGCCATTTGTATTTTCTCTTTGGAGAAATGTCTTTTTAAATCGTTTGGCCATTTTAAAATTGGATTGCTTGTCTTTTATTGTTGAGTTGTATGATCTCTTTATATAGAATTGAAATTAAATGCTTATTGGATTAATGGTTTCTAAATATTTTCTGCCATTAACTGGGCTACCTTTTCACCTTCTTGATGAAGTCCTTTGAATCACAGAAATGTTTTAAGTTTGAGGAGGTCCCATTTATCCATGTTTTCTTTTATTGCTCATGCTTTTTGGTGTAAGGTTTAAGAATCCACCACCTACCAACAGGTCTTGAAGATGTGTCCCTACATTTTCTTCTAAGAGCGTTATTGTACTTACTTTTATATTTAGGTCTTTGATCCGTTTTGAGTTAATTTTTGTATAAGGTGTGAGGTAGGGGTCTTCTTTCTTTCTTTTGCCTACGGATATCCAGTTCTCCCAAGACCATTTATTGAATAAACTGTTCTGCTCCAACTGGGAGAGCTTGACAGACTTGTCAAAAATCACTTGGTTGAAGATTTGAGGGTCTGTTTCTGATTGATCATTTCAGTTCCATTTGTCTATGTGTCTATCTTTATGTCAATCTCATGCTGTTTTTCCACTGTAGCTATGTAATATGATTTAAAGTCTGGAAGTGAGAGTCCTCCAACTTCACTTTTCCTTTTTAAGATGTTTCTGGCTATTTGGAGCCTCTTACCCTTCCAGATAAATTTGCTGATTGTGTTTTTCATTTGCTTAAAAAATGCTGATGGAATTTTTATTGGGATTCCCTGCAATCTGTATATCAATTTGGATAAAATTGATATCTTAATGATATTTAGTCTTCCTATCCATGAGCATAGAATGTTTTTCCAATTATTTAGTTCTTTTTTTATTTCTTTTAGCAATGCATGACAGTTTTCTGAATACAAGTTGTTTGCATTCTTGGTTAACTTTATTACTAAATATTTTATTCTTTTAGTTGCCATTGTAAATGGAATTTTTTCCTGACTTCCTCCTCAGATTGTGCATTTAAAATTTTTTTTTTAGTTAATAGATCACAAGGGATGTTACGTTAAAAAACCTTAGAAAGAACATGAGGTTCCCATATAACCCACTCCCCTCTCCGCACCACATTATTTTTGTAAATTGTATATTTGAAGATATATACATCACAAAAATATGTTACACTAAAAAATATGAGGTTCCTGTATACCCCCCCACCCCACTTCTCCCACACCAACAACGTCCCTCATCGTTGCGGCACCCTCATCGCACTCATTGAAGACATTTTGGGGCACTGCTGCACTACACAGATAATAGTTTACCCTGTAGTTTGCACTCTCCCCCAGTACATTCAGTGGGTTATGGCAGGATATATAAAGGTCAGATGCTCTGACCCTGCAGTATCATTAAAGCAACTCAAAATCTGAAAATTGCCCCCACATCACATCTCTTCTACCCTCTTCCTGTCCTCAGCAACTACTGTGACCATGTTCTCCTCGATACTAAAATTTCTTCGATTTCTCATCACAGTAGTTTTATAGTAGAATATCAGTAAGTCCACTATAGTCCATATTTTATTCCTCCATTATGTGGACTCCAGGATGGTGATGTCCCCTCCACCTCTAGATCAAGAGGGGGCTTAGATTACACAGTTGATGTTTATAACTGTAACTACTATAAAAATACCCAACATACCTTGTAACATATTTATGTTCCCTACATACTTGCCCTGGAGAACTCCTCCCCACCCATGTGCCCCCCATCAATAACACCCCACACTGGAGTTCCTCCCCTGCCACAGTTGAACCTCTCTGTGATCCAAAACTTCTTCAACAATGAATCTTAATATATTGCCAAATTCAATTAATAGAAAATTGAAATACAGTGATGGGTTTAAAGTTTAGAGATAGAATACATAGTAATTTAGAAATACTAAAATAAAAATAAATTGATGTATTAATAAAATGAAAGATATTATAAAGCTTTGTTTCTAACATTTTGCCTTTCATCACTATAGTAGGTGTTGCCCTGTATGTACAGTGGCAAGACATTTTCATTTCTTCCTCAGTGTCCACATCCTTTTTTTTTTTTCTAATTTTTTATTTTGTCTTCAAAAAAGTTTTAGATCACAGTAATTCACATACACAGTATTGGGGACTCCCAGATATCGAACATTAAACCCTTTTCCCCTTTCCCCAGCAATGATCTCTTTACATATTCATGTTATATTTGCTGCAGGTATGTACAAATTTTGAAACATAGCTATCAAACATGGTTCCATTTTGGTTTACATTATTGTTTCTATTTTAGACTGTACAAATTTCTAAGTTTTCAGTTTCCTTATGTTTTACACTATAGTTTACATTTTAGTTTAGAGGCTTTTATACACTTTAGATGTAAGTTGACATACCCATCATTGCATAATCTTGTGGAGCACTTCCATTGCCCCCCAGTTCCCTTCTTCCGTCCATGCTATATCTCTCTCCCCCTCCCCTCAGGGCACACTGACACTCAGTCTTCACTACTTAAGGAACCAGATTTACAGATACTGCAGCAATGCTGAGGGCTTGACATATTCACCTGCCCTAACTAATTTGGAGCCAGCAATCCTCTTGGGAGACACAATTCCCTCTCTTTGGGAACATCAGATCTCCCCAGGATGTGGGTACACCTTCACAATCATTGTATGGGTCTCCACCCAATGTTATAACACACTATGACAAAATGATCACTCACATACTCCCTAGTAGCTTGCCCCTATACCAGATGCCTTCCCCTTAAGCACCTGAAACACGTGATGCTTCGTTATTATATTTTCTAAAGAGTTTTCTCAACAGTATAGTTTCAACCATATACCTGACAGTCCCCCATATTCAATGGTTCCCCCAGCCCTCTCCCCAATTCCTTGGGTATTCTGACCCATCCTCCCAAGCCTAACCCCCTCAATCCGACAAAGTCCCACCGAAAGGTATCCCTATGCCCCCATCTTATTCCTTCCATATAAAAATACTTAACCTCCAGCTTGTCATAGACTTCACCCATGTAAGTGTCAGCTCACAACTTTCCTCACCCCCCAGATTCCTTTAAGCCTATCTTCCAGACTTGAGCTCTCTGAGACAGCACAGTTTGCTTGTTTCATATCAGAGAGGTCATGTAGTATTTGTCCTTCAATGTCTGGCTTGGTTCACTCAACATAAGGTCCTCAAGATTCATCCATGTTATCACATGTGTTTGTATTATATTCCTTCTTATAGCTCAGTAGTGTTCCATTGTATGTACATATGACATTTTATTTATCCATTCATCCATCGATGGGCATTTGAGTTGATTCCTTCTTTTGGCAATAGTGTATAATGCTGCTATGAACATTGGTGTGCATATATTGGTTTGTGTCCGTATTTTCAGATCTTCTGGTTATATACCCAGCAGTGGAATTGCTGGGTCATATGGCAAATCTATAGCTAACTTTTTGAGAAACCGCCAAACAGTCCTCCAGAATGGCTGAGTCCATTTGCATTCCCACCAGCAGTGGATGAGTGCTCCTGTTCCTCCACATCCTCTACAGCACTTGTTGTCTTCTTTTTTTTTTAATAGCTGCCAGTCTTATGGGAGTAAGATGGTATCTCATTATAGTTTTTTTTTTGAAGAGTTTTTTATTTATTTATCCCCCCCCCATTGTGTGTTCTCTATGTCTATTTGCTGCATCTTGTTTCGTTGTCCACTTCTGTTATTGTCAGCAGCACGGGAATCTGTGTCTCTTTTTGCTGTGTCATCTTGTTGCGTCAGCTCTCCGTGTGTGCGGTACATTCTTAGGCAGGCTGCACTTTCACACTGGGCAGCTCTCCTTACAGGGTACACTCCTTGCGTGTTGGGGTCCCTTATGTGGGGGACTCCCCTGCGTGGCACGGCACTCCTCGCGTGCATCAGCACTGCGCATGGGCCGGCAGCATACGGGTCAAGGAGGCCCAGGGTTTGAACCGCCGACCTCCCATGTGGTAGACGGATGCCCTAACCACTGGGCCAAGTCCGTTTCCCTCATTATAGTTTTGATTTAAATTCCCCTAATAGCTAGAGATTTTGAGCATTTTTTTCATGTGCATTTTAGCCATTTGTATTTCTTCTTTGGAGAAGCATCTGTTCAGATCTTTTTCCCATTTTTTAAATGGGTTGTCTTTTTATTTTTGAGATATAGGAGTTCTTTATATATGCAGGATATTAGTCTACTATCAGATATATGGCTACCAAATATTTTCTCCCATTGTGTAGGCTCTCTTTTCACTTTCATGACAAACTCCTTTGAGGTGCAAGAGGCTTTAATTTTGAGGAAGTCCCATTTATCTATTGGTTCTTTCGCTGCTTGTGCTTTTGGTGTGAAGTTCATGAAGCCATTTCCTATTACAAGGTCCTGTAGGTGCTTCCCTATGTTGTTTTCCTAGGTCTTTATGGTCTTTGTTCTTACATTTAGGTCTTTGATCCATCTTGAGTTGATATTTTTATGAGGTGTGAAATAGTAATCCTCTTTCCTTCTTTTGCATATTGATATCCAATTCTCTAGACACGATTTGTTGAAGGAGCCATTCTCTCCCAGTTAAGTGGGCTTGATGGCCTTGTTGAGTATCAGATGACTGTATATATGAGCATCTATATCAGAACTCTCTATTCAGTTCCATTGCTCAGTGTTTTTATCCTTGAGCCAGTACCATGCCATTTTCACTACTGTAGCTTTGTAGTATGTTTTGAAGTCAGGTAGTGTGTTTCCTCTGGTTTCATTTTTCTTTTTCAATTTTTCAATGTGTCTTTGGTTATTTGGGACCTCTTTCCTTTCCAAATAAATTTCAGAATTTATCTAGTTCCTTAAAGAATGCTGTGTTGATATTTATTGGGATTGCATTGAATCTCTAGATCAGTTTTGGTAGGTTAGGCATCTTAATAATATTTAGTCTTCCTATCCATGAACAGGGAATATTCTTCCATTTGTTTAGGTCTTCTTTGATTTCCTTGAACAGTTTTGTGTAGTTTTCTGTGTTTACGTCTTTTACATCTTTGGTTAAATTTATTCCTAGGTATTTGATTTTTTTATTTGCTATTGTAAATGGTATTTCTTTCTTGATTTCCTCCTCAGATTGCTGATCATTGGTGTACAGAATGCTACTGATATTTGTACATTGATCGTATACCCTGTGACTTTACTGAACTCATGTATAAGTCCTTAGAAGCTTATCTGGAGACTTCTCATGATTTTCTATGTATATTATCATGTCATCTGCACATAGAGAAATTTTGACTTCTTTCTTTCCAGTTTGGATGACTTTTATATCTGGTTCTTGCCTAAGTGCTTGAGCAAGTACTTTTAAAACAGTGTTAAAATAGAAGGGGTGATAGTGGGCATCCTTGTCTTTTTCCTGATCTTAGAGGGAAAGATTTTAGGATTTCACCTTTGTAAATGATGTTGGCTGTGGGTTTTTCGCATATACCCTTTATCATATTGAGAAAGTTTCCTTCTATTCCAATCTTTTGCAGTGTTTTTATCAAGAAAGGGTGTTGTATTTTGTCATTCTGCATCTGTAGATAGGATCATGTGATTTTTTCCCCCTTCATTTTGTTTATATGGTGTATTATATTAATTGGTGTTCTTATATTGAGCCATTCTTGCATACCAGGAATGAAGCCTACTTGGTCATGGTGTATAATTTGTTTAATGTATTTTTGAATACGATTAGCAAGTATTTTGTTGAGGATGTTCACTTCTAGGTTCATTAGAGAGACTGGTTTTTAATTTTCCTTTCTTGTGGTTTCTTTGTTTGGCTTTGGTATTAGGGTAATGTTGGCGTTACAAAATGAATTAGGCAATGTTCCTTCGATTTCAATTTTTTTGAAGAGTTTAAGCAAAATTGGTGTTACTTCTTTCCGGAATGTTTTGTAGACTGCACCTGTGAAGTCATCTGCCCCAGGGCTCTTCTTAGTTGGGAAGTTTTTAATAACTGATTCTCTTTACTTGTGATTGGTTTGTTGAGACCATCAGTTTCTTCTTTTGTCAATGTACACTGCTTATGTGTTTCTAGGAATTTGTCCATTTCCACTAAATTGTCTTTCTTATTGGGATACAGTCTTTTGAAGTATCCTCTTATGATAGTCTTTATTTCAGTAGGGGTCAGTGGTAATATCACCCTTCTCATTTCTTATTTTGTGTATTTTCATCTTCTGTCTTTTTTTCTTTGTTAGTCTAGCTAAGGGTTTGTCATTTTTGATTGAACTCCTAGAACCAGCTCTCTTGTTTTGTTTATTTTTTTGAGTGTTTTCCTATTTTCTATTTCATTTAGTTCTTCTCTGATCTTTGTTATTTCTTTCTTCTTTCTTTGTGGTTAGTTTGTTTTTTTTTACTAATTCCTCCAATCGTTCAGTTCGTTCTTCAATTTTAGCTCTTCTTTTTTGATGTATGAGTTTATGGCTACAAATTTCCTTCTCAGTACAGCTCTTGGTGCATCCCATAAGTTTTGATATGTTGTGTTATCATTTTCGTTAGTTTCAAGATAGTTATTGATTTTTGTTGAGGTTTCCTCCTTGACCCACTGTTTTTCTATGATTTTGTTGTTTAACTTCCATATCTTGGTGCCAAATCTGGGTCTCTGGTCCTTGCAGATTTCCAGCTTTGCTCCACTGTGGTCAGAGAAATTATGTATGATTTCAGTCTTTCTGAATTCATTGAGGCTTTCTTTGTGGCCTAGCATGTGGTCTATCTTGGAGAATGATCCATGTGCACTTGAGAAAAATGTATATCCTGCTGTATTTGGTTGTAATGTTCTGTATATGTCTGTTAGGTCCAGCTCCTCTAATATATTGTTCAAAGTCTTTGTTTCTTTATTGCTTCTCTTTTGAGATGTTCTGTCTAATGGTGATAGTGGTGTGTTAAAGTCCCTCACTGTAATTGTAGAGGTATCTATTCCTTCACTTAGTTTCTCCAGTGTTTGCCTCACGTATATGGAGGCACCCTTGTTAGGGGTGCAAATGTTTATGATTGTTCTTTTTTCTTGAATGATTATCCCTTTCCCTAATATGTAGTGTCCATCTTTGTCTGTCACAATTGTTTGCATTTAAAGTCTATTTTGTCTGATATTAATATAGCTACTACTGCCGTTTTCTTGTTATTGTTTGCCTGTAAGTTTTTTTTCCCGCCATTCACTTTCAATCTCCTTGAATCCCTGGATCTAAGATGAGTTTCTCTTAGATGACTTATAGATGGGTCATATTTCCTCATCTAATCTTCCAATCTGTGTCTCTTAACAGGTGAGTTTAATCCACTGATATTTAGTGTTATTATTTTCAAGGAATTACTTATATTAGGAATATTTTCTTTGGATTTGTGTTTGTCTTATGTTGTTTGACTTTTTTTCTCTTTTTGTAGTTGTGATTGTACTTACACTGTCCTCCAATTCTGTCTCTCCTGTTTTTTTCTTTCCTCCTGCACAACTCCCTTTAGTATTTCTTGAAGGTCAGGTTTCTTGTTGGCATACCCTCTTAGTTTCTGTTTATCCATGAATATTTTGAACTCTCCATCATTTTTGAATGCTAGCTTTGCTGGATAGGGTATTCTTGGTTGGAAATTCTTTTCTTTTAGTACCTTGATTGTGTCATACCACTGTCTTCTTGCCTCCATGGTTTCAGATGAGAGACAAGCACTTAATCTTATGGAGCCTCCCTTCCTTCTGATGGTTCTCTTTTCTCCTGCTGCTTTTAGTATTTTCTCTTTGTCTTGAACATTGGCTAATTTGACAAGTATATATATGTCTTGTGGTAGGCCTGTTGGGAGTTATGCTGTTCGGGGTGCATTGTGCTTCCTGGACATGTACATGCGTCTCCCTCAATAGATGTGGGATGTTTTCAGCCCTGATTTCCTCCAACACACCTTCTGTCCCCTTTCTCTTCTCTTCTCCTTCTGGGATGCCTACAATGTGATATTTGTGCATTTTGCATTGTCAGTCAGGTCCCTAAGTCCCTGCTGGATTTTTTCTATCTTTTTATTGATTAATTCTCCTATCTGATTTCAGATGTACTGTCTTCCACATCAGTAGTTCTTTCCTCTGCCTCTTCAAATCTGCTGTTATTTGCTTAGAGTGTATTTTTGATTTCTTGGATTGTGCTATGGATCCCCATCATCTCTATGATCGTTTTGTTCGTGGTCACAATTTCTTCTGAACGCTCTCCAAGTGTTTTCTTAATATGCTTAATCTTGTCCCTCACTTTATTGAATCGGTCCATGACACATGTTTTGAGAACTTTAATTGTTCAATGTTCCACTTCTCTTCCTGGTTTTTAGTTTGGTCACTGGACTGGGCCATGTTTTCCTGATTATTAGTATGGTCTGTAGTTTTTGTTGTTATCTGGTCATCATTTTATCTTGTTTTTTATTCTGTTGATTATCTTCTTATTCTGGTCTTGTGGTTTAATTATTTGTTGTTTTTGTGTGTGTCTTAAGACTCTTCTTTGTTACTTTTTTCTTCTTATTCTATTTCCTTGTTATTGACTAGGTTCCTTGAAGGAAAATATTAGGTCCATAGACAGGAAAAGGGGTAAGAAAAGAAAAATAACATAGCAGTATTGATAGTGAATGTTTGCAGAAGAACCATGTGAGATCTAGGAGAATGGATATAGAACTCATGGAAGCTGTGTATAGTTACAACTGTAAAAAAGTGGAGTACCTATAATATATTAAACTGAATATTGGGATGAATGTACAATGAATTCAAAGGTCAGTGTGGTCAGGATAGAGGGAAAAAGAAAAGGGAGGACAATAATATAAAGAGTGAATAAATGATAGAGAACAGATTCGAGGTATTAGAGATAAAAAGTCAGGAATATTGGGGGCTAAACAGAGAGAGGTGGGATTTAAGAGAAGCAGGAAGTGGTGGAGGAGAGAATGATGTAAAGGAAAGGGGATTGCTTTGGTAGCCAAAATCAGTATGCAGAGAAAAGAGAAAATTGAGGATGAGGAAGCATAGCAAATAAGAAATGTTGCCTGCAGCACTAATATTAAAAAAAAGAAAAAAATGGAAAAAGAAAGAATAAAAAAAGCAGAAGAAGAAAAAGAGAAGGGAGAAATAAAGGAAGAAAAAAAAAGATGATGGTGGGGATAAAGAGGAAGAAAAACCAAGAAGACAAAAAGACCTGACAAGACCTGACTCAGGCAAAGAATCCTCTTTGCATTTGAATAAACGCCTTAGGGGTCTGACCTTCCCCTTTTTTCCCTTCCTCACTTTCCTCTCTCCCAAGGCAGCAGGAAGGCTGCATAAAGGCTCCTGTAGGAAATTCAAATGGGTCCCTGGTGAACCAACTCACCTGAGAAAATAATGACTCTTAATTTCTTGAGAGAGAACCTGCCTCTTGTCAGAAACCCTAAATATGCTATTAGAAGCCTGTAAAGCACATCCTACTGTCCCTCTCCCTTAGGTGTGCTACAGGGAGGCTAGTTAATTTTATGACTCCACCTTCTCTGAAACCAAGTTTCCTATATCATGGTGTTTAGGTAAATTGGGCTCTCACTGGATTCACCTCTCCTCTCTTCCCAGACTCTCTGGAAATCGGCTGATATGCTCCTCCAAACTCAATAAAAGGGGGGAACCAGAAAATTGAACCTCCACTCCTTGTCCCCTCTTCACCTACCACCTAAACCCTCCCACTCCCAGAGTTAGTCCATGATGGGAGGTGTAGGGCAATGCCAGATTTCTGGGAGTGCTGGACTTGGGAAACAGAGGCTCAGAAACATGAGGACTCGGAGTATGTAGGTCTGTGAAATGTGGGCCATAGGAGTTCAGGGGACACAGGTTTGGGGTTCACACATTTGGGAAACATGGGGCTTGGAATCTCCGCTCTAGGGCCAGCAGTTCTCAGTGAACGCTGTGGCCCTTAGCCCTAGGGGGAAGACTTCCAAGTTCAGTGTTAGAAACCCACAGTTCTATCTTGAGCAAACACCACTTCTGCTTCAGTCTTGCCAGATTGATGTCCAGACACCTCCTGCCCTGCAGGTTCCCAAACCAACCTGGTCTGGTAGGACACTGTCACCACACAACCGGTCTTTTGTAAGAGAAATGATGATGGTGTACTTACTCAAATGCCATCTTGCCCCGCCTTCAGATTGTGCATTATTAGTGTATAGAAACACCACTGATTTTTGTGTATTGATCTTGTATCCTGACACTCTACTGAAATCATTTATTAGCTCTAGCAGTTTTGTTGTAGTTTTTTTTTTTTTTTTTGGATTTTATAAATATACAATCATATCATCTGTCAGTAGTGAAAGTTTTAATTCTTCCATTCCAATTTGGATGCCTTTTATTTCTTTTTCTTGCCTGATTAGCTATATAACCTCTAGCAATATATTGAACAACAGTGGTGACAGTGGCACCTTTGTCTTGTCCCTGATCTCAGCAGGAAAGCTTTTAGTTGTTCACCATTGAGTACAATGTTAGCTGTGGGTTTTTCATATATGGCCTTTATCATGTTGAGGAAATTTCCTTCAATTCCTACTTTTGTAGTATTTTTATCAAGAAAGGATGCTGTATTTTGTCAAATGCCTTTTCTGTGTCAATTGATAAGATCAGGTGATTTTTCTTGATTTATTAATGCGGTGTATTATGCTGATTGATTTTGTTGTGTTGAAACAGACTTGCATGCCTTGAATAAAATCCACTTGATCATGATGGATAATTGTTTTAATGTGTTGTTGGATTCAATTAGCAAGTATTGAGGATTTTTGCATCTGTATTCATTAGAGAAATGGGTCTGTAATTTTCCTTTTTTTGTATTATCTTTATCTGGCTTTGGTATTAGAGTGATATTGGCTTCCTAGAATGTGTTTGGTAGCATTCCTTCTTGTTGAATTTTTTGTAAGAGCTTGAGTAAGATTGGTATTAAGTCTTCTTTGAATGCTTGATAGAACTCACCTGTGAAACCACTGGTCCTGGGCTTTTCATTTTGGGGAGTTGTTTGTTGACTATTTCAATTTCTTTACTTGTGATTGGTTTGTTGAGCTCTTCTATTTCTTCTAGTGTCAACGTAGATTGTCCATTCCTAGGAATTTTTCCGTTTCATCTAAATTGTCTAGTTTTTTAGCATAAAGTTGTTTATATTGTCCTCTTATGATCTCATTTCTGTTGCATCAGTAGTAAGATTCCCTTTTTCATTTTTTATTTCATTTATTTGCTTCTTCCCTCTCGTTTTCTTAGTCAGTTTAGCCAAGAATTTGTTGACTTAGTTAATCTTCTCTATTGTTTTTTGTTCTCAATTTCATTTATTTCTGCTCAGATATTTGTTATTTCATTCCTTTTACTTGCTTTAGGATTAGCTTGCTGTTCTCTTTCTATTTCCTCCAGCTGTGTAGTTAGGTCATTGATTTTAGCTCTTCTTTTTTTAATATAAGCATTGAGGGTTACAAATTTTCCTCTCAACACTGCCTTCGCATCATCCCATAGGTTCTTCTATGTTGTATTCTCATTGTCATTTGTCTCAAGATGTTTATTGATTTCTCTTGAAATTTCTTCTTTGATCCACTGATTAAGAATGTGTTGTTTAATATCCGTATATATGTGAATTTTCCCTTTATTTCCACTTGTTGATTTCCAGTTTTACTCCATTATGATCAGAGAAAGTGCTTTGTATAATTTCAATTTTGTTGAATTTATTGAGATCTGCTTTGTGTCCCAACATATGGTCTATCCTGGAGAGACTCATGAACACATGAAAAGAATGTATATTCTGCTGTGTTGGGGGCTGTGTTCTGTATATGTCTGTAAGGTTTAGTCCATTTATCATATTATTTAAGCTCTCTGTTTCTTTACTAATCTTCTGCCCAGGTATTCTCTCCTTTGCTGAGAGTGGTGTATTGAAGTCTCCCACTATTATTGTAGAGTTGTCTATTTCTCCCTTCAGTTTTGCCAGTGTTTGCCTCATGTATCTAGGGGCATCCTGGTTAGGTGCATATATACTTATTATTATTTCTTCCTGTCAAATCATCCCTTTTATTAATATGTAATGTCTGTCCTTCTCTCTAATAACAGTTTTGCTTTGAAAGTCTGTATCATCTGATATAACTATTTTTTTGGTTATTGCATGCATAGAATATCTTTTTCCAGCCTTTCATTTTCAACTTACTGGTATTCTTGGGTCTAAGGTGAGTCTCTTGCAACTCCATATAGATGGCTTATATTTTCTTATCCATTCTGCCTATGTCTTTTGATTGGGGAGTATAATCCATTAACATTCGATGTTATTACTGTAAAGGCAGTTCTTTTTTCATCCATTTTGATCTTTGCATTTTGTTTGTCATTTTATATTTGACACTTGTAGTTACTATTACAGATACAGTTGTCATTTATAGAGTCTCTTCCAGGCCTCTTTTTCCTGTCTTTTCTTTTCAGGTTTTAACAGTCCCTTTAGTATTTTTTGGAAAGCTGGTGTTTTTGTTATGAACTCTCTCAATTTCTGTTTATCTGTAAATATTCTAATCTCACCCTCATTTTTAAAAGATAATCTTGCTGGGTATAAATTCCTTGGCTGGCAGTTTTTTCTCCTGCAATATCTGAAATATATCATATGAGTGCCTTCTTGCCTCCATGGTTTCTGATGCGAAATCGGCGCTTAATCTTATTGCGTATCCCTTATATGTTATGCATTGCTTTTCTCTTGATGCTCTCAGAATTCTCTCTTTGTCTCTGGCATTTGTCATTCTGATTAGTATGTGTCTCACAGTTGGTCTATTTGGATTTCTTCAGATGGGCATACGTTGTGCTTCTTGGACATGGATATCTATGTCCTTTGATAGGGTTGGGAAATTTTCCACCATTATTTCTTCAAATAGTCTTTCTGCACTTCTTTGCTTCTCTTCTCCTCCTAGGAAACCCATGACATGTATGTTTGCATGTCTCTTGCTGTTATTTAGTTCCCTGAGACCCTGTTGAACTTTCTCCATTCTTTTCTTCATTTATTCTTTTGTTTGTTCCCTTTCAGAGGTCATGTCTTCAAGCTCACCGATCCTTTTTTCTGCTTCCCCAAATCTGTTATATGCCTCCCATGTATTTTTTATTTTATTTATTGCTTCTTTCATTCCCATAAGGTCTGCTATTTTTCTGTGTATGCTTTCAAATTCTGCTTTGTGCTCATTCAAGGTCTAGTTAATATCCTTAATCACTTTAGCCATCTCACTGAATTTATTAAGAGATCTGTTTGAACATCTAAGATTAGTTGTCTCAACTCCTTTATGTCATCTGCAGGTTTATCTTGTTCCTTTAACTGGGCCATCATTTCCTGTTTCTTGGTATGGATTGTTATTTTTTGGTGTTTGCACACTGGCTTGCTAGATGTATTTATTCTGGGTGCAGTTTCTCCCTTTAGTTTAGGGATTTATTATCTTTTCTCCCTTTCTGGTTGTGTAGTAGGAACCAAGGGTTTAGTTGGTGCTGCAAGCTATGGAGGCTGAAGCTGCCCACGTTGCCCCAGGAATTGATGAAATTTCTCCCAACTTTGTCCTCTCTCAGGGATAGGGACAGAACTGTAGCCATGTATTATAATCCCAGTTTTGCACAAGACTGTCTGTAGTCACCCAGAGGCCCTGATTAAGCTTCGCACCCCTTCCTCCCCTACCTTAGGCAGGGATGGAGCTATACTTTTTGTCAGCAATCTATGCTGTGTGGGTCCAAAATGACCACAGTTGCTCAGTAAACTGATGTATCACCAGACCCTGTCCCTACTTGGAGTGGGAATGGACCTTCTACTGTGGCCAACAATCTAATCTCTGTGGGTCAGATATGCTTGAAGTTGCCCAGAGAGGCTTAGGGACTGCTGTCCCTTCTGCCCTTTAGGGGATGGGAACAGAACCACAGATGCTCAACAGTTAAGTCCTCTAGGTTGAAATTACCTATCATTGCCTGGAGAGGCTGAGAAAGCACCAGGTACCTCCTATCCTATTGGGTGGCAGAAGTGGTTCTATGGGTGCTCAACAGTTCAGTCCCTTTAGGCTGAGAATACCTGCTATTGCCTGGAGAGGTTGAGGAAACACCATCCCCCTTCTATCTTATTAAGGCATGGGTTTGGACCCACAGACACCTGACAGTACAGACCCTGTTGACTGATGTTCCCACCATTATCCAGAGAGGCTGTGGAGACACCAAAACACTCTTATCCTTTTGGGGGTGGGGATGGATTCATAGGCATCCAGTAGTCCATCCCATGGAGGCTGAAGGTCTGCTATTGCCCAAAAAGACTGCGGAAAGACCAGCCCCTTCTTTCCTATGGGGGGGGGGGGTAAGGTTGCATCTATAAATACCCACCAGACCAGGTGTGGGCCAAAATCTCCTGCAGTTACCCAAAGAGGCTAGGCAAACACAGTCCATCTCTTTTCCTGTTGGGAATGGAGGTGGAGCCACACGTGCCCAATAGCCAGACTTGTGAAGCCCCAAACTGTTGCCCTGAGAGGTTGAGGCAACACCAACCCCCTCCTATCCTGTTGGGGAACAGAGGTGGAGATGGGCTAAAAGGCACTGAACAAATCTCTGTGGGCTGAAAATTCCTGCCATTGCCTGGAGAGGCCGAGGATACCTAGCTCCTCCCCTATTCTCTTGGGGTGCAGGGATTCAGCCCCAGGTGTCTGACTATTCATCTTCTGCCAGCAGAGAGCACTTGCAGTTGCCTGGAGAGCCTGGTGCAGGTCCTGCCAGCTTCCTCTCTGCTGGAGGTGGGGCTGGAGCCCAGGCTAGGGCTGCAGTCCAATCTTGGTGGAAAGAAGCCTGTCCCTAACTTCACTGGATTACAGTCAGCGAGGCTCCCCTTCATGCTGGGGGCAGAGTCAAGATGGCAGCTACTGGACTCTCCCACTTGACAGGCTCAGGCTCCAGCTGGCTCTAGGATTATGCTTTAACCGGCTGAGTCCACTAATCAGTATCTGAGGTCAGTGGACATTTGTCTCTTTCTCCACTGTTTATGGGAAATGGAGTTTTCTATACCAGCCATGGAATAGTTCCTGAGGCAGCTTGTGCCCCTAGGGTAGGATGGGCACCAACCTCTGCAGCGTGGCTTGCTGCTTCCCAGGGAGGCAGTGCAAGTTCCCCCAGCTTCTTCCCTGCCAGAGGTGGGACTGGGTTTTAGGCTAGACCTCCAATCCTACCTGGGTGGAAAGAAGCTGTTCCTTACAAGTGCTGATTTTCAGTCAGCACCACTGTGTTGATTTTTATTGAGATTGCTTTGAATCTGTAGATCAGTTTGGGTAGGCTAGATATTGTAATGATATTTAGTCTTCCTATCCCTGAACAGGGAATATTTATCCATTTATGTAAGTCTTCTTTGATTACGTTGAACAGTGTTGTGTAGTTCTGTGTTTAAGTCTTTTGCATCTTTAGTTAAATTTATTCCTAGGTACTTTACTTTTTTAATTTGCTATTGTAAATGGTATTTGTTTCTTGATTTCCTCTTCAGGTTGTTCATTATCCACGATGCTACTGTTTTTTGTGCATTGATCTTTTATCCTACAACGTTACCAAACTCATTTATAATTTCTGGAAGCTTTGTTGTAGATGTCTCAGGGTGCTCTATGTAAAGGATCATGTCATCTACAAATAGTGAATTTTAACTTCTTCCTTTCCAATTTGGATGCCTTTTATATCTGGTTCTTGCCTCAGTGCCCAGGGAAGTCTTTCTAACACGAGATTAAATAAGAGAGGTGATAGTGGGCATCCTTGTCTTGTTCCTGATCTTAGAGAGAAAGATTTTAGGGTTTCACCATTGTAAATGATGTTAACTGTGGGTTTCTCATGTAAATCCTTTATCACATTCAGAAAGTTTTCTTCTATTGCTATCTTTTGCTGTGTTTTTATCAAGAAAGTGTTCTGTATTTTTGTGAAATGATTTTTCTGCATCTGTAGATATCATGTGATTTTTTTCCTTTGATCTGTTTATGTGGTGTATTATATTAATTAATTTTCTTCTGTTGAACCTTCCTTGCATACCGGGAATGAAACCCACTTGGTCATGATGTAAAATTCATTTAATGTGTTGTTGAATACAATTAATTAGTAATTTTTACATATATTTTTAGTTAAATTGTCTTTTTTATTGATATGTAGATCCCCAAATTGTTACATTAAATAATTTAAGAGGTTCCTGCATTCCACTCACCCCCCAATTAGCAAGCTTTTTTTTTTGAGCATTTTCACTTCTAGATTCATCAGAGACATTGGGCTGTAATTTACCTTTATTGTGGTGACTTATTTTGGCTTTGTTATTAGGTTATGTTGGCTTCATACAAGGAGTTAGGAGACATTCTACTCTTTTGATTTTTTGAAAGAGTTTAAGCAAGATAGCTGTTATTTCTTTCCAGAATGTTTGGTAGAATTGACCTATGAAGCTGTCTTGCCCAGGGTTCTTCTTAGTTTGGAGGTTTTTAATGACTGAGTCTATCTCTTTTTATGTGAAGGCTTGTTAAGATAACAAATTTCTTCTTTCATCAATGTAGGATACTTATGTGTTTCTAGGAATTTGTCCATTTCATCTAAGTTGTCCTTCTTGTTGTCATATAGTTTTTTAAACTATTCTCTTACAATATTCATAATTTCTGTGTGGTCAGTGGTGATATTACCTTTCTAATTTCTTATTTTGTGTATTTTTTAAAAGATCTATTTATTTCATTTATTTGTTTCTCTCCCCTTGCCCCCAGTTGTCTCTTCTCTGTGTCTGTTTTCTGCGTCGTCTTTGTCTGCTTCTATTGTTGTCAGCGGCACGGGTATCTGTGTGTTTTTTTGTTGCATCATCTTGTTGTGTCAGATCCCCGTGTGGGCGGCACCATTCTTGGGCAGGCTGCACTTTTTTTCCTGCTGGGCGGCGCTCCTTATGGGACACACTCCTTGTGTGTGGAGCCCCCTATGCAAGGGACACCCCTGTGTGGCACGGCACTCCTTGCGCACATCAGCACTGTGCATGGGCCAGCTCCACACGGGTCAAGGAGGCCCGGGGTTTGAACCGCAGACCTCCCATGTGGTAGATGGATGCCCTAATCACTGGGCCAAGTCCACTTCCCTTATTTTGTATATTTGCATCTTCTCTCTTTTTTTCTGTGTTTATCTAGCTAAGGGTTTGTCAATTTTATTGATCTTCTTGAACCACCTCTTTGTTTTGTTTATATTTTCTACTGCTTTTCTATTTTGCATTTCATTTAGTTCTGCTCTGATCTTTGTTATTTCTTTCTTCTTCCTTTAGGGTTTGTTGTTTTTTTTTTTTTACTAATTTCTACAAGTTTGCATTTAGGCCTTCAAATTTAGCTCTCCTTTTTTGATGTATGAATTTATGGCTATGAATTTCCCTAATAGTAGAGCTTTTGCTACATCTCATGAGTTTGATATGTTGTGTTGTCATTTTCATTAGCTTCAAAGTAGTTACTGATTTCTTTCAAGATTTCCTCTTTGACCCACTGTTTGTCCAAGAATGTGTTGTTTAACTTCCATATCTTGGTGCCTAATCTGGGTTTCTGGTCCTTGCAGATTTCCAGTTTTATTTCACTGTGGTCAGAGAAGTTCTTTATTTTTATTTACTTCTCTCCCCTACTCCTCCCCACCCCACCCCAGTTGTCTGTTCTCTGTGTCTATTTGCTGCACATTCTTTTTTTTTTGTCTGCTTCTGTTGTTGTCAGGGGCATGGGAATCTGTGTTTCTTTTTGTTGTGTCATCTTGCTGCATCAGTTCTCTGTGTGTGCATTGCCATTCTTGGGCAGGCTGTACTTTCTTTCGCACTGGGCAGCTCTCCTTATGGGATGCACTCCTTGCACGTGGTGCTCCCCTTTGTGGGGTACACTCCTGCGTGGCATGGCACTCGTTGCATGCATCAGCACTAAGCATGGGCCAGCTCCACATGGGTCAAGGAGGCCCGGGGTTTGAACCGCAGACCTCCCATGTGATAGATGATGCCCTATCCACTGGGCCAAGTCCGCTTCCCAAGAAGTTATTTTTTATGATTTCAATCTTTCTGAATTCACTGAGTCTTTCTCTGTGGCCTAGCATTAGAATGATCCATGCGCTCTTGAGAAGAATGTATATCCTTCTGTATTTCAGTGTAATGTTCTGTATGTCTATTAGGTCCAGCTCCTCTAAGATATTGTTCAAAGTGTTTGTTTCTTTATTGATTGTCTGTTGAGATGTTCTGTCCAATGGTGATAGTGGTTTATTAAAGTCCCCAACTATAATTGTAGAGGCATCTATTCCTTCACTTAATCTTTCCAGGTTTCCTCACCTATTTGGAGTCACTCTGGTTAGGAACATAAGTGTTTATGGTTGTCCTTTTTTCTTGATACATTACCCCTTGCCCATCTTTGTGTTTCTCAGTAGTTGTGCATTTAAAGTCTGTTTTGTCTGATATTAATATCGCTACTCCTGTCCTTTTTTTTTTGGTTATTATTTGCTTGTAAGATTGTTTTTCAGCCAGTCACTTTCAACCTTCTTGAATCCTGGGTCTAAGATGTGTTTCTTGTAGGCAGCATATAGATGGGTTACATTTTCTTATCCAATCATCCAATCTGTATCTCTTGACAGGTGAGTTTAATCCATTGACTTTCAGTGTTATTACTCTCAAGTAATTAGCCATATTATGTTTGGATGTGTGTATGTCATATATTTTTGTGTTTTGTCTCTTTTTCTCTTTTTTTTTTTGTTGTTTCTATGCTCTCCTCCTACTCTGTCTCTCCTATATTTTCCTTTCCTCCTGCAGAACTCCCTTTAGTATTTCTTGAAGGGCAGGATTCTTGTTGCCATACTGTCTTAATTTCTATTTATCTGTGAATATTTTGAACTCCCCTTCATTTTTGAATGCCAGTTCTGCTGGGTAGCATATTCTTAGTTGTGAATATGTTGAACTCCCCTTTATTTTTTAATGCCAGTTCTGCTGGGTAGCATATTCTTGGTTGGATTTGTGTGTGTGTGTGTGTGTGTGTGCCTTATGTCATACCACTGTCTTCTTGCTCCATGGTTTCAGATGAGAAATCAGCACTTAGCCTTAGAAAGATTCCCTTGTAAATGATGCATCTCTTTTCTCTTTCTGCTTTCAGTATTTTCCCTTTGTCTATATTGTTGGATAATTTGACAAGTATATGCCTTGTGGTAAGCCTGTTGGGATTTATGTTGTTGAGGTACATTGTACTTCCTGGATATGTACATCCATCTCCCTCCATACGTTTGGGAAGTTTTCAGCCATTATTTCCTCCAAGTCCCATTCTGTCCCCTTTCCCTTCTCTTTCTGGGATGCTTATAATTGTGTACCTTTGTGTGTTTTGTGTTGTCATTCAGGTGCCAGTCCCTGCTGGGTCTTTTCTTTTTATTGATCACTCCATCTACTGGTTTTATTTCAGATGTACTCTCTATCACATCACTACTACTTTCCTCTGCCTCTTCAAATCTGCTGTTATTTTCTGAGAGTGTTTTTGATTATTGGATTGTACCGTTCATTACCATCATCTCCTTATACTTTTTTGATTATGTTTACAATTTCTTCTGTATTCTCTTCAAGTGTTTTATTATCCATAATTTCTTCCTTCATTTCATTAAATTTGTCTGTGATGTATTTTTTGAGAGCTTTGATTAGTTGTTTGATGTTCTGCTCCTCTTCAGGTTTTTAGTTTGTTCATTGGATTGGGCCATGATTTCCTGATTATTTGGTATTTTTTTTGTAATTTTTTGTTGCTGTCTGGTTATAATTTTATCTTGATGGGTTTTTTTCAGTTGATTTTCTTCTCCATCTAGTCTTAGGATTTATTTGGTGCTCTTTGTATGTGTGTGTTATGTCTTCTCTTTGACACTTTGTTGTTCTCATTCTCTTTGCTTGTTGTTGTCTGAGTTCCCTTGAAGGAAAATATTAGGGCCAGGGAAGGCAAAGGAGGTAAGGAAAGCACAAGTATAATAGTAGTATTGATAGTAAATGTTAGCACAAGATAAATGTGAGGTCTAGAAGAATGGTTATTAAATGCATGTAAGCAGTGTAGAGTTAGAACAGTAAAATGTGAAGTATCTACAATGAGATGACAAACTGAATGTAGGGAAGAATATAGTACATTTTAAAAGACCAGTGAGTTCAGGAGAGAGGGAAAGAAGAAAGAAAGTACAATAACATAAAGAGTGAATAAAGATAGGAAACAAATTAGAGAAGTTAGAAATAAAAATTCAGAAAAAAATGGAGGCTAAACAAGAAGGGGTGGAATGTAAGAGAAACAATAGATGATGGAAGATAGAAAGATGTAATGGAAAAGGGATATCATCAGTAGCCAAAATGAGTACATAGAAAAGAGAAAATTGAGGAAGAGGAAGCACATCAAATAATAATCACTGCCTACAGCACCTAATAGAAAAAAGGAAAAAAGGGAAAAAAAGAAAGAAAAAAGGGGGAAAGAGAAAAAGTTGGGCCATGGTAGTATAAAGAGGAAGGAAAGA